>NC_137004.1:37262003-37462003 GCF_032717465.1 Coenobita brevimanus
TTTAGCTGGTGATAGATATTTACATAACTAATAAGAGGGTGATCAATATAACCATAATGAAAAACACAAATCTGATAAAATACTGGCAGTCAGTTATCACGCAAATTTAATCTGATAACTAACAAGAATTGGTCATTCTTTTCGTGACACTGAACCATCACTGAAAATCTGTAAACACCTCATCATTTTATCTTCTCTTTTCCCCAGTATCAATAGCCATTCAGAAAAGGAGCTCAGAAGTATGATGTCTCAGTTTATGGATCATCACATTAGCAACGAAAAAAACCAGCCTGCAAAAGAAAGTGATGATGGTGGTGTTACAAGTGGTGGCAGCGGCGGGACCGAGAAAAAAGCCAGCAAGAGTCAAGTCGTAACTCGACCCAGTTCCAGCAAAGACGGGGCTTTCTATACAGAGGATATGCTTGCCAAGGATGATGAAGACTGGGGTAAGACATATCGTGTAAAATGCAGACCTTCGTTCCACTCCAGGTCACTATTTTGAATTTACGTTTCCATTTTATACATTTTTAAATGCACATGTTTCTTTCATCTTAATCAATAGTCCAGAAGTGTCACCATTATAGTATAAAGCAAATGGGTTCTCGTTTTTTTTTCGTGAAGTTAGTTTTCTTTAGCAGAGCATTTTCTATTACTTTAGCTATTTTGAAAGCTAAAGTAATAGGAAAGGTAAACTATGTTGTCGTATACTTGTCTGTACACAACTTGAAATTTTTTAAGGTCAGGAAAAAGCTACATAAATTCATACCATTAGAAATTTTTTAATGTTCACGATCTGAAAGGCTACCATAATAATAATAATAATAATAATAATAGTAGTAGTAGTAGTAGTAGTAGTAGTAGCAGCAGTAGTAGTAAATGATTATGATGCTGATAATGCCACTGAAATTTTGGACAGTCACATTTGAAGTCTGGCTAAATTACTAAAATTTCTGAATTATTTTTACACAATTTCAAATCACATAAAACTGCTGGAAGTACACGAAGAACAAATAAAAATAAAAATTGTAATTTTACTCTTTAGGCCTTTGAGGAGCCAAGAACATCACAGGCCTTAATGATAAATGAATGAATGTGTGGTCCTTTTCAAAGGACGCTCTCTTTATAGTTTTGCATTTGCCATTATTTCTGAATCCTTACCACTCCATTTACTAAATTACTGAAATGAAAAGGGGTAAGAATGGCGACAACGAGGACGACGACGATGATAATGTTAGTTTTAAAAATATCTAATGCATAAAATTTCATTGGAAACTGAAGTAATACAGAAACTTTGAAAGCACAGGCAAAATTTAGAAACTGAGGATGCGTTATTAAAATTATATTTTGCTGCAGAGAAAAAGGAGTGCCCGCCGAAGGAGCTAAAGGACATTGATGAATTCTACAAGTATATAGACACACGTGTTCTGCACTGTGAGAAGCCGGTACGTGGTTGCACGGATATATATATATATATATATATATATATATATATATATATATATATATATATATATATATATATATATATATATATATATATATATATATATATATATATATATATCAGAGAGAGGAGTGGATGCAAGGATGACGAAAGAAAAAGTGGGAGGGATAGACTGACCGATAACTGGATAGCTAGACTGCTAGTCAGACAATTATATAGGTAGGTATAAAGATGGACAATGAATGGTTTGGTTCACTGATTGATCGAATGACTGGCTGATCAGTTGATTTACGGATTAACCTGACGATAGATTAATTGATTCATTGATTGTCTGACTAACTGAATGGTTATTCGATAGACAAAATTCTTGTTTGATTGGTTGGTTGACTAGACTGACTGATCGGTAGACTGAACGATTGCTTGATTAATTGGTTTATTGATTGACTGATATTCAGTTGATCGATTAAATGAAGTTATATGGGTGGTTGATCGAGTGAGAAGTTAGCCATCTAATGCAATAGAATATACATCCTCAGTACATTAGTTTTCTTGTTTTAGAGAGAGAGAGAGAGAGTGATGATTTCCATTTTTCCCGCACACCATTAACCCCTCTCTCTCTCTCTCTCTCTCTCTCTCTCTCTCTCTCTCAGGCAATGTTCGGTGGCAAAATACTGGACGTGCACCCTCAAATCTTTGCTGGTGAGAAATGGCTCTGTCTCAGCCCGAAGTTCAACATCCGTCACGACCACTGTCTCATCTACTCCTTCGGCATTGACCACGACTGGAGCTTTGATGATGACATTGACAAAAAGTATCATTGCCAGGTAAGAGGAGGTGACTTCAGCTTGGAATGATGCAATGCGCTTGGCAAGAGTCCAGATGATGAATAAAGGCTGCAACGTTGACTATGATGGAAAATAAGGTTGTAATTGGCCCATGATAGTGCTGTATGAAATTAGGTGAGGGTGGAATGAATGATTTCTTTCATGAGTAAGGAGAGGATGTACTAACAAATCTTTGAAGGCTGTGTAAAAGAAAGAAATGAATCCACCAGATCCAGGAATGATGCTACAGTATATCAGGGTGGAAAGAAGGACTGTGTTTTGAATTAAGTGTACGAAAAATTAATGGAAGATTAATTAGAACAGAATGAAGGACTCCATTTCACCCAAAATAAGACTGGAGTATGTTAGATTTCGGGGAGAATGTATAGCTGCGTCTGCATAAGGATAAGGTTGAAAAATTATGGTTGGAAGGTTAATTAGATTGGAAATAAAGGACTCGATTACCCAAGACAGGAATGACTAGTGCAAGAAATTTAGTAAGCATAAGATGAATGTATTTTGAAGTAGGGTAAGTCTGAGGTATATGGACAGTAGATGGGAGTTATGTGAAATGGAGAGAGAGAGAGAGAGAGAGAGAGAGAGAGAGAGAGAGAGAGAGAGAGAGACGTATTTCGAAAGACTGAAGTTCGCTGTAAAATTTAATTAAGGATTCATAGTTACGTAACCCCACAGGTGTACGCGTTTGATCCCACCATCGGACTGCCAGACCACAACCGTACCGAGAGAATCCACTTCTTCAACCTGGGCATATCTGACGTCACCAGGAGGGACCCCTCGGTGAAGAAGAAGGTGAGGAAGGGGTTGGTTAGTTCCATATAAGAGCTACTGAGTTTGTTACTGGGCTGTTTATTTTGGTATAGAGCTGCTTAGAGTGGTAGCCTAAAGAGCTGTTTGGTAACTGGCTGCTTAGTTACTTCACCCGGGGTTGAGTCCCACTAGGAATTGTTTTTAGTCGAGTTTGTTTGTTTGTTTGTTAGCAACATTACGGAATAACGGCTGAATTAAATTACATGAAACTTTCAGGTATGTGGGCACTGGTCTCAGTAGAAAGTGATTAAGTTTTGGAGGTAATCGAGTGACCTTAAAAGGTCAAAATCAAGTTCACGGATTTTCAGAGGGCAATACCTTGAAACCGGCTGAAGATAGAGATATTTACTATTATCAGCATACAGGAACTCCCATATGGACTTTCAATTGGCAGCAAGGCCTTTGACCTTGAGTGACCTTAATAGGTCAAACTCAAGGTCACGGATATTCAGGGGGCTATAATTCGAAATTGGTTGCAGATAGATATTTATCAATAACAACAGTAGGAAGTAACACATGGGCTTTTAATTGGTACCATGACCTTTGACCTTCAGTGACCGTGAAGTCAAACTCAAGGTCAGGGATATTCAGGGGGCTGTAACTCAAATGTGGTTGAAGGTGGATGCTTACTATTATCAACATACAGAAAGTCCCATATGGGCTTTCATTTGACCTTGAGTGGTCGGGCGAGGTTTGTTGTGGCTGGCATCACTTGTTTGTTATTGAGCTGTTTAAATTGGTATGGAGCTGTTTAGTTTGATATAGAGCAAGTGTGGTGCTTATTATTATTATTATTATTATTATTATTATTGTTGTTGTTGTTGTTGTTATCGTCATTACTATTATTAATCAGTGTTATTATTGCTAGCAGATGGACCGCTACATCAATATACTAAAGATGTTAGGCCATGAAAACACGGTGATAGACTTCCTGAAAGTTGACGTAGAAGGATATGAGAGGCAGTTCTTCGACGACGTTTTGTTCAAGACTCCCAACCTTCTCAAGAATGTCAAGATGCTATCCATGGAGATCCACCACCAGGGCAAAGGTAAGACGGTTCGGAACGACGAGGCCGCGCCAACACCAAATCCTTGTTCTGCATCATTGTAGTCCATTTAGTTTCTCGCCTGCACCCCACCTCCCCCCTCTCCCTGCACGCAAATGATGGGGTCAGTTATATGGGTTTAAGGGAATTTTTCAAAAACTCCCCTCCCCCGCATCCGCCCGCACCAGCAGGCATTTTGTGTGGACGCGTACCAAGTTTGACTGTCCCTGGTGACGATTTTTTTTTTTTCAGTCCACCATCAGACGATTTTCATGAACTAGGATCTATTTCTAGTAATAAAAGGGGATAATGAAAGCTCCGCCTAACTCCTTTATGTCGAAAAATCTATATGCAAAATGTAATCATCAGAAAACAGCGAGCAGAACTTAGAAATACGTCATTGTTGTGCGAGATTGAAGTTCTGTGTCTGTTACCTTGAATGTCTGCCTTTATAGTTTTAGTTTTCTGTTATAAACTTACCTTCAAAGATTTTCCTAGCAGCATTAAAAAAATAAATAAATAAAATAAAAAGAGAGAACCGGTGCTGTAGGCCTGTTGGTCTATATGGGGCAGCTATTTTCATTTTTACTTTACCTGATGAAACTGCAGGTAATGGGAAGAAAACAGAGAATTAGTACTGCATATTATACATTAGACTGGGGATCTGCAACAACGGAAATGTAGTTCTTGATCTCTGGCAGGTCGTTATAAATCAGCCATGTATATTAAGGAGTAAATAATAAGTAAATGACATGTCTTCTTATCACTCCACCACTCAAATCAAACCTTTAATTTTCGTTCATTTTTCAGTAATATGCCTTTTCAATCACTCATCCCCCCACCCAAGTCTGAACTCCAACTTTGCTCCTGCTTTCATCCATGTTTCACTAATAAGTCTTTTCATCCCATCCATGACTAAGCCCTGACTCTCAATCACCTTTAACTTTCATTCATTTTACAGTAATATGCCTCTTTATCACCCATCCCCCCTCCTTCTTTCCCCTTTCAGGCGTTGGCGTGGATCAGCGTCGGTTCTGGAGATACTTTCAGCGCTTAGACTGCCTGGGGTTCAAAGTGTGGTTCAGTGAGATCAACCCCTGGCCTCCCTTGCACCACATGGTCAGAGGCCACGTCCGATCCTGCTGCTACGAACTGGTCTGGGCCAGGGATAGGCAGTGGTGAAAGGGGGGAAGGTGGTGACTAAAGTGGATAGGCTAGTGGTGAGGAGGGGGCTTGTCCTCCACTTCGTGATATAATTTCATCATTCTAGTGATATTTTCATTTATTCTTGCGACGTTCAGACGATTTAATTAAATTTTAGGGACATTCTTTCTAATGAAAGGGTTAATGGACGCTGCATCTAACCTCTCTACTTCAAAAACTTGTCCCTAATCTGAATAGAATTGTCTAGTGGTAGCAAGAATAAAATAAACAGTACGTCGCCGAGGTGTGAAAAAAGATCATTAGCGTCTAACCATCTTGCTATTGTGGGTTTTTCTCTCAGGTGAATACAAGAATCTGACGTTAACTGGAAAAAAAATGCAAAGTTTGGAATTCGCGACCACAGAGTTAACCCACTGATTACGAAACATATTTTTTCACCAGCACCACACAGGTTTATTGAGCTTTGTGATGACCTCCTGTCGTGATGGGGTGAAGGTACTATAGTTCATTCACTTTAAACTGGTCCAGATTTTCGTCCTTTTGTATCTTATTCCATGTAACTCAGTGGCGGAAAGAGACAGTACTACATCCATAGATCTCATCGTCATTAGCACCATACATCAGTGTTAATCTCTCGTTACAACTCAGAATTTATGAAAGATATGGCATTCTTAGGCTAAGATGAAGTGAACAGAGTATAGCGCGTTCACCCTGACTTGACAAAGGCTTGTATTTTCGTCGGTTAAGAAAGTTGCCCAGCACCTCTTCTTTAGTGATTTATTTTTTTATGTGTCTAGTTAAATCCTTTCGTACGTTATCTATGCAGAGTATGGCAATGTTTGAATGATGTATATATCACACAATAGGACAGTAAGGTGAAATAAGCAAAATAAAATCGCCTAGGAAAGGATGTTAGAAAGCTTCCCTAACTGACGAGAATACGGGCCAAAGATCCCTTACCTTATTTAGCTTAGTCGATGGCCATGGGTGGTTAGACTGGACCGATTTGTCTAGTAACCAAGGAGACTCATTCTTACCACAACCATGGGTCATCGAATTTCGAACAAATACAACATAGGAGTGCAAATCTGGGAGTGGTTCAGTTCAGTCAGTTGAAGGCAAACCCATTATAGTGTGTGTTTATCACTCTCATTAACAGGCGTCTCTCCCAAGCTTATTAAAATCAGTCTATGGTAGGAAGAATAACATGTAAATAACGTCACTGTATTGAAGAAGTTAAAACAAAACTCCCATCTTCTCCTAGGGATAAACAATGGCGACGAGATTGGAGAAGAGGGATGAGGGGCAGGGGTGGAGGTGCATGGGACGGAGGAGGAAGATGAAAATAGGAGATCAATGAGGAAAAGAGAGAAGGAGTAGGAGGGGAGTGAATGTGGAAGAGGGGGAAGGAACATGCGGGGGTGAAAGATGAGAAAAGGGAAGGGGTGGGAGTGAGAGAGGGGGGAAAGGGAAGGGGTGGAGGTGAAAGAAGGGGAAAGGGAAAGGGGGGCAGTGAATGAGAAAGAAGGGTAGAGGGTGGAGCACACTCCGTAAACTCCCCACTAATAACATCACTCTTGTCCTGAATGTGATAGCCCTAGCATATTGCAGTAAAGAAGGTCAATATTAGTGCCTAAGTGGTGATGTGGAAAGGTATGAGTTCAAATCTTTGTATTTAATGGGCCGATCTTCAGAACCCAACCCCTAAATGAAATGATTTCCTCCTAGATATTCATGTAAATATTTCGCTACTATTATCATCCTTTTTCTTTTTCACTTTGTGCTGAAGCACATTACGTATATATGTACAGTGTATGTTCATGATTTTTTTTTTCTTCTTGCACAATCAATTTCTTTTACGATATATGAATTATCATTTTCCTTCCTTATTGAAACTGTGCATTCGAGGACAAAAGTTCTAACTCACCTTTTCTGCGTCTAACTTTCCTCTCCTGGGTAATTTGCTGGCCTGAGAGGAGCCTCATATAATGTCCTGCCCGTCGAAGATTCTCTGTGATATGATGCGTCAGGAAGAACAGTATCGGACATGCCCTAATAGAGAAATAGACGAAGTGGAATAGTAAACGTACTTAAGTCTTTCTCTACTACAGTATATAACCCTTCGTAAATTGAACAACACCGCCTGGAAATGGCAAGAATGATATCGAAATTACGTACTCTTGCTGAAGTAGATAATCTTACTGTTGTTAATCCAGATCGTATTTCTTCATGAATTATCACTATCCTCATGTGTCCTCACTTTTTCCTCATGTATCCTCTCTCTGTCCTCATGTATTCTCACTGCCATCATGTATCCTCACTCTTGTAATGTATCCTCACTCTTGTAATGTATCCTTACTGTCTTCGGTCTTCATATATCCTCAATGTCCTCAAAAGTCCTCCATGTCCTTCTGTATCATTATCCTCCTGTATCTTCATTCTAGCCCCATTCTCATTCTCCTTATGTAACCTCACTCTGTTCTCACCTAACCTCCCTCTGTCCTCATGTATCCTCACTTAACCTCAACTCCTTCCTGGCTTGTCCTCATTCTGTCCAACTAAGTCGCCCTTCCTTACCAATGCTCACTCTACGCTTCGATTTCATTCTCGTAAAAACAATGAAAGTATCGCTCTACAAGTAAACGGTAAATACACTTATAAAAGTACAATAAGATGTAGGTGATGAAAACTAGTAATAAAAATGAATAGCTTTGTTCATTAGTACACAGCATACAACAACTGATAGGGACCTAATAAAGTAACAGTAACAACAACGACAACAATGAAGTAGAAAAATTGATAACTAATATTGATAACTTGCACATTCCTAACCAAGCTCAACGAAATATAAAACAAAAGCTAATATTCATAAGGCCGAGGATGAGATGGAGGGATGGGGTGGAGAGGTATATGAGAGAGGGGGGTGTGAGTTGGGAGCAGGGCAGTGAAATGGCGGGGGACAGGGCGACTTGGAGGCGATTTGTTTGTGGCCACCCCAAACGGGATTGAGGCGGCTGGCAATAGAAAATAATTCCAAAATAAAAAACGTTTTTATGAGAAAAAAATAAGACAACGAGGACTACAAAGAAACTATGAAATACATAAAGCATTAAGTACAAATATGTATCAAACGAGTAAAGGGAAGACGACCCAAATAATCGGGTAATAATTATCTAAAGTATACAGTACTGTGTAACTGTGAGCACCTTCAAAGGACTCTTATTCATCCAAATGTCCATACGCCTTGAGGGATGATTGGATTTTCTTTTATTTTATTAATGGTCACTTATAATAACAGTGTTTGCTGCCATCATACATCTCTGTACGTGTTTAATCAATTTTGGAGGGAAGATGTGCCAATGAGATTCCACCAGGCAAGCACCTTCCAACATTTTTTGTGGTGTGATATTATTATCCTCACCCTTTTAGTCCTTGATTTTGCACTATTTACCAACTTTGGCCTCATTTTTACATTGTTTCATGGTCACTGGTATACAAACACCTACACTAAGTCAGATTTTGATGGCTGATTTTTTTTTTTTTTTCAGAGTTCTTAAATATATTTTTTGCCACATGTGATTTTAACCAATGTGATTTAATATTTCATTGCTTACTGCGCATACATTCGTTTGCAATCCCAACAAATGTAATAGTAACTGGTGTTCATGTAACTAAGGCAATGTAAGCTGAACATCACAAATTTTTAACAGCTGCTGATTTCCCATTCTTTTCGCTGCCTGTTCAGAACGCTTATAAACAAATGCGTTCGGAATTTACGTATATTAAAAGCAAATGCAAGAAGTATAAGAGTTACATAAAATTTTTAAGAAAATATAGGTTTTGAAAACATAACTTCGTGTAAAGCATAAAATCTTCATCTTTTGCAATGTTTGCCATTGCATGAACACCAAATTTAAAAAAAAAGTCAAATCACTGGTATCAGAAATGATAACCATTACATAACCATAATTTAAGCACGTATCAAACGCTGTATTAGGTATTAGGCAGAGAGATTTTGAAGGACTTGAGTGAAAAATGTATTCCAAGCTTTTCATTCTGCTAATTCAAAGTTTCAGATCCGTCCATAAATAAACAATGAGTCTCTCCTTGAAAACCCTAAATAAAACTGAAAACTCCAAGCCGTGGAGAAGTAAGCACAAGTTACCTCTGCATCCGCCATTGGTCTAGGTTGCTGATGAACACCTGTAACACAAAATGAGGCCTAATTAGTACTGTGGACAGGTGAGAGCGGTATCATCACACACTTGGAGAGAGAGAGAGAGAGAGAGAGAGAGAGAGAGAGAGAGAGAGAGAGAGAGAGAGAGAGGAGGGGAGGGGAGAAGGAATTCATAAATACTTAATGAGTAAATTAATTTTATCAATATATTGTTATGTGCACAAGAATTATATATACCGTATATGTATATACAGTATATAATTTTATATATATATATATATATATATATATATATATATATATATATATATATATATATATATGAGAGAGAAAATCAGCATTTTGAGTTGGTAGAATTTTTAAAGTAAATTGAACGTGCGCTCGTGCGCACAGGCATGTATCTACCACATTAACCCAGGGTCAGGGTTCTTTTTTATCAAAGATCTTAGCCAAATTGTAAGTCAAAGAAATTTCCTTTGTCGTGTACAATTATAGCAGTTTTTGTTATCGTCTTTTTCCACTTTGCTATTCCCTTTACTTTGGTTGAGAAGTGTTTAGTAGCTGAATGAGGGAAAAAAATAAGGGGGAAAAAAAGGTAACCTTAAATAAAATTTACGCTTAGAAAAGTTTGCTGACATGGACCCTAAAACACCAAATATGACACTTAAATCAAACTTTAACTCTTGCTGAATACAGAACAAACTGGATCTTTGCTAAACATTGAACAATTTGACCCACAGTTAAACGTGAAACAAACTGGGCCCCTGTTGAACACACACACGCACACACACGCGCGCACGCACGCGCGCACGCGCGCACGCACGCACGCACGCACGCACGCACGCACGCACGCACGCACGCACGCACGCACGCACGCACGCACGCACGCACGCACGCACGCACGCACGCACGCACGCACGCACGCACGCACGCACGCACGCACGCACGCACGCACGCACACACACACACACACACACACACACACACACACACACACACACACACACACACACACACACACACACACACACACACACACACACACACACACACACACACACACACATACGCACACACACACACACACACACACACACACACACACACACACACACACACACACACACAC
The DNA here is from genome assembly GCF_032717465.1 of Coenobita brevimanus. Taxonomy (NCBI): domain Eukaryota; kingdom Metazoa; phylum Arthropoda; class Malacostraca; order Decapoda; family Coenobitidae; genus Coenobita; species Coenobita brevimanus. The sequence goes on from NC_137004.1 coordinate 37,272,616, forward strand.
ACACACACACACACACACACACACACACACACACACACACACACACACACACACACACACACACACACACACACACACACACACACACACACACACACACACACACACACACACACACACACACACACACACACACACACACACACACACACACACACACACACACACACACACACACACACACACACACACACACACACACACACACACACACACACACACACACACACACACACACACACACACACACACACACACACACACACACACACACACACACACACACACACACACACACACACACACACACACACACACACACACACACACACACACACACACACACACACACACACACACACACACACACACACACACACACACACACACACACACACACACACACACACACACACACACACACACACACACACACACACACACACACACACACACACACACACACACACACACACACACACACACACACACACACACACACACACACACACACACACACACACACACACACACACACACACACACACACACACACACACACACACACACACACACACACACACACACACACACACACACACACACACACACACACACACACACACACACACACACACACACACACACACACACACACACACACACACACACACACACACACACACACACACACACACACACACACACACACACACACACACACACACACACACACACACACACACACACACACACACACACACACACACACACACACACACACACACACACACACACACACACACACACACACACACACACACACACACACACACACACACACACACACACACACACACACACACACACACACACACACACACACACACACACACACACACACACACACACACACACACACACACACACACACACACACACACACACACACACACACACACACACACACACACACACACACACACACACACACACACACACACACACACACACACACACACACACACACACACACACACACACACACACACACACACACACACACACACACACACACACACACACACACACACACACACACACACACACACACACACACACACACACACACACACACACACACACACACACACACACACACACACACACACACACACACACACACACACACACACACACACACACACACACACACACACACACACACACACACACACACACACACACACACACACACACACACACACACACACACACACACACACACACACACACACACACACACACACACACACACACACACACACACACACACACACACACACACACACACACACACACACACACACACACACACACACACACACACACACACACACACACACACACACACACACACACACACACACACACACACACACACACACACACACACACACACACACACACACACACACACACACACACACACACACACACACACACACACACACACACACACACACACACACACACACACACACACACACACACACACACACACACACACACACACACACACACACACACACACACACACACACACACACACACACACACACACACACACACACACACACACACACACACACACACACACACACACACACACACACACACACACACACACACACACACACACACACACACACACACACACACACACACACACACACACACACACACACACACACACACACACACACACACACACACACACACACACACACACACACACACACACACACACACACACACACACACACACACACACACACACACACACACACACACACACACACACACACACACACACACACACACACACACACACACACACACACACACACACACACACACACACACACACACACACACACACACACACACACACACACACACACACACACACACACACACACACACACACACACACACACACACACACACACACACACACACACACACACACACACACACACACACACACACACACACACACACACACACACACACACACACACACACACACACACACACACACACACACACACACACACACACACACACACACACACACACACACACACACACACACACACACACACACACACACACACACACACACACACACACACACACACACACACACACACACACACACACACACACACACACACACACACACACACACACACACACACACACACACACACACACACACACACACACACACACACACACACACACACACACACACACACACACACACACACACACACACACACACACACACACACACACACACACACACACACACACACACACACACATATGTAGTTTCAGATGAATAAAATCCTCGTACCATAACTAAAACAGAGTACAGGATTTGTTCTAACCATGAGAGAAAAAACGGTTCCTATCTGGAAATGTAATACTATTGATATTATCAAAATGCGATGACCCTTGCCACCGTGGAGGAAGATGACTGAAACCTGCTGTTTGGCGTGGTTCCTGAACAAAAGTAAAAAACTGTGAAAGTCCAGTTACACTACAGCTAGGGGTAAAACTGAAACTCCCGCATCATCCTCGCCATCGATATAATACCGTAAAAATTAGTATCCAACCTGATCCTTGCCACCGTGGAGGAAGATGACCGGAACCTGGAGCCTGGCGTGGTTTCTGAGGGGCGACCTGGTGACGTAGCGGTCCCGGTGCTTATCGAGGGGGCCGATGAGCGCGTCCATGTAGCTGCCTGCGAACTTGCTACCCTCCTCCGCCAGCATCTCGGGATCTGACACGCCGTAGTAACTCGCACCTGGGAGGGGGGGGGGGGTCACATAAATCTACCTTTATTTCTCAGTCATTTTTTTTTTAAACATTAACTCGTGCTTTACTCATATAAAGGACATTGTGTACTGAGTCAAAACTGTATTACATTCATCATACTGTTATTACTATTGTCATTCGTTACGATTATTTATAGTTTTCTATTCAAACCTTTCCTTGCTCTACCTCGCACCTGGAGAAGCATACAATACGTTTACTCTATCTTTCTATACATGTCTCTTTTTATATATCAGAATACATATATATATTATATTGTTATTCTCTATCCTCGTATTTCGTTTATTTCCTCAAGAGCTCGTGTGTAACAGATACCAGTAATAATGACCCCAGAAATAATGCAGATAATGCTGACGCCAAAGACAAAGCAATAGAGATAGCAGTGATGTCGGCAGTTATAGTGATAATAAGGACCTCGCAGATGTCTGAAATAATGCAACAGAGAAAACAGTGGAGTCGGCTGTAATAAAGATAATGAGCTGGGAAACATTGGAAGAAAAAAGGCATAATTATGGAGATACTGTAACAGATGATGCAGTGAAATTGGCGTTAATGTGTAACAACGGCGGAAGCAGCGAAGTCACCAATAATAAAGATAATAGTGATTTCGACAATTATGCCGCGAGAGACTTGAATGCTGACAAGACTACGCGCCAACTGTGAGCCAGGTAAACTGTAATTATACTGTTAGATGAAAACTTGATTATGTACCCATCCTGGATGACTTCCATTGCTGGTTCAGTGACATGTGAACTTCAGCTGTGACTCTACACAACTTTTATAAATAACTTTTCCTGCTACAATCAATACTTTCAGAGATTTGGGTTTTCGACACAGACAGACAGACACAAACATTTCGTACAAAAATAATGACCATCGGCATCGTCCACCTGGCTCAAAAACCAATCAACCTGCAGTGAAGATGGAGCCTGGAATGGTGAGGGCAGAGAGAGCGGTGTAGGCAGCAATAGAATCCCCCACGATGGCCAGGCGGGTCGCGTCCACCAGTCCCTCTTCTACCAGGTGGGAGGCACCGGCTAGAACATCCTCCACGTCGTACACACCCCACCTGGAAGTACAAGTCTGAAGTACATACCTAACCTGTGAGCATACACCTATAATACACATCGCATCTGCAAGTACACGCTTCAAATATCCCATCTGGAAGTACATATCTGAAAATTCTACCTGATGTACTCTCCAAACCTTAAGTGCGCACCTGAAGAATATAGCTAAACTGTAAGTACACATATGAAGTACACAACCCACCTGCCTGATATTCGCATATAACAATTCATTTGTATCATCGTAAAACTATCGCCCTAATGAGATTCCCTAGTTAAGCACTAATATCGATTCCCAGTCGTAACTAAGACTTGTATTTGCAGGGGAGTAGAGTGCATAAGTTTCCCACGCTTATCACCCAGTTTGGTTACATTTCAGTTAATTTCCGTAGTGCATAATCTGAACCTGGATTAGCAAATAAACATTATGAATTGCCCGTCGTAACTAGAATTGGTTTTTGGTGGAAGAAAAGGGTTATAAGAATCTTCTGCATATTATTTTGTTCTGTCGTTCCTGGAAATACAAATCTTACGACGGGAATTTTACCTTAAGTTCTGCCCCGGTAGTCTACTGATCATCCACCCCCGAGTCCACGTCCCGAGTCATCATCCATTCTCACTCTAACCTCTACCCTGCCTACCAACTATCCACCCTCTTAGTCACTTTCCATCTTCCTATCCACCATCCATCTCCAATTTAACTGCCTCCTTAACTACAAACTGCTCACACTATCCCTACCCACCTCCCTAACCATTCACATAATCGACCATCCACCCTCACTTTACTTAGCCAAAATTAGCCTAACAACCTGAATTTAACCTAACCTAGCCCAGCTTATCCTAGCCAAACAGTACCTGGCAATAGTCGACTTTAGTGACAACCACCCAAACCACCCTATTCAGCTTGCTCTTGTAGAGCTTACCCTGATCTAACCTAACCTAACTAAATCAACCTTATCTAATTTAACCTAACCCAGTTTGACCTATCCAACCTAATCTACCTTAATCAACCTAACTTAACCTAACCTACTTTAGTTAACCCAACCTAACTATGCCTAACTTAACCTTACATAACCCATCAGCCTGACCTGACCTAATCTAACGTAACTTGACCACCATTCTAACAGCTCATTTTACGTACATCTCAGCCAGCTTGTTCCGGTACAGCTTTCCATAACCAGTACTGCCCCGGTAGTCCACGTCCAGCAGTGCCCAGCCCCTGGATGTGAAGAACTGGTATCTTGGGTTGAGTACCGATGTGGCTGCGTTGGTGGGGCCGTGTTGGACCGTCACCAGTAGCGGTGGGCGTGTACCAGGAGGGCCGTGGTATTCAGGGTTCTGAAAGGGAAGTCGCATACCTATATACACATAATATTTTGAGAGTCCAGGCATGTCGAACCGATCTTGATTTTTTTTTTTTTTAAGGAGCAATTTTGTGGACTTATAGCCTTTGGTTTCTTCTCCCTTAAAAAAAAAAAAAAAAACTAAAGTACAAAAAGCATAACACACCACAAAATCACACAGTGCCAGATGTGGTGTGTGGGACATAAGATGGACTCTCTAGTTCATGCCTATAACTGGAAACTATTATATATACGAGTATTTGTATTTTACTTCGTTGATATATATTTGTACAAAGTCACATAAACAAACGAGCCAAAACAAAGCCACATAATGCCGCAGGAACTTACCCTAGGCATGTAGAGGTACCCGTAGGCGAAGTCTGCCTGAGTAGTGGGGAACTGCACCAGAGTGGGGGTGGTGACGTAGGCGGTGTCCAGGGCTGGGGTGGGCTCGCTGATGTCACGGGCAGCACCTGACTTCACATCCACTTCTACCAGGTGAGGGGTTCGAGTCGCGTTGCCTGCCACTACGTACACCTGTGGTGGGAGTTGGGGAAATAGGTGGGAAAGTACATGGCAGACCAAGTGGGCAAGGTGGAAGTAAATGGGAGAGTATGTGGATAGTTTGTATAAATATCATAGACGAGAATGTTGAAACAAACTGGTTAGGAAGAGGTCTAAGCCTCCTAAGCTGGCGGGAATACAGCCCATGGTCTCACCTTGTCCCCTGTGCTAGCGTATGCGACCCCGACGCTGTATGTGGTGTACCCCGTTTGGAGGACCCGACGTTCCAGTGTTCTCAGATCAACCATGGTCAGGTCCTGGGGAGGACACCAGGGATTTTGATCACTGGTGGAGATATAGCTTGACTTGTTACCACCCAATATGGCCTGACCTGACCTATTCTGAGCTAATGTATTTTGACGTGACCTGGCATACTTCACAGTAACTACAGTTTTTAATGACATGATTTTACTTCACGCTCAGTTCATAGTCCTAAACGTAACTGGTAACAACACACACATGACCACAGATGACCACCACTTCGTCACGGCCCAAACGAGGGTTCACGTCGTATGCCTGCCGACCCAACCTGCGGAAAAGGTAAAATGTAACAGCCAGAGCAGTCTTATCTGCTATCCTTGTCCTGTACTCGTAGCCTAACTTTTTTTTTTTCCCCCTGCTAGTGCTGAGCTTAATATGTCTAGTACTTGCACTGTTGGCTTACCTTAACCTTTTGTGGATTCATAGTTCTGATACTGGTATTTTGGCTTTCATATTATTGGTGTTATTATGATATTTCTGGTATAAGAGTTTCTACAATTTATATGATTGGTGCCGGTATTTCTGTATTACTATTTCAGGTTGCGATTTAATGCATACTGATATTATATACACTAATGATATTAGTATTAGTATAATTAACCCTGCCATTTCTTGCTTTTTTCTGGTATCGGTATGGTTAGGTCAGGTAATAGTGGTATAAGTCCCCACCTCCACATCGGCCATCCGACCTCCTGGGACTGTGGTGTGAGGCTGATTTCAAATCCCCGGCGCGTCACCCAATACAGGTTCCACCACCCAGAGGAGTCGTGCACGTAGAAGAGCTCCTTGTTGGGTGAGAACGACGGCATCATCATACTGAAAGGGTAAAAGTGATGATATGCGGTTGTTGTTATTGTTGTTGTGGCCTCAGGCTTATCTGAACGTGAACCCCGTGGATTGCAGACTAAAATGGGTCTTCTGTAGACCACCATCCTCCTTCTGGGGACAGGGAGGGAGTTGAGGGACGTTTGTATAATCGAACCAGTTATACTGATGCCACCACTTAAAGGCGTCCCTTCCCAGCACCGATAGTATATGGTTTTGCACAATCAATCAGTCCTTCAAGTGACTGACGCCATGGTTCCTTTAAAGGAACCTCCATATTTGGCAAGTAAATAGACAAAAATAAATATGAGAAGTATGTAGACAGATGAACAGACAGCAGAAGTGATAGCATGATTATTTAACAGATATACAGACAGACAGAAAGCACAAAATCTCACGACTCTATCACACACAGAATGAACCCACCTGCCGTGCTGAAAGAACTTAGAGATAGCCAGTGAACCACTCTCTTCTTGAAGGTTAGCAACAAACATCCGGTTCTCATCCCACGGCTGTAACAAAGAAGGAGTGATTTTCAGTGAAGTTGTTACAGAGACTCAGTTATAGTGGCTGAATTTCAGGGTAAAATGTTGCAGCTCATGTAACCAAATTCCTGTAATTGAAACGCTTCCTTTGAATCCCAGGATTAGAAACACTACTATCTGTATTAAAGCTACTGTAGTTTGATTCCTTGTAACTGAACCCCTATGTACTTAAATCAATAGTGAAAGAGTTGTATTTTATTCATTGTAATGGAACACTACAGTATATCTGACCCTTTTATCTGAATCCCCGTTCGAAGCAAGTATATATACCATCTGTGGGTGGTTCCACTGGACCCAAGCAAGCTGTTTGCTGTCCTGCGTGAGCCTAGGGGAAGCGAAGAAGTCGGCGTGTGAGATGAGCACCTCCTCAGCCCCCGTCTGTGCATCGATCATTGCTATGGAGTTCTCAGAGGATTTGCTCGAACCTTCCTTCACTCCCGAGTGATCCTCCATCACGACGAAGAGAGCGTCCCACTGCGGCAGAGGGAGTATTTAGGTATTTGTTTGCATGTCTAGAGTAACACACGTACCTGGCAAGGAAGGCACAAAACAAACGAGTATAATGGAACTTGCCGCCAAATCGGGACGAATAATCTGACATAGGGAGAGGAAGTGAAAATTAGAAGGGACAAGAGCTGGGACTTAACATGCTCGAGTAATAGCATTTACAGGTAGCGGACAATCAGAAACATAAGCTCATGGAACTACTACCCCATCCCTAGAACATGACACATTCGTCGCTATTCACACGACGTCAAAAGTTCTGTCGCCTCTCCTGCCTCTTTCTCCATTGATTTTGTAAAGCATCTTCGTAACTCTATAGCAACTGACAGTTATTGCTATACTTAAACATAGGTCAGTGTCATCATTGTCATTTGCTTCGGCTTCAGGAGATTAATATTAAAAAGTTTTAAAGAAAGGTAGGAGAGGCTTCGTAGCACCTCTCCCTTAGCTATTAATTTTGCACGTAAACATTCTCTTGTGTGTTATTTATATCGCTGTGATGTAGAATTAGTTTGCAATAATGAGATGTAATGTGCAGAATACATCGTTAAGGAAGAGGCGCTACGAACTCTCTCTCTCTCTCTCTCTCTCTCTCTCTCTCTCTCATCATCATCATCATCATCATCATCATCATCATCATCATCATCATCATCGTAAAGCCCACCCACCTTCGGGCTATATACTCCATCAGCGTACCGCCTGTTCTCGGTCATGGTGAGTCTCCTTGGTACCTGAGAGGGACCCTGCTGACGGTACAGTGCGCCGGTACGGGCATGGGAGAAGTACAGGGTGTTGTTGTACACTGTGAACGCCCCACCACCATACTCATGAACCTTAGTCCTCACGTCGAATTCGTCCGGCGTCCATCGTACCACCTCACCGCTCTCTGGGGATGACGAAAGATGTATTTACAGTGGATATTCATTTTTCGTTATTGAAATCAGTGGTCGTATTTACAAAGGCTCTTAACCATTGCAAGAATAGCTTTGTTTCGTTGTATGTATCACCTTCATTTGCGTTTGTGCTTGGTGCTCTGGTATGTGGTATATGTATGAGTGAAGATAACAACGTAGACAAGCAATTATACTCACAAGTTTAGCTCAAGACAATGATATGTGATGGTGGTGGTGGTGGTGGTGATGGTGTTGAAGACGAAGAAGAAGAACGATGATGAGACTTACGTGGATCATAATGGAAGACAACTCCTCTTGGTCCATCGATACCTCGGTCCTCACACCAAAACACATAACCTGATGAAAACACATGAGTTAGCCTTTGAAGCACGTGGGAGAAAACGCAGGAGCACGTACTATAGTAAATCTCTTAGGTCAAGGATATATATATATATATATATATATATATATATATATATATATATATATATATATATATATATATATATATATTGTGTGTGTGTGTGTGTGTGTGTAACGCCTGCCGATTTTACTTGGATTAGGTGAGAATCTTGGGGCTGAGGAGCTTGGAAAAAATCTCCAACACGCTCTAGCTGCGCTGGGATTCCATTGGCTGAATAAAAACGTCTGGCATTAGGAAGAATAAAGTGCGCAGTGTCAATTATTGTAGTAAAAACTTAGAGACACAACACTGAACACTCGCTGTGTGTGGAGTCTTACATTTAGTTTTAAGTGAGTAAGCTTAGACTATAATTATACCCTCTTCACTTTAGCTAGGCGTAAATTTGGCATCTCCCCATCTTGAATGCGGAGCTATAACAAAATAATAACAATAGAATATGGTCCTAGTCACGAGGGAGTGCTGCGGATATTGTCTTATTCTGCCACTGAGCTTCTGGAAATAAGCAACAAAAGGACGAAAACTCTCCGTCATATTAAAGTGACTGAACTAAAGAGAGACTGAAATTTTACCCAAACCTTTTGCACCCTGACCTAACCTAACCTGTGATGGGGTCGATTCTGGGCGGCTCTAAGACTGCGTGTGTGGGTGCAACGGCGAGGGAGGCGCTGACGGGTGACCTCCAGGTACCGTAAGGCGCCTCGGTAGACGACACATTCCGGCGACCTGGCTCCTCTTCGTCCCAGGTGCTGCCGGAGCCGATGGTCAGCACCCCCGGCGTCTCGTCAGGCTCCCGTACCTCCAGATCAAAGCGACCTGACCCCGTGGCTGATTCTGAGGCTCCAGTGGTGGGCAGGGTGGGTCTGAAGATCTGATGGTAGGGAGGTGAGGTGAGACTCGGAGAAAAGAGAGGCCGAGTTGAAATACAGTGGATGGAGGGTAACAGATAGATCAGCCAAATGAAGCCAGAAGTTTGGTAGCCTTAATGTAGAAGAGAAGGTGAATTGCTACTCTAAACACAAGAACATAAATACTTCCCGATTTCAGTATTTATCTGTTTATCGGTTTGTCTGCCTTTCTATCTGTCTGTCTGTCTATCCATATGTCTATCTATCTGTTATTTCAGTATTGATGTCTGTGTCTATCTATCTGTCTGACTATGAGTATTTATATCTGCCAACTCTCAGGTTTAATGGGCTCCGTTTAGCCTGCCCCTCAGAGATGTAATTTGTATATGACACCATAATGTTCTGAGTGTTATTTTCCTTTAATACCGTTTACATAGGTAATTCACAAGAGAACCTTCACTTGCAGTCTGTTAAGGAAGGTGCCAGAGAACTTGTTAAACCCCCGACGAACCAAACCCCAAGCTAGTGTCGGAATGAGTAACTGACCTGATCGAAGTTGGGCAAGAGGTTCCTTCTGTTACGATGTTGCCCGTGCCGCTCAACACCCCTACCGTCCCGCCACAAGCCCCCCGCACCCTGGAACAATACATCATAAAGGCTGTTAGGTACGTCTTTGTGGAGTAGAAGAGAGGAGGTATGAGTTGTGGTTGTAAGGACGTGTGGTGGCTAATGTGACAATTTACCGTAGTGTGCAGTGTGATGGTGTGAATTGTGGTAGGTTCTTATTTAGTTCTAGTAGCTTATAAAGAACATCTCAGGTATTTAGTGCACGGTAATTTATGTTGTCAGTGGATATATATTCTTTTTAAGTATCCGATTCTGGACGCCGACTAGATAGTTCACTCCTTGAGAGCCTAATCGTACATTTCTCTTACCCGCAAAATATGGAGCAACACACATCACTTCAACTTTGGTTACCTCTTCTTTGAGCAACCCATTACCATAAACCCCTCTTAACCCTCCCCTCCCATCCAGTCTTTGTACTTCCTTCCAAATTTAATTCATCCAACCATCTCATCGTCACACACACTCATAATAATGCTCTCACCCTCTCGTCCATTGCCTCGTTCTCGGTCTACCTCTTCTTCGCAGCACTCACCGTATCCTTAGCACACAAGATTCCACTCAGCAGCAACACCAGGGCGACTGCTTTCATGTCTATGATTTGCTGGTGTTATGCTAGTGAATCTGTGGGAGGAGGGTGGTATTAGCAAGAGAGAGATATACCAGGGAGCACATATAACACCACTTGCATCAGGGAAGCACAATATAATAAGTCTGGCATTAATTCCATGGGGAACACATCATGCCACTAGCACCAGGGAAAACACATATATACATTACTAACACCTTTAACACCACTACCACTAACACCAACAATATACCACGGACATCAGACGACGCTCAAAATCAAACCACTATTATCAAGAAAACACCAAATCACACCATTAACGCATGGGAAACAAAAACATACCACTGATACCAATAATTCACAGCTATGCCATTAGCAGATTCACAGGTATACCATTAACACCTCATGATTCACAAATTCACACAACTAACTCCTTGGAAACAAAATAATACCACAAACAAAATGAAATACACAGACTCTTGGCATTAACATCAAAGAAACAGAAGTATATTATCAACACTATGAAATACAAAACTCAATACACACACCAGCGCCATGCCAATGTAGGGGAGTCACATTATCACACCATTAACATCACTATAATACCACTTTTCACAGCTGATACATGTACACATACACTACTAGCATCATATCAAACTGATGTACTAAGATACAGAGAATTATTATTTGTGTATGACTCTCTCAGTATCACACCACTACACCACACCAAAGTAATACCACACCAACGAATACCACACCACACTATTATCACACCAACTAATGCCACACTAACACACAGAGGCAGAGGTGTGTATTGCTCTCAAAACACCGACCCCACACTACACCACACTACTGCCACACCACATCAATACCACACTAATGCCACCCTAATGTGTGTGTGTGTGTGTGTGTGTGTGTGTGTGTGTGTGTGTGTGTGTGTGTGTGTGTGTGTGTGTGTGTGTGAACCCATGTTTTTTGTGAAGCTTATCTAATTTTTTTTCATTAATCAATTTAGCCACTAGTTATTGAAATAATGATCACTTTTCAATCTTAATGTTAGAGAGGTCCCCGTTGATTGTTGGAGGGGTCGACGTTGAATCTAAGTCACCGAGATTCCGAGTTTGGGGCGACTTAACCAGGTCCCACCAACACCACACAACACAGAGGTAGAGAGAGGTATATCTGTGTCTGTTCCACTCCTAGCACCACACCACCACTCTAGTGCCACGCCACACAGCACCACATATATCCATACCACACTAATGCCACACCACACAACACCACATAGATTCATACCACACGAATGCCACACCACACAACACCACATAAATCCATACCACACGAATGCCACACCACACAAACACCAACACACAGGTAGCGAGAGGTGTTTCTCAGTGTACTCGTTTCTCAACACTGACCTTCCACTGCTGTTTTGCTCTGAGGTGTGTGTGTGTGTGTGTGTGTGTGTGTGTGTGTGTGTGTGTGTGTGAACGGAAGAAGAGAGAGAGAGAGAGAGAGAGAGAGAGAGAGAGGGAGGGAGGGAGGGGGAGGGGAATAGGGGAATAGGGGATTAGGGAAGTGAAAACGTAGAGACCGCTGAGGAAAGTAGGAAAGTGGAGAGAGAGAGAGAGAGAGAGAGAGAGAGAGAGAGAGAGGAAAGACAACTCTGTACACCCGAGGGAAGATTTACCGCTACCTCTCTCTCTTGACCGCCTAGAAGGTGTGTGTGTGTGTGTGTGTGTGTGTGTGTGTGTGTGTGTGTGTGTGTGTGTGTGTGTGTGTGTGTGTGTGTGTGTGTGTGCCCAATCCCAGAGTTAAACCAGGATGACCACGACATAACATTACCCAGTTTCTCCCTCTCTCACTCTCTCTCTTTCTCTCTCTATTTCCTCAGAATCTTGGTCTTCCTCTCCACCTTCTCCGATCACTTTAAATAAACTTTTAATAAACAACTGCATTTCCTCCACCTTAAATTGGCGGAATATTCATCCTTTTGCAGCAAATTGTCCATAAGTTAGTGGCAGAAAAAGACACTACTACGGGTCTAACTCCATTCCATAGCACATCTTAATGACTAACCTCATATCCTGGTGTTAATCGAGAGAGAGAGAGAGAGAGAGCAAAAGTTGACAGAGTATAGCTATATTGTACACTACTGTATATCACTCAGTTGTGGTCTGAATTTCTCCCAACCATTCTTGCGTAATCGATTTCCATACGGCTATCAATACTACACATTGTTCTAGCACCACAAATATAATGATAATGGTGAGTGGAGTGTGTATCGCAGTAGCGGTGGTCGTCGTGCCTCTGGGGTGTGTAGAGTCATAGCAATTTGTAATTTGTGGCAAGTGTGTGGGTGAGTGTAGAGCCAAAGAAATTGCCATTTCACACGATTCGAGGTGTTAGCAGTGGTTGTTGAGTGTGTAGAATCAGTTGCATCTCGTAAGCTGTTACAGGAGTGGTGTTGGTAGTGGCTGTCGTCGTGAGTGTGATGTGTGTAGTCATATCAGCTTGTAATTTGTGGCAAGAGTGTGGTTTTAGTTGTGGTGGCTGTGGTAAGTCAGGGGCATGAAAAATCAATGGAAACTCGTAATCGGTAACAGTACAGGTGTTGGCAGTCTGTAACGAGTACCTATTGTGTAGAACCTAGGGATTCGTCATTTTGTAGAAGCCAAGGCGTTTGCAGTGCCTACAGTGGGTGTCGGGCTGTGTAGAATCAATTACAACTCGTAACTTATGGAAGGATCGGTATTCACAGTGACTGAGGTTATTACGTGCAGAATCAAAACATTTCGTAATTTCGCTGGAGCAGAGGCTTTAGCAGTTGTTGTGGGATGTACAGGATCAGTGACAACTCTCATGCTGTAGTATGTAGTAGGGGAAATATTGGTAGTTCCTGTGAGTTCTAGTGTTTAAAACCTAAAAACTTGTAATTTTATGAGAGCATGTGTACTGACAGTGATCATATTAAGCGTGGAGTGGGCCGAAGCAAGACACCTTCTATCTCAGTAGTGGTGCTGGTAATGGTGAGTGTAGTTTACAGAGAACAGAATCGAAGTTACTCATACAGGTATGTTACATGACTATGGGTGTTGGTAGTGGTGAATGTGTGTTGTTTATTGTATGCAGGATTCAAGCAACTCGCATTTTAGAACAGTGTTGTTGGTCGTGGTGATTGTGCTGTTATAGTGTGTAAAATCAAGGTAAGATAAGTTTTGCTTGAGATAGTAAGGTTTCAACTAAGATTTTACTTGTCATTGGTGAAATTTGATAGATATGGTATGAATTTCCCCCTCCACCCCCATGTCAGTAAATAAAACTTGGTTTTGATAATAATAATCCATCCATCATCCAATCCTACGTTGCCCCATGAGGAGCGTAGGAGCCCCGGGGCTAGACAAGTTGTTCCTGACATTTAAGATAAGAGTGAATAATAATAATAATAATAATAATAATAATCGTCATCATCATCATCATCATCCAATCCTACGTTGCCCCCATGAGGAGCGTAGGAGCCCGGGGCTAGGCAGTAAGCCCTAACTCTGCGGAACGTTGCTGCTAAAGGCCAAGAAGGAACAGTTGTTGTTATTGTTGTTGTTGTTGTTGTTGTTGTTGCTGCTCAACCCGGATCAAACCTGCTCCAGCAAACCCGTCTACTATGGGGTCGACCTGTTGGTTGCATACACCCTTGATGTTGTGCCTGTCTTAGTGTGGCATGTGTTGCGCGGTGCTTCATAATGTGTTTATGTCATGAACCTATCCTACAAGCGGGGCACGTGAAATAAAACAACGGACGAATAAAACAAAGTGAGATATTAAAAGATTTAATGTCAATGTTTGGATTAACCATCACGAGCACATTCTATTTCTCCAGTAGAGGCTGGAGGGAACGATGAGTCTGACTGATTCCTTTGATTCTGGCCAGTCCAGTGACAGCTACAGGGATGCCCGACCTTCTCGCTCCAAGCAGTACCTCGCCACACTCGCTGGTAAGCATGTACACCATTATGACTATATGCCTTGTAAGATGTGCTGGTAAGAATCTACAGAACTATGACTAAGTACCGTGTATGGCCATTTAACTCTCACAGACTCTTGTGATTCATCTCAGCTGAATAATACCGGCTTGCGTTAGCTGCAAGAGAATGCCAGTTGTCTTGACCATGGTTCCAGTGTCAACATTTCAGGTCCTATACTCACTCTCATTTGTAGGAAGTCGTCTGGCGATGGCTGTAATAAAATACTAGCTTTGTCCCGGCAATGAGAGGAATAACGATGGAATGGCTTGTATGATGTGTGATTGACTATGTGGTCCATTTATTATTTGTTTTGAAAAATGCACGAATGACCGGAAAGTCCACTTTGTTGTTGCACCTGGATAATGATAGAGTAACTAGAAAGTGTTCGTGGGTGAGGTGAAGGGGGTGAAGGGGAGCATAATGATGAAGGGATAGGCTGGGGAGACATCAGAGTGACGGGGAGGGTGAGTTGGAGAAAGGACATCCGGATGGCGAAGACAAGGTGACATGGAGGCTAATCATTTGAGGCCAAACCTCTTCCGGGATTAAGGGGTCTGGCTATACATATGTTCATACATGCATACATATATGGATAATTACTCTGAATAATTCTCTTGTCGCTCGTGGATTCTCTCTCTCTCTCTCTCTCTCTCTCTCTCTCTCTCTCTCTCTCTCTCTCTCCTAGCCACTCTAAGAGCTATGATTTGATAAATAGGGTGGGTGACACGATTGTAACCGCTGAATGTACACATGAGTCATCTCTCCTCATCTCCTCATCCACTTCGGGAAACATGGAGAGATAAGCAGGTGAAGCAGCAGAATTTTTCCACCAGACTACTCATCCTCTGTCTCCGTCAACGTCCATGAAAGTTATGAAGAGAGAAGCGGCGAAGGTAACAGAACTTTCGCCTCTTACTAGACATAAACCCTCTCCCAACTCAGCGTCTCTGGGAGCTATGGTGATATTTACATTTACAGGCAACACATCCCTTTTAAGAGACAGCAGGATTTTACCAATTTTACATATTCGTTCTCCCTCTCAGCCATTTTGGGAGCGACAAAGAAGCGGAGGAGGTGATAGTGTTTTACCCGCCGACTGTACACATTCTTTCTCCTCTGTCAGCGTCCCTGGGTGCAATGGCAATGGGTGCAGTAGCAGGCTTCACTTCCCCCGCCGAGGCCCTCCTGCAGTCCTGGCACGACCCGCCTTATCTTCCCCTGACGCAGGACCAGGTACTGTAAACACCATTGAACCTGGCTTTTTTTTACTTGCTTATTTACTTACTTATTTGCTTACATGTTTATTTATTTACTTTTGCTTTATTGCCATCACGACTCCCCTACATCCCCTTGACGCAGGACAAGGTGGCCCACAGCAAGCACTACCTTTACTGAACTTAAATCCTTCTATCTGGTGACGGAATTATTTGCTTTATTACATACTTACTTTCTTATTTATTTATTATTTATTCCTACCACGGCAGTCCTATCTTCCCTTGACCCAGGACCACCTAACTTACAGCAGAAATCGCCTTTACTGATATTATTTTTCAGTTTGATGGTATCTGTTTTTTCGTCACCTCATCCACCTGCATCGATACCTTAATTATGGAAAGTTTCGCCAGAGCTGAATAAAATCGCCTGACCGTATTACCACATAAAGAGTTAAGCTGTGCATCAGATTCCTTGATATTCACATAATTCTTCATTCACAGCTGCCAAGTACTTCACACTCAAAAAGTCGTATGCCTAAACCTTATATCGTGAAATGGAATGCACAATTCTAATTTTTGACAGTTATATAGGGAACACATCTGTAGTTATAGGGTATGATTGGACTGAATACTACAATGCAGGGTGTGCTCAGTAAGTAGAGAGAGAGAGAGAGAGAGAGAGAGAGACGGACAGACAGACAGAGAGACAGAAACTTATGTTAGTCTCGTACGTCAGTTAAACTCGTCAGTAACTGGGAATTTGCATTCAGCTTTGCAATTTGAGGATTAAGCATACGACCATAAGTTTCATGAGCTTAAAAAGTGCATAAGATTGCATGCTGACGTATTTATCTGCACTCATTAAACCTACTAGATATTTGAGCATAATTGATGTTAATGTGCTTACAGTTTTACTCTCTCTCACTTAGCTACCAAACATTTCCATATTTAAACTTGTGTGAATATGCAAGTGAAACATTACTTCCCGATTTAGTTACTCCTAATTGTAAATCAGTCATGGAAACTTCTTTACCATAATAACTGGATGATTCTTTGACAGTACCTTATGAAATTAGCCTATATTCCTATTAATGTCAAAAGATTTTACTCTACGCCGAGAAACTCATCACAGCAAAAAAATGACAATAACTTTTAAAATCTATCTCGAGTAACACTTCAACTCAAGAAACATATTTTCATCTAACTAATGCCTGGTAATTTGATCCATCTCGTTAAATCTCACCGCAGGCAAAGACTTAAAAATTTGAAGAAGCGTACCCACACACTGAAGATGGGCTTATTGTGAGGTTACACTGATTCGGCCGTCTTGGACACATACAATATGTATAACTTCAGTATGTACACGTCATCCCTCCCTCTGAACTGGTTTACTGTACTGGTAAAGCAACACACTTGACCCTACATCCAGGTATATATATATATATATATATATATATATATATATATATATATATATATATATATATATATATATATATATATATATATATATATATTTTTTTTATTCAAGAAGAACTTTTAGCTTTGGGCGCATTTAGTAAGAAGTACGTCTAACTCTTTCAATTAAGAAAAAAAAAAAATCCCTCCTAGACAGAATTAAATAATCCTGAAATAGTAAGAAGAAACAACAGAGATCGTCATAATGAAAGAAGTTACGATCCTTTTTGAACGGTTCTCTTTCCAGGTGAACTGGTTCTCTTCTGCCCCGTTCCTGGGTGCTAGCCTGGGCGGGATCGTGGGCGGGGTGGCAGTCAACTGGGCGGGAAGGAAGGGGACCATGATGGCTACGGCGCTGGTGTATGCTGTGGGATGGGTGCTGGTTGGTAGGTGTTCGTGCTGTTTGGGTGATTCAGTTATTTTGGTTGGAGAGAGAGAGAGAGAGAGAGAGAGAGAGAGAGAGAGAGAGAGAGAGAGAGAGAGAGAGAGAGAGAGAATGTATGGTGTGACTGAAACCAGTGTTTGAGATGGGAGAGAGGCGAGGGTGAAACAGAAAACTGAGGTAATTAATGGGAACTAATAAAAAAAATACCCTACTTCTCCTTCCACAGCGGCGTCTCAAAATTTCGGAATGATGCTTGCTGGGAGACTGATGACGGGCGTGTGTATAGGCACCACCACCACAGCAACTCCCACCTATATAGCAGAGATTGCGTCGCCTGATATTAGAGGGACCCTTGGTGAGATAAGATTCCGACTGACGTGGGTTGTGGGCGAGTTATTTGGTTTTACTGGTACAAGAACTGCTGATAATACACACACACATACACACACACACATCTAAAAAAAAAAAACTTGACAACACAACCTTAAGCCATAGCCCTCCTTCTCCCCCTCTTCCTCCCTTCAGGTAGCGCCTTCCAACTCATAAACACAGTAGGCGTTTTCTTCGGCCTTTCGCTCGGTACCTTCGTCACTAACTGGAGGTGGATGGCTGCTATCTGCCTCTCCCCCTCCCTTCTGCAGCTGGTTCTCCTCTTCTTCATCAAGGAGTCTCCGGTTTTCCTCTTGTCCAAGGGCAAGACGATGGCGGCGGTGGAGTCTTTGAAGTTCTTCAGAGGTAGGTCAAGTTACTTTGGGAGAGGCCGAGATTCAGATAGAGCCACCTCCACTCTGTTATGTCAAGTGTTGGAGGTACTGTTTGTAACGACTGGGTTAGGAAGAGTCTCCATTAGCCCCTTCACACCCTGATATCTCTTTCTAAGCTGAAGAAGGACGTGTGAAAATATCAAGGATAATCTCGTAAAATGCATCACATGATTCAGGGATTTAAATTTACTATTACTCTAACGTTTCGGACTCTACAGAGCTAAAATTTCAGACTGCACAGTAGCCATCTGAGAGAAATACTGTTCCTCTGAGGCTGGCTTCTATGTAATCAAAAGTGTTAGAGGAATAAAAAAATACTGACTTTTCTCCATGAATCAGTCACTTCAGTGATAAGACAGTTCATACTTTAGTTGGTACTTCATAAGCACATTTGCCTCAACAAATTTATTTTGTATTTTACATTTTGGCATCCCCTCATAGTTAGCTTATTCATTTTTATTACTGACATAGTTTGCATCACTAATGATACCACATTATAGTAAAATAAAAGTCCTTAAGAAAGAGAGAATGAGAAAGCTTCTGAGGCAACAATATTTGGTTTGCATATGAATTAAAGAAGATAAAAGCAACCAAAGACTGAGAGCAGGTGTCCCTTCGAACCAGTCACCTCCCTACCTTTCTCACCTTTATAACCACTTCAGTGTCATGACGTATATTTCATTTTATAGTTACCATCTCTACGCGATTTCATGCAGTTTAGGAGAGACTTTTCGCACTGAAGGGATTACTTATAGCCTTTATTAACCCCATCACAATCAGATCCCTCTTCGAGTTAAGCTAATTCTTCCTGAGAGAGCAAGAATAGTCTAGGAACCACGTCACCGGGCTGAATGTGCCAACCACGTCCTTAAACTCCCGCAGGCGAGCACCATGACGTCCAGCGAGAGGTGATGGAGGTGCTGCAGGATCAGGAAGCACAGAAGAACAGGGCTTCAGTTCTGGACCTCCTGAAGCCCCATAACCTGAAGCCCCTACTGCTGGTAATAGCCGTCTTCTTCCTGACCTTAGCTAGCGGCATCGTTCCCGTCATGTCTAACCTTTCTGAAATTTTTAAGGTATTGGCCACGTGTGCATATATTATTTTTATGAATGGTGCTAGAGAGGGACGTCTTCATGCCGTGGCATCTTATAACAGGGCGGCTCCACTGCCCGGTTATACAAGTGTTCCTCAGTTTCCTACCTATCCTCCGAAAGGAGAATGGAGGAATGCAGCAGGAGGGCAACTCAGTTTTCTGTCCACCGAGTTCACTTTCAGATGAGACTACTACAACTTACTACTACTGCTACTACTACTACTACTACTGTTTCATGAGCCCTTAAACTCCTTCAGCCTGAGAGTGTTAATACCATCACCAACAACCCTCACGATCGGGACAGCTTTAGTACCGTGTTCGAGCTAAATCCAGACAAAAATACGTATACTTTTTACATGTGTACATCAAATTGCCATCACAGAAAACTACTTCGCGTAACACCCATTGCCACAGCCAGCAGGGAAGCATCGACGAACTTTTGTTTGCCATAGTGCCATGGATTTTTTTTTTTTAGTTTAATTACTCTTGATCCACTTTGTATAGCACATTGACTTGACAAAGATCCGTAACTCCTTTTAGCTCAACCAGGTGTAGCCAGACTGGCGGGTGTATTTTACTAGTAAACAAGGAGGCTCATTCCTACCCCATACTTAAAGCTTATGGAATAGAATGCAGCGACTTAATACTTAAATCGTAGAAAGTGCTCAGTCCCGTCTTACAAAAACAGAGACAGTGTAATAATTATGAAACTTTTACGTAAGAGTCTATGGAAGTGTATAGAGTTCCCAGTATATCGATGAATTTCGAAAGTCTTGAATACCGGTACTTACTGTTATGAAATCAATCGATTTTTAGTAGTAGTGGCAGTAGTAGTAGTAGCTGCATCCTCAAGATCATCTAAATGCGAACCTGGTAGATTGCTGGCTGAAGTTGCCCTCCTCCTGCAGTCCACCATCCTCTTTTCAGGCATAAAGAATGAGTGTAGGGAGTTTCTATTAGCAGGCAATGAAGCTCCATTGTGAGTCTGTATAAATGGCAATGAAGCCCCATTGTGAGTTTGTATAAACAGGCAGTGAAGCCCCATTGTGAGTTTGTATAAACAGGCAGTGAAGCCCCATTGTGAGTTTGCATAATCGGGCAGTGAAGCCTCATTGCTGTATCGGGGCCACCACATGAAAGCGTCCCTGTTCAGCACCAGATTGATATTATGTGCAGTTGAGGACATAAATTCGGATACGCTTCATTGCAGTAAATAGAAAACAACAATTACTTTTTACCCTCCACCTGACCAAGTCAGAGGAGGGTGTTATTATCACTGGTATCAGTAGGTGTCTGTCCGTAGAGTTGGTCAGCAGGGCGGCTGGCCGGGCGTAGAGATTTCGTTTCCGGGCCAGAACTCAGAAAGTATCCACCATAGAGTCATAAAATTTCACATAGTTATGTGTCTTATAGTGAACTAATGCCTGTTGATCGGTAGAATGCTGTGTCTTGAGTAGTTTTTTTTTTTCTTAATAATGAAAAAGTAAAAAAAATAAATAAATCTAGAGATTTCACTGCGACCTGCTTAAGGAATCTGAAAGGCCCAGGTTATGTACCCACAGGGCGTTCTCCTTACGCCAGTACTTAAAAGAAAAGACTGTGGGTGGGACGTTATGCGCTTGGTTAGGTGTGCAGGGGGGTGTGGGTATGTACTTCTGCTTGGTCAGATGGAGGTTTGCATCAGCGTAGGTTTGCCTATGTTTTGAAACCTAGTAGCTTTATCCCCAGACCCATTTAAATGTGAACGGTGGATTACAGGCTGAAGTAGCCCTCCTCCTACAGTCCACCATCCCCTTTTCAGAGGATAGGGAGGGAGTTAAGGGACGTTTGTATAGACAGGCAGAGAAGCCGCATAGTTATTTTGGTGCCATTATATGAAAGCGTCCCTTTCCAGCACTAAAAACTCAGCAATGCGATCTTTGAAATCCAACATAGCTTTCAAAATAATGTGTAAGACTTTCACAATCGTTCTGCTAGAAAGTGGATTGTTATTTATGTACACCACTGTACAGACGATTTAAAAAGTTGTGTGGAGGAGTCTGTGGTGGAGGAAATGTGGTCTGGGCCAAGTTATGTCAGTCAGTGCTGGCTGAAGTTAAATGCCTGCATTAACACTGACACTTGTGACACATTTTGACCCCAGCTGTACCATTGTTGACCCTCGACTTGACTTCCATCTAACACAACTATTGGTGCCGACTGTGGCTCTCCCCTCCTCCTTCGTAGGCCTCTGGAACGAGCTTGGACGACAACATCAGCGCCATGATAGTGGGTTTCGTGTCTGTGGTGGCCACGGTGGGCGCTGTTTTGGTGGTGGACTGGGCGGGAAGGAAGGTGCTCCTCGTCATCTCCGCATCTGCCATGGCATTCGCACATGGTTAGTTGGCAGGGATGTAGGTTTTTACGAATTTTCTGTGAAGTTTTCTTTTACTTTTATTGTGAGGCTCTATTCTGTTTCTTCTGTACTGTAGTTTTCAATTTCCATGTAGGTTTGTTTTGTTGTTCTGTTTCTGTCATTATTGTTATCGTTATTATTATTATTATTATTATTATTATTATTTTTATTATTATTATTATTATTATTATTATTATTATTATTATTATTATTATTATTATCATTCTTACTACTACTCCCACTGCTGCAACTACTACTACTACTACTACTGCTACTACTACTACTATTACTACTACTACTTCTACTACGTTTTGGCACACATTATTACTGAAGAGAAAAAAAAAGAATATTCATCTGAACAGTATTTGGCCTGCAATGGTCTTGCATCACTTGGAGTATGCATATGCGTGTGGACCAGGGTTGAGTTATGTCTCCGACTAGAAGTAAAGGGACTTGGAGTACCTGCAGACCCTCTGACAAAAAATGAAGTATGTCTGGGAGCGTGGCTTTGTGCCGACACTGCAGCCTACAGCCCTCCTTCAGTTGGAGAGAGCTGAGGTCTGTTTGGACTCCCATGTAGTTCCTCTGTCGAGACTGGGTTAATCTTTCATCTTGGCGGGTTCTATGTACAAGCAAAGCAAGCGACAACACAGGAAAGCCGCCATTGTTGATGATAATATCATTTTCATTCTGCTGTCATTCTAAACTATCCTTACAATTACTACTCGCCTCCTGACCCTACCTAATGATTCTCCTCTCCCCTCCTCCCCCTCAGTGGCCCTGGCTGAGTATTTCGGTGTACAGGGGCATAACAGTGAGTGGACCCAGCAGCACCTCTCATGGCTACCCCTCGCGGCCCTCATCGTGTATATCGTCGCGTTCTCCATAGGCTTCGGGCCCGTATCGTGGCTCCTAATGAGTAAGTTTGTCAATTTTCTGAATGTTGATGAGTGCGTTTTCCTATTTTATGGCTATTGTTGAGAGACTTTCAGTTAGTGGATTTCCTTGTGCGAGTTTCTTTTACTTAGTTTCCATGAGTAAGTTTCTATTTCTCGACTGAATAATTCCAAAGTTTATGTTTACGGTTGCGTTTAGAGACCATTGAGCATGGTTTCGGTCTCTTCCATTTGATGGAAAGTCTCCACATGTCGTGATTTTGAACCGTTTTCTCACTCATTCCCCCCTCCACATTCATATCTGTGACCCTCCTCAACCACTCACCCTCTCCCTTCTTCTCAACATGCCCAAACTATCTTGACTAACAGTTTCCCCTAACTTCTCTGACATCTTTAATATCAAATACCTCTTTCGCAATGCACTGTTCTCAGTTCTGTCGCCTATTTATATCTGATTCATCTGTCTTAACATTTTCATTTCCGTGCGCATCAGGCTCATTGTATCCTCAATTCTCACCTGTTAAGTCTTTCAACATAACATTCCTCAAGCGTGTTCTGTAGAGGGTAGGCTGCCCCTAGCGCGAAAGAATAGTCTCTTTAAAGTCAAAAAAGCCAAAAAGCCCCTAAGCTTCCGCTTCCTGTTCTAGCCATGGAACTAGCCTTTGTTCCTCCTCCTCATGATGTCCCACAGGTAACAGAACATCTGTGCATTCCAAACGGCTGTCACCTCAAACAATACTTTCCCTTCTCTCATCAACAGCCCACGTAACCTTCCACACCGCACACCGAAAGTTTCTCACACCCTGTAGTCTACCTTTAACACCACTGCATCGCTTGACCAATCTGTTCCAGGATATGTACAGTACACAAGAGAATATCTCCGAACTCCATGTTTACACACAGCACAAGACCACACATCCAGTTTCACTACTTTACCACCCTCACACCTACTGCCCATGACCTGTGCCTTACCCGTATTAATTTCAGTCCTTTTGGTTCCATCCCATCCCAAATCTAACCAAGCTTCATCTGCCTGATGTTAACTTAACCTAATCAAAGTTAAACATAGCTTAATCTAACAGGGCCTAAATTAATCTAACCTAACCTCGTCCCAGGCGAAGTGCTCCCGCCCTCGGTAAGAGAGATGGGGTCTGGTCTGGCTGTTATGTTCTTCTGGCTGGGGAACTTCGGCATCACTTACGGCTTCATACCTTTACAGGTCAGTTTTATTTCATCACAGATCATTCTCTCTCTCTCTCTCTCTCTCTCTCTCTCTCTCTCTCTCTCTCTCTCTCTCTCTCTCTCTCTCTCTTACTCAAGTCAGGTCACATAAGTCAGTTACCCCTTTGCAATTCTGATGGAGAGAGGAGTTGCTAGGGTGGGGGGTTCCGCAAGGAGAGTATCCAACAAAATTTTCATGCATATCCTATTATATATTGCATGAAAAATAAGAGGATAATGTGAACCTGTCTAAAGATGCTTCAGTGAAATTTTTAGCCTTGTCTTGTAGCAGTATTGTAGTAGTAAATGAAAGTACTGTAGCATTTTAAGTACTGGAGTATGGGTATGTTGTAAGCACTGTAGTAATGGTAGTAATTTTGAGTATAGAGTTCTCTTAAATGATGCACTCTTATAGATATATTACTAGGACTATCCCACCTTTAAGTATTGTAGCATTATCGTAAATAGTAGTGTCATTAAGTATCGCAGCAGTAATGTAAGTTTTCTAGCAACATCTTCAAGCACTTCACCCTAATCTTAAGTATTGCTGATAAGAATACAACGCTTGCATGAATTCCCCAGAACTCTCTCCTTCTCCCTGAACCAAAGAAAGCAATAAACGAACTCACAGGATTGGAAGGGTTAAGTATTGTAAGACTATCGTAGGTAATGTAGGAGTATCTTTAAGCGCTGCAATATTGCCTTAGCCTCTTCAGTCCAATGGCGTATTTTTTATTCTATCATTACCATTGACAAACGATTTTATTTTTAAGTTTTAGAAGACTGGTCAAACTGGAGGGGGTTACGTGCAGCCATCATCGACACCTTCATTATAGTCTTTTTTGCTCTAACTTGGCCTAGGATTGCTATGTTGCCGTCTTGAATGCAGAATTATAACAGTAGATTAGCACTAGAATATGATGCTAGTCACGAAGAAGTGCTGAGAAAGATGTAGAGAAGTAGCACTGCCTCTGTGCCACTGAGCTGCATGAAATAAGCTACAGAAGGACGGAAATCCTGGCCAGGCTAAGGTGAAAGGAGTCGCAAGAATACAGTGGAATAATAAGCCATTGGACTGAAGGGGTTAACAATAAAACATCACCTTTGTTAACCCACCCTCACCCCCCAGGATGCTCTAGGCTTGCCCGGTCTCTACCTTATGCTGGCGGGCATGTGTGTACTGGGCCTGGCATTCAGCGCTTGGGTAGTGCCGGAGACCAAGGGATTGACGCTGCACCAGATATCAGAATATTTTAGCTGAAAGAGAGAGAGAGAGAGAGAGAGAATGTTGGAAGGATAGTAGTTGTGGCAGTAGTAAATAAATGGTTTCGTTCAATCCTGGACGCCACTTTCTACCTTGTCTTCTACTGGGCAAACGAGGTTCAGTCGGATGGGGCCCGCAAAGGTGTCCGTATGACAGTTGGATGGATTTATTGCTCACAAGATGCCACCTAGGAGCGAGTGGGGCTGGTGTGAGTAAAATTGGGTGTGAAGTAGCCTGGTTCCGTAAGTCGGGAAAAATTAACATAAATGAACATATGTTTTTAGGGGACGTGTGGTATACTGTTAGAATTTCGATGTTTGCCACTAACACTAACATTAAAGACATGCATGCTTAGATCCTTGTTGTTTTATTTCAAAGTAGATTTATTCTGAATTTAACATCTTGCTGAGGAGACGTGGTGGTGGTACTAAAGCAGAATTTATCTATCTATCTATCTGTCTATGGATATATCAGTCTATATCTGCCTGTCTGTTTATCTGGCCATCTATCTATCAGTGCACTTTTTATGTCTGTCCATATGTTTACCTGTTTATCTCGCAATCAGTCAGTATTCTATATAAGTACCTACTCATCAGTCCATCCATCTTTCCAGTAATGGACTTTTCATTTACCGATTTTCTATCTAAAATTGTCTCTTTTTTTTCTTCTCACCTTATCAGTATTAATCTCAGACGTGGACTCCCGTTACATCACATTAACATTATCAACAGGCCAAGATAAGAGATTTGATATCTTTGGTATTCTCATTGACCCTGACTTTAATTCGACCAAGGGCGGTGGAGTTATCAGCCTTGTATCAGTGTTTTATGGGTGTTATGTCAGGTTTTCTCTATCGGTTATTTTCTGTTTATGTAAATATGTTTTTTAACACTCCTAGGGCACCGTGACTCACGACCAGCTAATACATAACAGAATGTGTAGGTAGGATTATATACTAGAGTTGTCTCGCCCATGAGAGGGTTAATGGTGACAGTATTAACATTTTCACTTTCCTATGACTCAATCTCAGCAGAGCATATTCATCTGGAGTTAGCAGGAGTTGAATATTAAGTTGTCCTGACCATGAGAGGGTCTGTGATGGGAGATTTGCACTCTTAGACTCTTGCGAGTCACTCTCAGCTAAACACGCTTATTTAACGTTAGCAGGAATAGAATACTATACTCAATTTACACTAACTTGAGCCAAAATTGCCACCTCGCCATCTAGACTACTGAGTTACAGCAATAGATTAGCATTTGGGTATGATGCTAGTCACGAAGCAGTGCTTGGGAAAGGATGTAGAGCCATAGCAAGGGGATCGATAGTAGACAAGTTGCTTTAGAAGATGGGATATTGTAGGTAATAGACGAGATTGGTAATAGACAAGATGTTCTAGTAAATAACAAGGATAAGAGAAAGTAATTTAGTTATAGGTCACCACGAATTTAGACTTGCGGTAATTCCTGTACGTATCATCTCCCCTTCCCTCCCCCATTTTCCAAAGTGCTCGATCTGGGCCAGCATACCAAAGAGAAGTATCATCTAGACACATAGCTTTACGCAAGATCTAAAAACTTACGTAGCTGTCCCGGTCCACATTCCCGACCAAAGAATTCTGATCTAGACACAGCCTTACAAAGCCCTCTGGGTCACTTTTCCATGCTATGAAATTCTGACCTAGACACATGGCCTCACATACTAGCTGTTGTCTGAGTAGCTTCTTCTTACCATGGAACTTTGACGTACACACAGCCTTATATGGTTCTCTGTGTCACTTTTCCAAACTATCATATTTATAGCTGTGTCCAGTCTTTTTACATTAACGTGGGCACAAACTGCCATCTCTCCACCATGAATGCTGAGTTGCAAGCAAGCATACACTAGCACAAGAATATGATGCTTGTATTGTCTTTTATTGCCATTGAGATATGTGAAATAAACTACAACAGGACGAAAAATCCGGGCCAAGTTAGATAAATAAGAGGATAGCTCACTTTTCCCTAGTACAGAATTCTGACCGATACACTTTACATAGTAAAAGTAGTCTAGTTCACTTTCCTATACCATAAAACTCTTACATAAACACGTAGCCTTTACATACCTGCCTCGGACACTTTTCCATACTATAGATTTCTCACCCTGACACATAGGCTTACAAAAGTGTAGGCTCTTCATCACTTCATCACACCACTAAAAACTGATCTTGACGCAAAGCTTTATATAGCTGTTTGGGTCACTATTCAATACAGGAGAATTCTGACGTAGACACTCAGTCGAACATAACAGTCTGAGTCACTTTTCCATACCATAGACTTCTAACCTCGATACATAGCACTGAATATACCTCTGAGTCACTTTTCCTCATTAGATAATTCTGACCTAGCCATATAGCCATAAATTGCCGTGCAGGTCATACTTCCATACCATAAAATTCTGACCTAGACATACAGTCATACTTAGCTCCTTGGGTCACTTTTCTGTATCGTCGTTTTCTGACCTAGACACATGATCTTAGTTTTGTGGGTCACTTATTCGTACTACAGAGTTTTTACCTAGACACATAACCCTACATAATTATGCGGGTCACTTTTTTTTTATGGAGAATGTGAGTGCATTCAAGTACTTGGGTAGTGTGATGAGTAAGGATGGAACTCTGGGGGATGAAGTGCGTGAAAGGGTACAGCAGGGAAGGAAGGTGTTGGTACACTGAAAGCAGTGATGAGAAATAGGGAGGTGAGTATGGAAGTTAAGAAGTCACTGCATGATAGTATTGTGATCCCTACCCTGACGTATGGAAGCGAGGCATGGACCTTGCAAGAGGGGAACAAGTCAAGAGTGAGAGCAGTGGAAATGAGTTACTTGACAGGAGCTTGTTGAGTGACGTGGAGGGACAGGTTGACGAATGAAGAAGTGAAGGAACGCTGTGGGGTGGATGTGGATGTGGTTGAGAAGATTAGGAGAAATACACTGAGGTGGTTTGGACATGTGAAGAGAATGGAGAATGAAAGACTGACTAAGAGGGTGTATGTAGGTGAGGTGGAGGGAGGGAGAGGGAGAGGTAGACCGAGGATGAGGTGGAGGGATGGAGTTGAGAGGTATATGAGGGAGGGGGTGGGTGAGTTGGGGGGAGGGTAGTCAAATGGTGGGTGACAGAGCGTTTTGTCTGCGGCCACCCTTTGCTGGATTAGGGCGTCGGGCTATAGATAGATAGATAGACTTTCATCATTGGAATGGATAGAATGGGGGATGTAGGGCATGTATCCCCCCCCCCTCTCACACCCCCACACGTTCTCGGGAAACCAATATTTAACAGTGCTTTTTATCCCAAAGTAAGTACAGTGATAAATGCGTTATGAAAATGTCATCGCAGAATCATTTCAGTGAAAAAGAGGGATTTGGCAATAGATTGAGGGCTTTGGTATAGTGTCAGCATGAATTCAGTATTTTGGTGATTGCGATAAGAATCACTTCCCCCCCTTTTCAAAGCGCTGGATCCAGCCCTGGATAGGGTGTGATAGTAAACAAGGTGTACAAGTAGGTAAGGTGTGATAGATAGTTGACAAGGCGTCATATATAGCAGATAAATACTGATGTGACAGCTACTAGATAGGTAGGGTGGCAGATAACAGATAAACTGTGGTATCTAGTAAATAAGGTGAGATCTGACCAAACAGGAACACCAGGGGTTGTCAAGGGTGAGGTCGGGGCAGTGGCACCATTTAGAATGCTACTTACACCACCTGCCATACCACCTACACCCAGTCATACCACCTTTCATACCACCTAGCCTACCATACCACCTACTTCATCTATCATACCACCTAGCCTGCTTTACCACCTACTTCACCTATCATACCACCTAGCCTATTATACCACCTACTTCACCTATAATACCAAGTACCATACCACTTCTATCATAGCACCTTCACTCTCCGTCATACTTCCTACGCCATCCATCATAACATCTAAGCCACCTATCACACCAAGTTCACACCCGTCATGCCACCTACTCCTATCATATCACTTGCTCTATCATACCACCTACACCACTCATCATGACATCAAATGTAAGCCATCTATCACACCATGTTCACGCCCGTCATATCACCTACTGCTGTCATACCACTTGCACTCTATCCTACCACTCATTATACCACACACACACACACACACACACACACACACACACACACACACCTATCTCTCACCATACAACCTGCAGTCTCTATCATACGTCCTACACCACCTATCACAGCATCTAAACCAAGTAGCAGTAAAGGATTATAAAGTGCAGTTATTACATTGAATTTCGTTTCCTTCAAAACATTTTCTAAGGTGAATAAAATAATTACGAGCGAGCGAGCGCAGCGAGGAAAGCAATGTTTACGCTGAGCTGAGAAATGAGCGGCACGACACGACACGGCCCGACAACGATGATTTTCAGAGGTTAATAACTTTTGTACTATGTGAGATAGAGAAGAGATTCTTTCAGCAAGTAGTAGATACATTCAATGAATTTAGTTTGTAGTTATATATTTACTCATGAGACCAATGAAACTCCCTTGAAACCCCAGCTTTCCAAGAGAACGTACCGAGGACTTCAGCTGACATGCTTCACTATGAAAATGAATTTAAAAAGATTTCCTGTTGAAACACTATGTTTTCTTGCATGAATTTTAACAATTAGATCTCGGATAATACGCTCATCATCTTACATGAACGTTTTTTCTATGTTTAGGGGATGAAATCAGCAAGGGCAATCTCCCCACTTCTGGGTTCTATCATTCGATCGATAGTCAAGCGTTTACCGACGCAGTTCGTTGACACGGGAAGTCCGGAGCAGAGACTGAACACTGCGCGTGTAGTATATGCTACCGTGCCTCGCTATATGCACATCCAGAGAGAAAATGTGTGAGAGAGAAAACGTAAGAAAGTAAATACTTTAGCTCAATTCTTCTTCTGTTATTGTTCAAGTACCTCGCCAGAAATGTTAAAAGTTTACACAAGGTGAAATTATGATAGGCGTATGAACAACGCTCGCTCTCTCGTCACGCTTTCACAAAGCCACTTCACAGGTCCAATGACAGCCAAGAAAAAGACATCCTCGTCCTAAGGGGGTTTATTTCTCGAATAATGTAAATGCATTCTCTCTCTCTCTCTCTCTCTCTCTAGTAGCTCATCTCATCAGCCGTTTGAGTGTCCACTGCAGGACCGGCCTATCCCGACCGAAGTGGGGACGATACAGCCAATGTATCTCTACCAAGTGGCTTAGGCTGTCTGGTAGAGACTGTATGTAGGGTGAGAAGTGCTTGTAAAAGTAATTGCAGTGTTGTAGTGGCTTTGGATGTGTGTGTTGTCTGGAACCAAATGTAGTCGGCCTGCACAAGCCGACTGGGTGCAAGCATACTTTATAGTATGCGACACTGGTTCAACCACAGCACCCCTTGTGTCCGCCAAAGTAGTATGTGGCCAGAATAACGCTCCCAAAGTTTATTACCCTGTGGGGCACGAACTCTCATTCTTCAGTGTACGAAAACGCACACTTTACCACTGAACCACAGAGGCTCCATATAATATATATATATATATATATATATATATATATATATATATATATATATATATATATATATATATATATATATATAAATATATATATATGTTTATACATTTAAACATTGTGTGTGTGTGTGTGTGTGTGTGTGTGTGTGTGTGTGTGTGTGTGTGTGTAAACTTGCTTAGCCATCTTAGTATCATTCCTAGCTTAGGGGTGGATGGGTGGATGGATGACAAATTTACTTTCAGACTTCATTAAATTTGTGCCGCCAAAAGTTAATACATTGCCGGAGACGCGCTTATGTTGGGAACTTGCTTAGTTATCCTGGTGTCGGAGCTTAGGGGTGGATGGATGAGCAAGGCAAATTGAATTCAACTTTGCCTGTGCCGCAAAAGTTGTCACCGGAGACGGGCTTATGTTGCTAGTATTTCTAATTTTTAAACCCTTTCTGTATTTTGGTATATTTGATTCTTGCTACCGACAGGCGATTATGCTTTACTTAGGAGAGACCTCTTGTAGTCAAGGGGCTGAAATATCCCCGTTAACCCTTTTAGCAGCGGGACGTCTTTCATGTTATATTCTTGTTACCGCCTAGTGATCGTCCACTCCATAAACCACTCTAAAATGATAGAGCAATTGATCAGTAATTTAGCCCGCTTTACGATAACGTACTGTACGTTGACTTTCAACCCTTGTAGTACGAGTATGTCCTTTCATTAATTCTTGCAGCCTCCAGACGATTTTATTTGGCTGTGAAGAGGATGCAGAAATTATTTTACATTCGTGTTGTTTGGTTTCTCTGGTCATTAAATCGTCCGGAGTTAACGGGACTAAAATATCAAGCGTTTGGACAGAGTGGTCAGTGGGTTATCCTCTTCAGTTCGACTTATTCCGTATTTCACCCTTTCTAGTTCCAAGCCATTTTACTCAGACTAAAGCAGATGTTTTTCGGACTGGAGGGGCTATACCCTTCGTTAACCCGTTCACTGCAAGAGGTCTACTCTGAGCTGAATAAAATCGTCTGGAGGGAGTAAGAAAAAGAAATAATCCTAGTTCAAGTGTTATATCAGCTCCACTTCCATTTTTCCCTTCCACCTCACTACCGGTTAATTTCTCAGTCTCCTCCTCCTCCTCCTAGAACCACAACCATTTCACGTGACCCCTTTCCTCACATGTGTTTACTCAAGGTGACGGCGTGATGGCAATGATACTGCGCTTTAAAAATCGATATCAAGAATCCCCCCAAAAAAACACCATTAGTATCATCTGAAGAGGGGGACCACTGATAAGCGTCTCGTGATTAGAGCGATAAGGGAAGCGGCGGAGATATCTTGTCATCACCAACTCTCCATAGGGTTGGATAATAGGTGAGTAGACAGTAGGCATCACCTCACCTGCGCATTATTTGGGACACGTAACATCCATCTGTGCACGCACTCACACACACAGCATCCCGTCTTTCGGTAGGAGACGGTCAGCTCTTAGTCCTTTAACTGCAGTGAGTTGCTGAATAAACTCATCCGTCGTAATGTGGAACTAAATACGAACTTTGTTTTATATATATATATATATATATATATATATATATATATATATATATATATATATATATATATATATATATTTATTTATTTATTTATTTATATATATATATATATATATATATATATATATATATATATATATATAGATAGATATATATATATATATACTGTATATATATATATAATTACGCGCTACTCAAAGTCCTGTCTTCCCCCAGATACGACCATCTCTTAATCTTTTGGCTGAATTCAGTTTCTTGGAGACTTAGGGCCTACAATATTTTTCTTCCCACGTTCGGCAGTTGGTTAGATATAGGCTTCATTAACCCCGTCGCTACTGGGGTCATCTCCTAAGCTGAACAAAACCATCTAGTGAAAGCAAGGATACTCTAACGAAAGATTCAGACGGTTTCAGAATTCAATGACACCTGCAACTGAGTAAAACCGTCTAGTGCTAATCAAAACAGAATATGAGAGAATTAAGGGGTATACCAGTCTTTGTGTGTGTGTGTGTGTGTGTGTGTGTGTGTGTGTGTGTGTGTGTGTGTGTGTGTGTTTAGGAGGTACATAATCATGCTCCGCCTCCACCCTTATCTGGCTGTCGTAAGAGACAGTTTATGACAGCACACACACACACACACACACACACACACACACACACACACACACACACACACACACACACACACACACACACACACACCTTTACACTTTCCTGTTTATTTACCTGCTTATCTACCACCCAAACACTTACCTTCCTATCTACCGACGTGACCACCTGTCCTCCCATCACCCGTACACTGACTTACATAATACCTCTCCACACACCTACTTCCTTGCCACCTACCTACTTGCCTACATGCCTACCTATCTATCTACTTGACTCTCTACCATTCTCACACCTACCTGCCTACTTATCACCTCCACACCCACCTACGTGCCCACCGCCCTCACACCCATCCACCTACCTGCATTTACCTACCTATCTGCCTAATTACCTATCTACTTACCCACTTACCAATCTACTTACCCTGTTACCTATCTACTTACCTACCACCAGACTTCTACCTGCCTACGTTCCTACCTACCGATTATCCCCACACTCACCTACCTATCTTTCTACCTACCTACCCCTGTCCATTTACTTACCTGCCTTCCTCCCCACACCCTCCGACTTACCTACTTACCTATCTACCTTCCATCCCCACATCCACCTACCTACTAACATATACCCACCTACCACCCTCGCACCTTCTTACATGTCCACCTTCCAATCCATCATTCTATCTACCTTCCACCCCATACCCCCTTGCATGCCAACCTACCACCCCTCATCCACCTCCCCATCTACCTACCTGCTTACTTCCACACCTACCTACCTTCCTACCTACTATCCACGAACATATTTATACCTACTTACTACCTACAAATCTACCACCATCACATACTTATCTACAGACCTACAAAGCCACTAATTCAACCCATCTGCACCTCTACGCACTTAATATATTCCACCCAACACCGCACCTCACCCATCCCACGCAGAGCCAGTGGGTGGGTGGGTGGGTAGGTGGAGGGGTGGAGACGAAGATAAGGAATGTGGAGTTACTAAGTGGAGTGGGGTGGAGCGGAATGGTCAGTCAGGTGACAAAGTTGGTGAGAGGAAGGTGAGAGGATATTTGATCAGTAGCGTAACAAGAATTTATGTTTTTATTCATTTATTTTATTGGTAAGGAAGGCTGGTGTCATGCAAGCCAATCATTTTTTCTGTACCACTTGCTTTACCATTAATGCAACTTTATTAGTAGTGTAATAAGAGTCTATAGTATAATCCTCATTCGCATCTACGTGAGTCTAGAGGCTAGTAATTTCCATTCTGCATATGCCAGCCCTAGCAATAATTATCACTTACATCAATTACGTTAGACATTTTATTAGGGATGTAAGCAGAATTTCAAATAAACAGTTTCGTAGTCTTGTATCGGTTTCACAGGCCAGCATCTTCCAAATCACGCATACTACAGATCGCCCACTATAACCTGGCTAGATTTTCTTCCTTTGTCTGTATATTCAACACTGCTCATAGGTAGACTAAGACGGTGCTATGACTCTATACATTTTTTCCACAGCACTTCCTCGGTACTGGCGCGATGTTCTACCGTTAATCTCTTGTTACAACTGTGCATTCAGAATTAAGGGTCGTATGCTTAATCCTGAAATCTTTAAATGGTATACAAATCCGAAATTAATGACAATGATTTTTGAAATATTTGACGATGGAAGATCTTATTTGGCCTTCCTATATGGTTGCTGACTGCGTTCTGTTATATGGGATGCAGGCTAACCATACCGAATGATTATAATCGATATATTAATGGCCTGCAGTAATAGGGGCTTGCATTCCACTTTGCGATCTAAGGAATAAGTATACGACTATATTACGCGACAGTCTTAGGCTACGTTAAAATGGACTGAGCATAGATTAAAAGTTACTTAATCCATTACCTGAAAATTACCTACTTTGCCTCCCATTACAGCTAACGTTGGATGTCTTTACTGTGCATAAGAGAAACCTGGCGACTCAAAAAATATCAAACACAATCGCATTTAAGAATCAGGTCGAGACTAGAGAACTTCCTTGTGTTAATGAAATTTATGACGGACGATAATATTAAGCAGTGCAAAAGGATACTAACAGCAGCCGTATTTACTGTCATTTATTTTTAAGAGATTTTTATCATTCTAGCCACTTACGCTAATTAATTTGCTACTTACACCGGATATTTTGCCCAATACCAGGTTTATCAGTTATGTTACTACCTACTGTATATTAGCTTTATCAGTTTTTTTTTATCACTTACACCACTTAGGCTACTTTTCCGCTTTTAGCGTTTAGTCTATACAAATTACTTTACCACTTACACCAGTCACAACACTTAATTTACCACTAGTGCCTGGAACTTAATCACTTATGACAGTTACTCTACCACTTAAACCAGTTATATCAGTTACTATATGCCTTTCCCCAGTTACCATTTACAACTTTGTCATGCACATTACCACTTACTACAGTTACTTTATCACTTATACAAGCTATATCAGTCGTCTTACCTAACTATCTATCTATCTATCTATCTACAGCCAGACACCTTAATCCCGTAAGAGGTGGCCACAAACAAATCGTCTCCATGTCGCCCTGTCCCCTGCCGTTACACTGCCCTCCCCTCAACTCACATACATTTCTCTCTCATTTACCTCTCCACTTCATCCCTCCATCTCATCCTCGGTCTCACCCTCCCTCTCACCCCCTCCACCTCACTCACATACACTCTCCTCGTTAGTCTCTCACTCTTCATCCTCCCGTATCAATTGCTTTAGCAATTATTACCTCTCCTGGAGCCATATTGACCCCTTCAGACCGACCGACGTATTCTTAAGTGATATTTTTCTATAACGATTTTTACAAGCCTCAGATTTTTCGAATGAGAGGGGTAAGATTAAGGTCCATGTTCTCGCGGGGTAAGGAGGCTCCCTAACACCTCTTCTTTAACGATTAATTTTCGGATATGGCTGCTGAATACCTTTTTTGTGTGTTATTTATAGAGTATGGTGATGTTCGAAATTTTTATATAACACAGAGAAGGACAGCAAGGTGTAATAATAAAAATAAATCGCTTAGGAAAAGGTGTTGGGAAGATTCCTTAACCGACTAGGATGTGGGCCAAAGCATTCATTTCTGCATGCACTCAAAAAAAAAAAAAAAAAAAAAAAGATGGATATAATCGTCCGGGGATAGCGAGAATAAAGCACAGAATTTGTTGCCGAGGTATATTAGGTAAAGCCTGAAGTGGTCTTTAAAAAAAAAAAATGGTTTGGGTCAGCTTCGGATATTGACGTTAAAATGTTCTTCCTTCCCATCTTTCTTTTTTGTCAGCTTTGTCCTTTTGCCTTTTTTATTAGCTTCCTTCCCTTACTTTAACATTCTGCATCGACATTTTTTTTTTCCTATGCGAGGAAGAAGGAACCAAAGGCCGCGAGCCCGCGGTTGTTGTTCTTTCCAAGAGAAAAACAAAATAGAAGAGACTGTGTACGCTGAATATAGTTTTTTTTCCCGTCAGCTGGAGCGTTTTTAGAGCCAACCATAATAGTGTAAATGCATTTTTTTTTCTTTTATTATTAACAACGGTACTGCACAGATTCACTTCATCCTTCTCTATGCCTGAACAACTCTGGTATTCTGTTCCTGGCAAATGTGGATGAATTCTTCTTCATTTTTTTTTTTCATAGTTGAGTGAGTCACAGGAGCCTAAGTTTGTTAATACTGGCACACAAAACCCTCACATTCAGAGCTTCTCTGGTACTGTATAGCTGCCAACCTTAGATTATTTTTTCTGTGGTTGTTGTTGAGAGTGAAGCACAGGAGCCTAAGAGTTACGGCAAATATTATTAAAACTGAGTGAGTGAAGACGTTAAGCAGGCCCTTAATGTCTGACGGTCAATTGTGGAACGACTGTAATTATTAGATGCGATCAGCTGAAGTTTAATAATAAAGGGTGTGGCCAGCAGAGGTAGAGGAAAGTCAGGCATATCCTATCATTAACACACACTTTAGAAATTAATTGTACGACCCACTGCAGAAAGGATGCTGAGCCACAATATTGTCTTATTGTGCCCATGAGAGATTTGAAATGAGGTTTGAAATGACGAAAAAACGAACTATACCACTTGAATTAATGTCAGCTTTGGAGGATGCCAGATTTATCACCCCTCGACCTTCCAGCCACACCCACAGCACTGAACACCTTCCATACAATGACGCGTTTCTCTTTTATTGTCTGATTCGGTTTATAATTATCGCTACTACTCTTCTTACAACTACTGCTGCTACTACTACTACTACTACTACTACTATTATTATTATTACTACTACTGCTACTACTACCACTACTGCTGCTGCTGCTATTAGGCTTATTACTCTTATCATTATTATTATTGTCGTTATTTTTGTTACTGTTGTTCATCATCATCGCCAAGATCATTACCCTGCATATTTTTATTTTTCTCTTGGTTCTTGTCGATATTGTAGTGCTTATTATTGATTTTGTTTTTGTAATCATAGGTCATAAAGTTTCAATAGCCGCACCCTCAAAGCGTCTTCCCGATAACTCTTATCTTCAAGTGGTCAGCCAGTGTAGCGTCGTATAAGCTGGAGCAAAAGTTCGCCAGATATTTGGCTTTTTCTGCTTTTGATTTCCCTCTGCTGGCTAATATTCCTAAAGTGAGAGATGTTTGTTTGTTTTTTTCTTCGCCCATAGATGATTTTCTTGGTTTTGATGCGTCAAGGAGGAAACTGAGGGAGAAGCGGCACGTGTTAGATAGACACAGCGGAGTGGTCAGTGAAGTTTTATCCCTGGCTGTTCAGAACTGGACAGTCTTATCGGGTTATTTAACGAGTGTTTTAAGTGAGGCACCACAGAGCTTAGATAAGATGATAAGGATGCTTTGTAAGATATTTTCCTCAGTATTTCATATTTAGACACTAAAAAGCATTTTATTAGGATGGTAAGTAAGGATTCGCACATTCCAGGTATACACGATGTAGTATCACCGTCAGTCGATAAATCCTAAGTGAGATGCCAAATGATTCCTTGTGCTCCAGGAGATCGTTGACTTTGTTAAATGGTAATCACATCATCAACAGTTGGCGTTGATGGTCTAGTGCAGTGGATCCCAACTTCGGGGCCATGAACCCCCAGGAATCATGGTGTATTTTTCGGTTGTGATGGAATCATTGGAAATACAATGTCATAATCATTTCCCTTAGG
This sequence comes from Coenobita brevimanus, assembly GCF_032717465.1. Lineage (NCBI taxonomy): Eukaryota > Metazoa > Arthropoda > Malacostraca > Decapoda > Coenobitidae > Coenobita > Coenobita brevimanus. Next base: position 37,311,623 of record NC_137004.1, read on the forward strand.
CAATATTTATGATGTATCCTTTTTATGTTAATTGTCTGGTTGAGCGAATTCCTAGTGGCGGTGCAAGATGAATTCCTGAATTCTGGAACGAATCATTTGATACAAGCTTATTTGAAGAAAAGGGAATTAAGAATGCTTGGGTGTGAACTGGTTGCTACCCAACTATCGGGAAATTGTCCATCGCGTGGTCCTGATATTGTTATCTACCATTCAATGAGCTGCTGGGTTTTCAAGGATGCTGAGCACTCAATCACAGCAGTGCAGTCGGATTCACATTGACAATGACCTTTCTTGTAAACTTAGTGATTCATCCATTGATACCCAGATTGGCAGGAAAGATGAATTCAGATTAATCACTGAATTTTTCATCATGCTTTTTTACTGTTCTGTTCACTGCAATATTAGGCTAATTATTAGGGGAGAGTGCACACATCAGACCTAACAACCTAACCTATCTGAAGAAGCCACGTCCTTTCAACATACCAGTAACCCTGGCATTCTTTCAGTTGATCGGAGTTCAAAATTTGGAAAGTGGGTTGTTTCTTACTTTTTAAGGCTTCCAGCACTTCTATATAGGCTACTATTAACTTCCTTCCACGGTGGTTTAACTCTCACATTTTACCCTTCTTTTGGTGATATGTATGTAATGAACTACTGGGATATGTGGTGTCACTCAAGCACCCTATAAACAACTAATATCAGCAGCTAATCAACATTTTAAATATTTACTACAAAATGATGAAAAAAAATGCTAGTCAGTTACGGAACTGAGTCTGCTATACATTCTCGCGAAACCATACACAAGACATGATCGAAGAGGTGAATATGCTACTCAAGGAAGGCTACTGATACCATCTGTAGACAACGAAAGCAGCTCTCTGGATTTAGAACTTCAAAACTTTATGCCTAGCGGAAGCCAATAATATACCCTATCAATACGTCTACATAAAGTACAGTACAAAGAAACAAACCCAAGAAGTAGTAGCAATTATGCTGTAAGTAACTGTTTGCTGAAGAGAGTTATTAACAAAAGATGATAATTCCAACATCAAAAAGTATAGTACAACACTTTACGGTTGGGACGAGTCGTCACCAACACAGAACAGCCGTACCGCAGGCAGCCACTCAAACTTTCTGACTTAATTTTCAACTTTCTCAATTGGAATTCGTATGGTACGTATTAATTAGTTTTCCAAAAGGTAAGCCCTGTTCAATAAAATAACGTGGTACAATAGACAGATAAACAGACGATTTCCCAGCTTGGTCACACAAATGTGAGTATAAACTGGAGAGCTTCTGCACAACTTACGACCAAGTAAGCTTATGGTTGTAATCCAGGACACTTACATGGAAACAGATCCATGGATTGATATAGAAAATAAAATTATATCGGATGATTTAATGGGTAGGTATACTATTTACTGCAGAGTAAATAATGAAAATACTTGAAAAAGTGGGTAAGTTCCTTACATCAGCGGTACTCGAACTTTTTTAAAGCTCCACTGTAACCAGTTTGCTCCAACTTAGAACTAACACTGGAAACTGAATCTGTAAGCTGACAGTTGCGTATCGTAGGCTGATGAAATATTGCGTCCTTCTCATTGTCAGATAAGCAAGAGATGTTGAACCTATGCCTATACTGTACTACAAGAAAAAAATAAGCAGGTTACCGGGTAGACTAACAAAATGAACCTACCTAATTTTATTTCCGTGGTTCACTACTATCCCTGTTCAGTCAACAGTACAGTTGGGTATATACTTGGTAATGTGGGTTGGGTGTAAGAGGACGACTGGGGCTTCATGTAGCTGACTTATGGCCACTGTACAGTCGATAGCCGTTAATTCTGAGCCTTCATTCTTATTAGGTTGTGTTCCAAAGGGTGTGCGGCACAAAGACAAGCAGTCGATAGGCATAAAAGAAAATGTTCCCTCACTTTCCAGCCATGAGACACTGGGGAAGGATCTTCTTACGATAGCTGGCTCGTACTTAAAATGAAACAGGCAACTGGAATTGTACAGCGACAGTTGCATGTCGTTGTCCGGGTGAATGTCCTTCGGATGCATTCTTGTCTGTTACTCGAAGATTATTGGGTTTCAAAGACTGTGCTATGACCTAAGTGTGATACAATAAATAAATAATCCATAGCTTAGCGTGCATGAAAGGCAACAAAACTATCTTTTTGTATCGAACGACTCCGTCACCACACGCCATCATGCTCTTTTATTTATTAGTTCAATCATACATTTACTCGTTTTCCTTTTATTTCAGAACAACAACGGCCACCACAGGACAACAACATGGCGGACCTCAGCACATCCTCAGCCAGCCTGGTGTCCCAGAGCTCACCGGCTCACCTGATTCAATACCTCACCGTCTTCGCAGGTAACTTTCCTATGCTCTGTTCAGTTTAAAGGTAATGGTGAGGCAGACGGCATGAGGCATTTAGATGCAATACCCTACCCATTTCGATCACTCAGGGTTTTTTGCCCACAATCCTGGAATACCAGATCCATGCATTATACAGGTTACCACAGTTACCTTCCTTAGTTGTTACCCTTGGGGCTCATTCTACATACCAATCCTCAAAGGGTGGATGGTCACCTGAATCGAATAAAGCAAGCTGCCAGCACCCGAATTCGACCCCTGACGCTAATGGGCTGGCAACTGTGCAGTCAGAGATGCAGACTCTTCACTCATTATGTCGGTAACATGACCTAAAATACTTCATCACATTGCCAGGTAGCACCTCTCTATTCTGTCCACATTAACTTGGCATAAAACACCCCCTTGCTCTCAGGTAACACAGCTAGAGTCTGATTACTACTATGGCCATCTCTCCTCATTCTGCACCAACTATTCTTTTCCTTTTGTTCCCATGACCCTTTTTCCTATTTTCCAGTGACCCTATCCCCTAACAGTTTTTCCCCTTTCTGGTGACATTTTCCCCCTATTTCCAGCAACTGTTTTCCCTTTTTCAGTGACCTTTTTGCCTATTTCCTGTAACTATTTTCCCCTTTTTCCAGAGACCTTTTCGTCTATTTCCAGTATCTATTTTTCCCTTTTTTCCAGTGACCCATTTGCCTGTTTCCAGTAACTATTTTCCCCTCTTCCAGTGACCTTTTCCCCTATTACCTGTAGCCATATTTCCCTTTCCCCGTATTAGGTTACCATTTCCCCCCTTTCCTCCCATTTCCAGTAACTATTTTCCTTTCTTTTCCAGTGACAATGGGCGGATTCTCCTTCGGCACATCCCTAGGCTACACTTCCCCTGCCGGTCCGATGCTGACGAACTCTACAGGCGACTCCCTTCAGCTAACCGCTAGCGAATTCAGTTGGTTCAGCTCAATCCTCAACTTGGGCGCTCTGGTGGCCGGTCCCCTGGGTGGGCTGGCCATCAAATCAGTGGGGAGGAGGTGGACCATGCTGGGATCTGTCCTAATTATGCTGGGAGGGTGGGCACTCGTTAGTAAGTTTTGTCCTAATTGCCTTTGGGGACTGGGGTTTTGTCCTAGTGTGGTCTCATAGGCAGGTTGGACATCAATGTACTAGGAAAGAGTTGGACTATGCCAGGATCTGTCTTTTATTATGCTGGGAGGCTTAACCCTCATAGGCAACTCACAGCTTTTTTTTTTTACTCTTACTTTTTTCCCCTGCTCTGAGATTCGATGAGATAAAGTCTGGGATTGGTGCTTATTATGCTAGGAGGCTGGGTATTTATAGGTAAATTTTGTCATAACTTTGAGTTTTGTCCTAGTTGTTGTTGTTGTGTGTGTGTGTGTGTGTGTGTGTGTGTGTGTGTGTGTGTGTGTGTGTGTGTGTGTGTGTGTGTGTGTGTGTGTGTGTGTAATTTAGTACGTGTCCTTGCTTTGGGTTGTTTTCTAAGAGAGTTCGTCCCAGCTTATGATATATATATCATAGGCTGGATGAGTATGCCGATTTTTACTTCATCTATGTAGAAGGTAGCGAACATTTGTTAGTATCAGTATTTATTTATTTCCAGTACACTGCTCGAACTTACCCAAATCCCTCAACTGGGTTCGCTCTTGCTCTAGCGAGAGTCTATGGCCTTATTGTATGTCCAGAATTTGTAATTAATATATGATTAATACCATGAGTATTATTGCTGCAATAGTTTATTTAACATAATTGTTAACGAAGTCGCCCCTTGCCCATCCATTTTTTCACACTAGTTTCTTTTATTATTCAGTTTGAGGAAATCACCCATTTTATCCACCCGTTTTCATGTGTATTTTCATCTTTCTACCCTACTTTATTCAGCTTATCAATTGGCAGGATCATCCACATTCTCACTAAATTACTTGTTTCTTCACTTTCTGTTCAGTTTTCGGCCAGAACTTCGCGATGCTGCTGACGGGCCGCGTCCTGTCCGGCATCTACACTGGCCTCACCTGCATCAACCTGCCCACCTACATCGGCGAGTACGCATCCTCAGACATCAGGGGATCGCTAGGTACGGCCAGGGAAGCGGTGCAATGGGTTTAATGTTTTGTACTTATTTGTGGATTTTTCAGTTACGTAATGTATCTTTAAAAAATAGGAGGGTAAGCATGTGCAAGGAATTTATTCTACTTTAATTATGTGTGGCTTTACCAGTTACCTTAAGTAGCTGATAGGCTATAATCAGGGACTCTGCATTTGCAATGAATGTAATGTAATGTATTTATTTATGGATTAGTCATTTACCTAATGCATTTAATATAAAGGTGGAGCAAGCACGTGCAAGGACTTTAATGTAGCCTGCTGTTTTTATCAGTTACCTAATGTATTTGATATAATCGTGGAGTACGCATATGCAACAAATTATACCGTTCCCGTTATGTAACCTTCTGCGTATAATTAACATTTATAGTGTAGTTGAGTTCGAATCACTCCTTGGGATTCATCTTTCCTATTACAGTGTACGCTCAGATTGACATGAGTGATCTTGAAGAGAAAGAGCTGTTATGCGCCAAACTTGACTCAGTTGTGGAATAGTGCCCCTCGAGGGACACATTCATGGTCATGGGTGAATGCAGTTTAGTTACTGGCACTGTCAGGGAAGACTTCGAGGAATGTGTAGATCCCCGTGGCTCTTGAGCTAGGAATAGAATAGTTTTTACCTTCTGGATTTTGCAAAATCCCGTAAACTGAGAAATGCTGGATCTTAGTTCCAGCAACCAGATCTTCACCGCTGGACTTGGTATACCAATACCGGTGGGGTTGTAATGGCGGATGACCTCATCTTGTTAGTACTTTGTTGAACTGCATTACATGCAGTCATAGGAGCCATTTGGTGGACTTTTATCATTCCTTCTTACTGGACAAGGAGTTTGGTCACCCCTGTCTAGAAAAGGAAAGGTGACCAGCATGACTGTAGCAGCTACCGCGGTATTAAAATGCTCACTGTGACAGGCAAGTTTCTTGCTCACATTATCCTGAATCCTGATGCGTAACCTGGAGTATTTGCCAAAGTTTTAGAGGAATGAGATTCACACTCAGGAAGTCTACAGATGACCGTATCTTAGCTATTCGAGTTCTCGTGGAATGCCGCCTTGAGTATCGACCAGGTCTGTCTGCGGCCTATTTGGATCTCAAGAAGGCGTCTGTCTCAATAAACTGGGAAGTATTGTGGGAACTCCTGCTACTGTATGGGATCCCCACAGGAATAATCCGACTGATTGCTGGACTGTATTTAGACAATGAGAATATTGTCCAATGTGGACGGAGAACGTCTGACTTCTTCACAATAAGTACTAGTGTAAGACAGAGATGTGGCTTTCCTCACACGCGAGCCGACAGCTTTCCAGTCAGCGACGCTTACCGCTCAGTCACCGCTGCTATGCACCCTACGGCGTTTGCCCCATATGATGATAACGATGAAAGTGGGATTTCCCGTAATACTGTGTGGCTCATTCAGTAGGACAAACTTTGGTTAGTATCTCATTCAATCATTTTTTTTTTTTTTCTGGTTCTCCGAACCCTACCTCACCCAACTTTGGGGTGGGAATGGTGGTCTAGATGATACTGAATTTTAGGTCAGTGTGTTATGAGGCCTAATGCATAGCCGAAAATTGGCAGCAGTGGATTATATATCCATGCTGAATGATTTACTAATAAAGCTTGAGTCTATACACTAAAGCTGGGGAAAAAGATCCTGCATTTTTTGCCTTTTATAAATCTTTAAACTTGTAAATACAGTGTGTGGAGACTATACTGTATATATTCCATTTCACAGGAACGGCCTTTCAGCTTATGGTAGTGACCGGGATCCTGTTCTCGTACATTGTGGGTGCTTTCATGACCTCTTGGCGTGCCCTGGCCGGAGTCTGCGCCATTCCTGTAATAATCTTCTTCCTGCTGGCCTTCTTCACAGCCAAGGAGTCGCCCGCGTATCTCCTGTCCAAGGGCAAGGTGGACGAAGCCAGGGCCGTACTGCAGCATTTTAGAGGTTAGCCTGCCTGTTATTTTATCACACCTGATGCACACGTATCATCATGCCTACTATCATATCTCCTAGTACATATATTACACTATACCTACTGCTATTATATTTATTATTACACCTAATACTGTTATAACAATTGCTGTTACAACTAGCTCTGTACCTTCTACTGTAATAAATACTAAAAGATGGCCATCCATTTAGGGCTCGACTTGTCCAAGTCTTGTTTCATCTCTAATCACTCCAACGACCTATTACAACCTAATGCTGCTGCTTAATATGTCTGCTGTGGTACCCATAGTCTTACTTTAATTTTCATTAATAGGCTAACAGGATACATTAAACAGTTACACTTACTAATACCATCACACCTGTTACTCTCCCTTTCCCCCTCTATAGTACCATTTTATCTACTGATATACCTGGGACCATCTTGCCCACTGTTCCGTTTCCCCTTCCACTTAGGCAAGCACTATAACATCGAGAATGAACTGCTGTTACTCTCCCTTTCCCCCTTTAATACCACTATCTCTGCTAATGTATTTGCTACCATCACGCCCACTACTCCCTTTCCCCTTCTACTTAGGCAAGCACTATAACGTCGAGACTGAGCTACAAATGATTAAGCAAGACCAAGAGGAGGCTGCAAGGAACAAGATAACCCTAAAGGAGTTGAGAGCCCCCTACATCCTAAGGCCTCTGCTCATCTGCATGGGCCTCATGTTCTTCCAGCAGTTCTCCGGCGTCAATGCTGTTCTCTTCAACCTCAACGACATCTTCAGTGTGAGTTTTGAGTGGAGGTTGTTTGGGATTCGTTGAGAGAGAGAGAGAGAGAGAGAGAGAGAGAGAGAGAGAGAGAGAGAGAGATCGTACCTTGCCTCATCTCTTAGGCTGGATTACGATGAATTTTTCCAGTTAGTGATAACAGAAATATACCTGTCGACTGTACAATTATCATTAAGGCAGGTAACCAGTATAAATTTGAAGACCTGAAAGAGTTTAACCACCTCCATCTCCCTTTTGATGATTTATTTATTTATTTATTTATTTATTTCCAGAGCGCAAACACATCCATGGACGATGACGTCAGCTCCATCATCGTCGGCTTGGTCCAGGTCGGTTATGCCAGGGTTACGATGATTACCGTTTCTCACACTGTTTACGGGCTCCCATTTTCTTTTTCTTTTTAATTTACCACACTTGTCCTTGTCTATATGGGGTTGACTAGGTACTGTAGGTGGTCAGAGAAGTGTTCCTGGAAATCAAACTAACCTTATTTATCGTCGCATGAGTTGTATTATGAATGGGACGTGGTGTTTTGGTCTGGGATGTTGGGCGCCATTGTTGCTCATCGTGGCGATGTAAGTTAGTGTTATTCGGATGCGTTATTATCTCTTTAAGTTAGGTTGGATTATGTTAGTTTAATACCTAAGAACACGTTTAATACAACCTACAACATCAGATCAAACTATATAGGACAAAAATAAACCAACACACACACACACACACACACACACACACACACACACACACACACACACACACACAAAGAGAACCTACAAAGTCAATGCTGATCCCATCTCTCAGTCATAGGTCCCTTGTTCTTACCTTAGTTTTTCTTCTTTTTTTTCTTTTTTTTTTTCTTAATCCTTGTTACTCTCATGGAATTTCTTTCAACTTAGGGGAAATTTCTTGTAGCTGAAAGGGTTACTAGAGATCATATATAATTCTTCCACCACCGAAAGTTTCCTGAGCTGAATCAAGTTAAAACTGATCTAAGTTTTACTGATAAGTTTTATATCCTTCACACTTATCTGACATCTCTACATTATCATTATTATTAATAATAGTAGTAGTAGTAGAAGCCGTAGTCATAGTAGTAGTAGTAGTAGAAGTACTGTCGTCATCACTTGGGCAAATTACATCTCATTCTATCAACTTTTCCTGGCTCACTGGACCTATCTTACCCCAAGCTGGGGTGGAAAAGGAAGTCTAAATGATGATGATGATGATGAAAAGTAATAATAATAATAATAATAATAATAATAATAAATGACAATGATGATGATGATGATGATGATGATGATGATGATACATTTGTTTGTTTCATCAGTTATTTTGTGTATTTATTAAATTTGGCGTGCCTTGTATATGATGTACGAAACCTGTCTCTCAATTCAGGTGCTGGCAACGGTGGTGGCTGGCTTCCTGTGTGATCGGCTGGGTAGGAAGCTGCTCCTTACCCTTTCTGCCGTGGCCATGATACTCTCACTCGGTACGTAGTGCAAAAGAAGAAGTGAAGTCAAAGAATGAGTACAGTATTGTAATGCTGTATAAAAGACAGAGACAGGCGAATCAAAGACCAGTGAAATACATATATAAGTGAATGAATGTATGTGTATGGTTGAATGAATGACTGAAATGACTGAAATGAAAAATAAGAAATAAGAGAAATATAACAGTAGATGAATATATGTGTATGAACAAATGACCGAGATAATATAAATCAGTGACGTAAGTGAATATGCCCAAGCTTCAGTTAATGAATATAGGAATGCAGAAAGAAATGGAAGAATCAGGTGATGGAATGCATGCATGGGTGAATGAACGATTGAGATAAATGGATTAAAAAACAAGGAGTAGTAAAAAAGGAAATAATAATGAAGCAAATGAGCCATCCAAAGATTACAAAAAATAACTAATTTCGCCACTAACATCAGTAATAATCCCCCCCTGTTTAGAGGCTGCAAAAAACTATCTACTGTCATCACTGTAATCAATAATAACTTCCCTTTATTTACAGGTGTCGTAAACGTATTTTTTCCTAAGTAAGATCTTCATAAACCCAAGGCCACAGAGGGCCTTAATTAGCCGACCCTTAACTAGAATCGCCTTTAAAATCACAAAGTAAATCAATACATTCCTTTTAACCTCCATCCACAGCCTTTAAAACTATCTGTAAATCTCAGTGTACTTATAATCCATTCACAAATCTCAAAGAATGACTAAAAAAGTAAAAATCAATATTAAAATTCCAAAGTCCTCCAAATTATCCCTTTTTGTAGATGCCCTTATGATCGTCCTTTTTTATGGCAGTGATAATTTTTTTTTTTTTTTCAGTAGCCCTTATATTACCCGTTTTTAAGATCTGACCCTTTAGCTACTCTCTCTCTCTCTCTCTCTCTGGCCCTGGAATCTCCTTTTTTCATGGCGACCTTTAAATTACTCTCTTTATACCAGTGACACCAAAATTACCCTCTTTTATAATGGCTTTCTTTTTTAATTTATTTACTTTTTTTTTTTTTGTAGTGGCCCGTACGATTTTTTTTTTTTTCTGCAGCACTAAAATATCCTTCTGTTTTGCAATGGCGCCCCTTAAAACCCTTTTTATCGCCCGCCTTTAGAAGGAGGAGCGATAATGTTTTTGCCTGCCTGTGTGTGTGTGTGTGTGTGTGTGTGTGTGTGTGTGTGTGTGTGTGTGTGTGTGTGTGTGTGTGTGTGTGTGTGTGTGTGTGTGTGTGTGTGTGTGTGTGTGTGTGTGTGTGTGTGTGTGTGTGTTCCCATTATATCTCATGAACGGCTTAAGTTATCAACATGAAACCTTCCCAGGGTATCAAGATATGACCAAAACCTTGCCCGAGTTCGAAAATGGGCGCTCAGAGTCAAAGTCAAGGTCACCAAAATAGCTGCCAAAGGTCAACTAGTTTTTATGGCCCGCCTTTAGCACCATTATATCTTATAAACGGCTTGAGCTATTAACATGAAACCTTCAGGGTATCAATATATGGTCAAGATCTTGAACTTGGCCAAAAGCATATGCTGCCAGGTGATTAGCATTCGGCTCCCAAATGTTTTTCTTTCATTTGTCCTTTTTTTTAATGCTAGGAAAAAGGAACCAAAGGCCACGAGCCCGCAATAACTGGTCCTTCCAAGAAAAAAACAAAATACAAGAGAGAGCCAAATTCAAGATCCGATCATTTCGAGATTACCCTTTTTTGCCCTTAAATTACCCTTTTTGCCCTTAAATTAACGGCTTGTTTGCCCTTAAATTTTCAGTTGCCCTCGATGTGTTCTTCATGGAAGAAGACCTGGATGAAGTCAAAGCCGTTGAGACCCTAGGGTGGCTGCCCCTAACCTCACTGATCGTCTTCATCGCCTCCTTCTCCATCGGCTATGGACCCATTCCCTGGGTCATGATGGGTCAGTCCCCCACTACCGTCACGTGTTGTTTGTTTTTGCAGTTGTTGTTGTTGTTGTTGTTGTTGTTGTTGTTCTTCTTCTTCTTCTTCTTGATTTTGTCGTTGTTGTTGCTGTGGCCTCGGGCTCATTTTGTAAACGAAAGCCCAATGGACTGGCTGGCTGAAGTTACCCCCTCCATCATCCTTTCGTGGGATGGAGAGGGAGCTGAGGGACGTTCGAACAGCCGGATAGTGGACCTGCCAGACTATGATGGTGTCACCACGAGAAGACGTTTCTCTACAGCACCAGCACCACGAATAAAATCTACTGTTGCGATTTATATTCTATTTCAGGACTGAGACTTCGAAAATGTGATCGTCTGCATTAACTGTCTCATGATCGGAATAATTCTAGTATCCTATTTTGGCTAAAATCAGAAAATCTTATTCAGCTGAGACTGAGACATGGGATCCTGAAGGTGTTAATATTGTCACATTGTCCCTCTGAGGTCGGTAACTCTAGTGCTCTGTTCCGCCTAAATCCAGGTTATCTTATTCAGGTGAGAGAGGATCTTTAGAGCCTGAGAGTGTTAATGATAACTATATAACCATGGAAGGCTTAAATTTGGTGCTGAAGAGGGATGCCTTCATGTGGTGGCACTCATATATTCAGGTGGCTGCGCTGCCTGGTTACACAATCCTCAGTTCAAAAGGAGAGGGATGGACTGCAGGACCTGGGGCAGCTTCACCCTGCAGTCCATGAGGTTCAGCAACAAAAATACTTAACTGAAATCCTCCCTTTCTCTCCCGTAGGCGAGATGTTCACGGCCAACGTTCGCGATGCTGCCAGCGGGATCTCCACCATGACCAACTGGGGTAGCGCCTTCCTCGTCACCCTCCTCTTCCAGCCGCTCCAGGTATGGGTCTTTCACCTCAGTTTAGCTCAAATTTTTCGTCCTTTATTCTCGTCCTTTCGTCTCCTTGAGTCACCCCAGTCATAGTTTTCTTACTTCATCCAGGTATAGATTTCTGTCTTTTCGTCACTTCCGCTCACTCCAGGTATAGTTCATTCACCTTAACTTGCCCTACATTTTCGTCCTTTCGTCTCTTCCAGTCACTTCGGGCACAGTTCTTTCACCTTAATCAAGCCCAGATTTTTGTCCACGCGTGGCTTCCAATCACTTCAAGTTTTGTTCTTTTCACCTATATTTACCCAGATTTTCGTCATTTTGCAACATACAAGTACACTGCGACCTTATATCTCATCCATGACAAGTGCTCTATTAGCTCTTCGTGACTAGTGTTCTACTCCTGTGGTAATATGGTGTTGCAGCTCAGCATTAAAGATGGAGGAGAGACGGCAATTTTTAGCCCAAGAGAAAGTGACATGATTATAGGATGAGAGGCAGTTCGAACCTGTGGCCTTCTTGAAAAATTTTAGGTTATTTTTCTTACCTTTCATGTTTCAGTCCATTCAGATAGGTCTCTCTCCCTCTCTCTCTCTCTCTCTCTCTCCATGGCGTGTACTGGCTCTTAATGTTGTACCTCTTTCCAGGTCTTCTAGTCACGCTTCTTCATTTTTTCTTACACTTTTCCCACTTCGTCTTTCTCTTCCACTTCTTTCATTTTTTAAAAATCTTGCAGGACCCCATTGGACCCTATATCGTGTAGTGGTCAGTGGCTTTTACTTTTTTTTTTTTACCTTTCTTTCTCTCTCAACTCTTTCATATTTATCTTTCTCCTCCATTTCTTCCTTTTTTTTTTTTTTTAAATCTTGTGGGACGCCATCAAACCCTATGGCGTGTACTGGTTCTTTGCGCTTTACGTCTCCTCTTTCCTTGTCTTCTTTTGCACTTCTTTGCATTTCTCTCTCACTTCTCCCACTTCATCTGTCTCTCCCACCTCTTCCATCTTTCTCTTCCACTTCCATTATTTTTTTTTTAATCTTGCAGGACGCCATCGGACCCTGCAGTGTGTACTAGTTCTTTCCATATTACCTTTTTTCTGCTTCTTCTTATTCTTCTTCTCCCGCTTCTTCGTCCTTTTCTTCCACCTCTTCCATTTTTCCTCGTTTTCTTCCACTTAATTTTTATTTCTTACATCTTGCAGGAAGCCATGGGACCCTACGGCGTGTACTGGTTCTTCGCCGGGTTCTGCACACTCAACGCCATCTTCAGTATCATGATAGTGCCGGAGACGAAGGGCAAGACGCTGGAGGAGATCACTGCGTACTTCGGGGCGCCCAAACAGGAGAGGAAGGAGAGCGCCAAAACACCCTACGACAATCGCGCCTTCACAATCGACATCGACGAAAAGAAACCGGAAAAATCGCCATATGGGCCATAAGAAAAAGTCTAAAACGTTATTATTATATATATGACTATTTTTACTCATCGATCTTTCTTTCCTTTAAGCGAGCGATGAGTAGGTGGAATAATTTATCTCGTACAAATATTTTTACTCATCGATCTTTCTCTCTTTAAAGCAAGTGATGAGTGGATGGAAGCATGGCCCACCTTGCAGGTCTGTGGGTTCCTCTGTCCTGTATTCGGACCCAGGCCATCCCTTTTTATCATGGCTGAAAGCGGTGATATTAATGATGGTTGTGGTGGAGGAGGTGATAATGGTGGTGATGAGGGAGAACACAAATGGGGATGATGATGGGGTGAAAGAATGCACGATGATGGCAATGGCGATGATGGTGATGATGTTAGTTCAAAATACCTAATGTTTTGAGGATTTTTTTATTTCAGTTTAAGTAATGGACATTTTTCTTCACCTGAGGAGATTTGGTATTTTGTCTTTATCCCTCTTTTTTTCATAAAGTTGATAAAGCTGCCAAAAATAATGCAGGACAGTAAGAAAAAGGAGGGTGGGGTGGGGGTGGGGGGAATTTACACATTATTTTATGGCTATTTATAGAGAGTTAGTGACGAGTAAAAGGGTCTTCGAAAGTGAGGTGGTCAGAGGAGCAGGAGGAGGAGACCAAGAACAAGTTGGAGTCCAGAGATATTACAATGCAAACAGGAGGGTGATGGGCCGTGTGAAGAGGGACCACTGATGAGTCGAGAGAGAAGTGCCTGAAGATTTATTTTGTCGAGGGCACCACCCGTCGCGTGATGTGGTGTCAGGCAATAGGTAGATGAATAGCTAGAATTTTCCGATATTTAAGAGACTGAAAAAGGGGACGCTCTTCTTTCAAATTCTTCCCCGTTCATTTCTCACCTACTCGACAAAGAATGGAAAACCTGAAAAGTTTACGTGGATTCTTTGCTTATATTCTTATGTGGTCATTTTTGAACGAACATTTGAGATTTGCTCTTAAATGAATGACAGAAATGCATTCATTCATATATTAGAGGTGTTTTTTTTTTTTTTACTTGTCGATATGAAGGTGCGATTTTTGAAATATTGAAAGATGAGTGTGAAATGTTACTCATTTTTCCTGAGTGCTCTCATGCAACTAAGTTTTTTTTTTCCTACATTTTGTTTCTTGATCCAGCCCATTCCATTATTAGAGTCGTGAGAATAAGATTAGGATGATGATAACCATTTTACGCTAAGAAAAAAAAAATCGAATCACGGAAGGAATTCGTAGTACTTTTGTTTCCCTTTTGGTATAATTGGGTATGAAACTGGAAAGGAAAATTTTCATATTGCCTAGAATTTTCATTTCAAAAACAGAGCTATTGGGAAAGGGAAACAGAGGGTCTACATATGTATTTGTTTATTTGTTATATGTTACCACAGTGAGATTAACTGCTTTTTTTTTTTCTTGTAGCATGTATAATTTGTTGTGCATGTCAATTTCGAAGGCATGAATGGTGAGTGAAAGGAAGTGCAGTCTGTTTTTGTTGATTAATGCTAAGTTTCCTTTACTTTTACTTTCCTTTTCACTGCTGCCAAATCTTATCACACTTATTACAAGGGAAAAGAGCTGCAAAATTTTCGTGATGGTGATGATGATTTATGTAGCTGATCTTTCATTCCATCGGCATCTGTCATCTACATACTCTAGTCAGTTTTAGAAGGATATTCTACTTGGCCTACCTTTTTTCAGAGCAAACACACACACACACACACACACACACACACACACACACACACACACACACACACACACACACACACACACACACACACACACACACACACACACACACACACACTACTTACCAACCTACTTACTTCACTACCTTCATGTTTAAATACTGCACCTGCCTACCTAAATACATCCATACCTATCTCGTTCCCTACCTGTCTGCCTACCTGCCTACTTCCAGTGTCAAAGCATTCCCCCATTTTCTGTTACTATATCTCCGGGGAAACTATACTGAAATCTGCAAGACTATAGTTAATCTTTCAAGCCCCCTATCAGATCGTTTCAGATTTATATTAAAATTTTCTGTGTTTCTGTATTTACACGTGTATCTGATGTACCTTTTATGTTGCGAATATGATGATGATGTATGTATGTTCCTGTTTCTGAATCCTCTCTAGACCGTTTTTAATAAAGCTTGCGTATCACTATTTTCTGTTTCCTTTGCGTCCATTAAGATTATAGTGCAGATGCTGGTAACAGTGATACAAATAATAATGATGATGATAGAAAGTAACAGATGATAATAATAATAATAATAATAATAATAATAATAATAATAATAATAAAATCGAATAATAACAAGCCATATCCAGTAATACTTTGACTAGAAATAAGGAAGCTTCGAAACCGACCACCGTTCAACTGAATAATAGGCAAGGTGGCAACTGGAGAGAGAGGCTGGAGTTGGGAGTGGGAGGCCAGTGTGGAACAGATGCTGAAGTGTAGCGGACGACGCAACTGGTGGAAGAGTATGGTACGTCTCTCCCTCTCTCTCTCTCTCTCTCTCTCTCTCTCTCTCTCTCTTAGTTGTGCATTTACCTGTAATTAACCGTCCATGCTTCCATCCATCCATTTTCATTTGCCTATATCTATCTACCGTATCCATCTATCTATCTATCTGTCTATCTATCCTGGTAATTACTCGCTTGCGGAAGTGTAGAAATTACGTGTTTTGACTGTAAGATGAAAGTACTGTAGCTGCTTGTGCACTAATTGTAAAAAAAAGTGGCAGAAAGTGATAATATAAAACGGTGCATCTAAGGATAAAGGAAGCTGATGGCTGAGAAAAGAATATCTAGTGTTTGCCGAGAAAAAAGAAAGGCAATGAGGTAATATTTTTGCAATAAGAAGGAAGTGACTAAGAATAAACTGCTTTTAGAGGGAGGTAAATACTGGTAGATCTTCATATGCTTGAAAGGAGAAATTATGTTTGTAGTACGTGAGCGACTAAATGTTTGTGGGCGACTGAGTGTTGAAGGAGACAGGGAAATTATTTATCCCTGCGAGGAAAAGGAACTGTTTAGAGACAGAAGTCAGGTACTTTCGGAAAATAAAGGATAATACGAAGAAAACAAAAAAGAAAGAAGAGTGCTCGTGGAAAGAAATTCATTAGGTGTGCTTTGGAGGAAAGAAAAATATGTCTTTAGAGCTAGAGATCCAGTGCTTGTGAAAGAAGAGAATGTGTGGTCTGCCTGAGGAATGTACGAAAGTGACCGCGAAAAGAATGAATGAATCTCTATATTTACGGAGGAAGAAAATCTAGTTTGAAGATATATGCCTGCATGTCGATGGGAAAAAATATTTGAAGGAACCAAATCTACTGGTGGAGGGAAAGAAGTCTGCTTGTGGAGGAAAACAACTTTCTGGAGGAAAAGTGTTCGCTTGTGGAGGGAATAAATCTGCTTGTTGAGGGAAAAAGTTTGCTTGTGAAGGAAGAAAGTCTCATACCAGAGAGAAAAAACTTTAGGTAGACAAAGAGGTACGATATTGAGAGAGAGAGAGAGAGAGAGAGAGAGAGAGAGAGAGAGAGAGAGAGAGAGAGAGAGAGAGAGAGAGAGAGATTTGCTGATAAGTAGATAGACAAAGAGACTGAAAGATTAAACAAACAGATCGACAGATAGGGGAGCAGTTGCCAAGAGAAAGAAATATACTTAACATGAACTCCCGAGCAATGACAATCTTTTTAACCCTTTGATGAAATAAAATGTCATTATTTTCCACAATATAAGAACAAAATACTAAAATACCAGTGAAATAAGGCCAAAGCAGATCTACCAAGTCAGAGCATTATACGGTGGAGGAGGTAAAGGTATATTGTAGGCCTAAGCAGGATCAGATCGTCCCTCTAGGCTTTATGTAGGCCTATAACTCCGTACCAATACTCCTTTAGCTCTGCCTTGGGCTAAAACATCCATCTCTCCACCTTTGATTCAGAGTGGTAACTGTAACACTAAAGTATGAGGGAAGTAAAGACGAAGAGCTGGTAATGGCCTGTAGAGCTGTAGCATTGTCTTTTCTGTGTCTGAGCTGCGTGAAATAAGATGCAAAAGGACGAAGATCAGCGCAAAGTTAATGTGAACCAAGTAAAATGTCCTTACAATCTGTTCCTCCTTGTAAGTAGGCAGAGGGTGTGTGTGTGTGTGTGTGTGTGTGTGTGTGTGTGTGTGTGTGTGTGTGTGTGTGTGTGTACAGTAGAACGAAAAGACGGGGATATTTTGAATTCACGTATTTTTGTCATTCTAGTAAAATAAATAAATGAATAACTAAATAAACCACAAAATCTGCGACGAAGAATTGATTATTATTATGTACTCGTATGTTTTGTGAATTCAAGGTTAGGTCTGGAATGACTAGGCTTAGTTGGGTAGGTGGGTGATGTTGGTATGGTGAGATGGCTTGGAGAGAGAGAGCTTGGTGTATGTGTGTGTGTGTGTGTGTGTGTGTGTGTGTGTGTGTGTGTGTGTGTGTGTGTTTTTGTTCATTTCTGCATGTTTGTGTGTATGCATTTGGGTTTTTATGTCTACAGTACTTCTTCGTGTGTGTGTGTTAATGTGTATCAGTATAAATGTACTCGTATGTGTGTGTATTCCGTTATCAATCTTAATCGTCTCATTTATCAGATAGGAGCGTTGTAAATGTGTGCGCTTTTTTTTGCCCGAGCCGCCCGATTCAAGGTTAAGGAGAACAGTCTGAGCAGGTTTTGTTCCTTTCGGCGATAAGTTTGAAGTAAACCTTAGCTGCAATGACACCGTCCATCCTGCAGCCCCCATTTGTACAGGGTGTCTCATGACCTTTCACCACCCACAACAAAATTCAAGATCATTCCAAGTTTTTTTTTTTTCCTCCCCTTCTGAACTGCCTGCTTGCTTCCCTCCTCGATTATTATCTGTTTATTATGACATGTTAATCAGAAGGTGATGTTTTGTGTGTGTGTGTGTTTTACATAACCAAGTTCACTCCAACATAAGTGCAACACCCAGTGCCCGGCCCTCTGAACTTTACCATGCATTCTACAAGGGCATCACCAGCCACACCACACCATCTCACTAACGACCTTCTACCCTGTCACCCCCCGCCCCCTCAGTTCCCCTCCCTCGACCTCCCCTCTCTCAAGCCCTCAACCTCCCTCTCATTCTACACTCACTATCACCCAGCCATCCCAACCACCTCCAGCCTACCCTCACTCAATTACTCCAGCCTACACTCTCTCAATCACCGCAACCCCCACTCTAAAACACCAGCACCCTTCATCTTCCCTCTCAATCATCACTCCCTCTCAATCACAACCCCTCAACCTCCTTAGTTCCCCTCACCTCCCTCACCCATCGTTCCCCTCTCCCCCCAGCCCTCTCTCGTGGCCTTGTTCTCCACTTGCCACCTCATTTACTCTTGTTTACACTTATTTACATAATATTTTAAACTTTGCCACATGGCGCCTGTTCGCCCAGCAGGACACAATTAGGGATCAGAATGATTAAGCTGTCTATTGTGAGCCGTATTCTAGGAAAAGATTGGGACTTGGAAATAATTGATTATTTTTATTCGATCAATCCAATGACCTTTCTCTCTCTCTCTCTCTCTCTCTCTCTCTCTCTCTCTCTCTCTCCTTTATTCCTTCTACCTTCACACCATTTAATCAACTAAGGAAAGACCTCTCTTGTAAAAGGGGTTAATGAAGGCCATATCTAACCCCTCCAGTTCCAGAAGTCTCCCGTAAGCTGAATAAAATCGTCTGAAGATAGCAAAATATGTATCAAACCATGACGACATCGTACCGAGAGCGTCAATGGCCTTCGTGTTTTCATTGGACTTAATTTTAACCTTCCTTTTGTTTTTTGTTTTTTTAATCTCCAGCGCTCAGGGTTTTACGGGGGCTGCCACACTAACCCCAAATATGTGATCGACGAGGGGAAATGAGGCTCAGGGGTCCGGCTGGTGTTCAGATTCGGATATTGACGTGGCTCTAACCCGGTGTTTCGTTTCATCTTGTCGATCACGTTTCGAGGGCCGCAAGACTCACTATCAGATGGATAAAATCGCTTCCCATGAGTTACAGTACTGTGCTAGAACTGTCCCGACTGTGAGATGGTTGAATTCTACCACTTATTTCTGTGTTTCCCCTAATTTCTGCCACTCATTTCCATTTCCCCTAATTTCTACCATATATTTCCATTTCTCATAATTTCTGTTGTTTATTTCTTTATTTCCCTTATTTTCTGTCACTTATTTCTCTATTTACTTTAGTCTTATTTCACATCTACCTATCCAGTTCCCACTATACTTACACTCACATACACATGATTTTTCTCACAACACTTACACTCACATACGCGTATTTTCTCACAACACTTACACTCACATACGCGTATTTTCTCACACTACACTTATTTACACCAACATAAACTTCTTCATCCTCACTTCTTCACACTCGGTTACGCATCATTAAGTGGACAAAACCATTATAACTAGACGCTACAGTCCCACTTGCTTGCATAAATAAGCATGATAGTTTTAACACGACTAGACTAAACAGCCATTGTGTTGTGTGTATAGAGACTTGGGAAAATTTCAGTGTTGTCTACCAGTTAATTTATCTATCTGTCTGTTTATTTAGCTAAATGGTTTTCTTCAATTTAGAGGAAACCCTTAGAGTGACAGCCTTTAGTTTGCTTTTTCCAGGCGACTTTATTCAGCATAGGAGAGATTAATTTTGTTGGACTAAATGACCGTACTTTTAAACCTTCATTCGCAAAGTGGAGTGCAAACCTCTAATTTTTTACGATCAGTTACGGAACACTTGTGGTCATTACGTATAGTTAGCCTGCATCCCATACTACAGTAAAGCAGTCAGCAACCGTATAGGAAAGCCAAACATGTTCCATCTTCGCCAGGAACTTCAGAAATTATCGTAAAAATAGTGGGAGTGTATTCCACATTGGGATATAAGGTCTAAACATACCGCCATAAAATTTAGATGAGGATTTCATTAACCCCTTGGCAGTGAGTGAGGGTCTCCAAGGCTAAATAATATAATGGTCTGTTAGTAGCCTTTCATTTTAACACTTAGGCCTCTGTGGTTTCGTCTTAGTTGAAGAGAATCGTCCGGCGTTGGCAAGAACAGAATACTAGAGTTGTCCCGACGATGACAGGATTATTGGCGCCAGCATAAACACTAGTAGGCTCCTCCGAAAGACTCAGTTTAATAAAAAAAAACATCGTTATGTGAAATTTGATACTGGAGACGACGCGAGCATGAGAGAGTTAAGCAGACCATCACCAAAACTATTTATTTGCTTATTTTTTTTTTTTTCTAAAGAGGGAGACAACACACCTCTTTGAAACCCTTCACTTTTGAATTTCTGGATGGGGGGATCAGAGGTCAGTCTGCGGTTAATTTGATGGAAAGTAATTA
Organism: Coenobita brevimanus; assembly: GCF_032717465.1. Classification (NCBI taxonomy): domain Eukaryota; kingdom Metazoa; phylum Arthropoda; class Malacostraca; order Decapoda; family Coenobitidae; genus Coenobita; species Coenobita brevimanus. The sequence continues at coordinate 37,332,038 of NC_137004.1, forward strand.
TAAAATATTTTACCATTTGATTTCAGACAATTATTAAATATCATACCGCAGTGGAAATCACTGTAAAGATAGTTGTAAAAAAAAATCAAACTTCCACGAAAAACAAAAATGCTCCTATTTCAAGCTTGAGTGCCGGGTATATATAATGTTAGCATAGATGGCAATTATAATTATCAATGTATTCTGAAAGGAAACGACATCTTCCAAAAGGAGAATAAAAGGGAAGAAATTTGTTACTAGATTTGTGAATCCATATAAACTTTTTCTGCATACTTTTTCTCACTGTTTTTGCCACCTCTTTACTCGGTAGTGAAGTAAGTAAAAAAAAAAAATGGAGGAATACATTGCTATTCATTTCGCCAATATGAGCCATACCTCAGTGAAATCGGTTCCTGATTCTTTTACCGAAACCTTTTCCGTATTTTTTTTTTCTTAATGACGAAAAAGTATTCAGCTAAATTCAATGAAAATGTGATTATAACTTATTTAACCCTTAGTAATGTGTATTTTTTTTAAGTAGGGCATGCAGGTATGAACAAAAAAAAAATCCTAGCTAAGTAACTGATTCATAGTGAGGTTAGGCTGACCTGGATTACCTAGAGATGATCAGGTTATGTTAGACTGACTTAATTAGGTTCTGTTTAAGTCAGGACACGATTCTGATACCTTCATTGCAAGATCGTCACTTCTGATTCATCGTAAGAGCAGCCTAGAAATCCCTATTACGACTCGTTGTAAGAATAGCCACTGCTAATTACAGTATTTTATCAGCTAATCCTTCCAGTGGGCGAGACACAAGTAAAATCTACGTTCTAGGTTCATAGTTCTAGAGTCTTTATTCTAGGCAACGTCAGACAGTTCTATGCTAGCCATCACGCTTTTATTCAGCCAGGAGAGAGCTGCTTTATTTAAGGGTATGTCGATTACTTCTGTCACACACACACACACCACAAAGCCAGCCAAGAGACAGGACGTGTGTGCTGGGCAATCTCCAGGTCCTGTCCTCCACCCTTACTGTTTCTTAACCAGCCCATACCCCACTGACCGGGCTAATGTATGGCCCGGCCTGCACTATAGGTGCAGGGAATCTTTGAACAACAACAACAACAACAACTTCTGTCACTGGGAGAATTTTTTTTTTGGCTGAATTAAATCATTTTTTACTTATCATCACACACACACACACACACACACACACACACACACACACACACACACACACACACACACACACACACACACACATATATATATACACGTGCCTCCACACCCCTCCACCGTTTATCATATAAAAGTAAATATAAAAAAATTAAGCTTTGCTGCAGACACAACCATCTCTCTCTCTCTCTCTCTCTCTCTCTCTCTCTCTCTCTCTCTCTCTCTCTCTCTCTCTCTCTCTCTCTCTCTCTCTCTCTCATATACGAGTATAAATACCGTATATAGACAGACAAATAAACAAATAGACAGACGGATAGGCAGTTGAATAAATATGTACACAGGCACACACACAGACACGTTATTTCTCACATTTCTGCCTTTAAATACTGTCTCCTCTACCTACCGTCTTGCTATATTCTCTGGATTTCCAAACCTCATGGGCAATATCAGTCTGTTCAAACTTTTCAAATAATAACTGAGAAGCTGCCCGAAAAAATGGGTATAGTTTCAAATGATTCCATATTTACCTGTTTTCATTTTTTTCATTCTTTCCCTTACTGTCTTTATGTTACATTTGTTTGTATTGCTTGCCACTGGCGCATAATTATACTGTCTACTAATTACTTCTTTATATATTACTTGCTCTTAGTATGGTTCCTCCTTCTTTCATCTAAACTCCTTTCTTGCATCCACACTCATCCACCTCTTCCTTGCTCCCTCCACTTTTCTCTCTACTTCCACATTTTACCACCTGGAGCTTCAGTAGTGAATTTGCACCCTCACACCTGTACTTCCCTGACCCACAACCACCCACACACTTGCAAGTCAAGGTTGCTTGATGAAAGATCTAGTCCAAGAGCACTCGCGTTTTTTAAATTCTTAATCATTTCTCGTAATCTCTCTAGTTATCATTGTTATCGCTGTGTTTAGACCCCACTGATGGTAATGGAAAATACAGTGAGGTGGTTCGGTGATATGGAGAGTGAGAGGGTGACGATATGCGTGGATAAGAGAGAGGTGGTTGAAAGAAGAGTAAGGATGGATGAGAGTGGGATGGTTAGAAGAAAAAGGAGAGGTAGGCCAAGGATGATGATATAAGCTAGATGGATAAAAGTGGGGTTGTAAGAAGATGTAAACGAAGGATCACAATAAGGACTGAAAAGAGTGAGGTTGTTTGTAGAAGAAATTGACATGATGATGGCATTATTAGTGTCGTCTTGGAAGGCACTATAATACGTTTTCCTTAGTGATTCGTTTTTCATGCTGCAGCTTATTCTTCTCCTCTTTGTGTGTGACATAAAGAAGTATAGACTGTGAGATGCAACTGTTAAATCTGCAGTTCAGGTCCATGTTTCGTCTCTTGGGGTGAACCTTGATCAAAGGTCTCGTTGTCGGCCCAAGATTGGAACCTTTTAGTTATATAATCTGTGTGTGTGTGTGTGTGTGTGTGTGTGTGTGTGTGTGTGTGGATATAAACTGTAATTAACGCTCAAGAAAAAAATTATGCACGATTTGCAGATAATGTCGATATAAACTGTAATTAACGCTCAAGAAAAAAATTATGCACGATTTGCAGATAACAAGGTGAGGAATAAGTGTTAGAGAACGTCCGTACCCGACGAGAATTCGGACCACTGATAACAAAGGTGTTTAGTGTGAGTATGGCATGGTTGTCCTTGTCAAGGACAAAACAGGGGAACCAGATGAGAACTGTGTGAAGGCTGTATTAGAGTGAAATGTTTGGAGGAAGAAGAGATGAATTAGGAACTAGCTAAAGATGCGAGATGAGTGATTATGAGAATGAGTATGCTAATGAGAGATATAAACTGAAGAACAACAAGAACCGGTGCCAAGGCACAGCAAACCCGTCCCCAGCAGTCATTTTAGTGCTGACAACAGGATGTCTAGTTAAAGATGCCACACATCAAATTTGAAGTTAATCGGGTGAGAACTGACGATTTTATGCCCATTTGAAATTTCAGGCCCGACCCACCCGACAATGACCTCCCTACCGTTAACTGGAGGGTGACCCCCCCCTGATGTAATGAGGCATGTTATAGGATGCAGATTTGAAAGATGCACATTTAGGTTTTGGTTCCATGTCGGTATGCCGAATTTGAAAGGAGTTATGGCCAAAAAACGATTTTTACCCTTTCTCATTTTATTTACATTTTAGGGCCTACAGCCTGGACCTTGGCTCAGTTTGGCCCAAAATTTATTCAGGTGTTCAGAAGGTCATAGCCCATCATCCCTATCATTTTAGTCAAAATCGCACTGGTAGTTTTCTCGTTAAGTTGTTGACAGACAAACAGACAGACAAACAAACAGACAAAGCGAGTGAAAACAGTACCCATCCCCGAGCCTCTCCGGGGCGGGGACAAGTAAAAAGTAGACTAACAACTCGATGAAGGAACAAAGTGGATGAATATGTGAGGGAGTGTGTGGGGGTAGGCTAAGATTAAAGTGAATTAACAAGGTGGAACAGTAAATGGGGTAGTGTGTTTGATGGATGGATGGTTGGAGCGAGGCAGATCAAGAGCAGATGATGGGACGTACATAGACCGGTGCGTTATCGTAGATGTAAAAGAAAAATATAGAAGGTCGTGTTATCGAGACCATCCCTGAAAAGATGTGGCGTTATATACCAGACCACTTTGGATAATTTGGACTGTTGTGTGGGGTAATGAATAAAAATAAATATGAAATCATCATCATCATGTTAACCCAATTTTCCATGTTGACGTGAGATGAGAAGACAAGAAGGAAGCCGCTGTTCCCTTTCGTGTGGTATTTGTATCTGGTAAGTACCGTATATAAAGTAAGCCCCAAGTACAATACCATCTTTCCACTCTTGATTCATGAGATCTTCAGTACAAGTCAGCTTTGTTCAAAACACAAATGCTAGATGATGAGGTTACTACAGTATATCCCTACACCCATACAATGAACGGGTTTCCATTCATCCATTTCCGCCCCTTGAGTTACCTTTTGTAACAGGCAAAGAATGTTTTTTTTTTTTTTTTTTTTTTCACATCCCCAGCTACAGTACTACCGATAATACGTTTCCATACTTTCTTTTTAATTTTATGAACTAGGTAATATTCTTAAGACTGAGAGAGTGAGGGTGTAGACGGCCTGCATCGCACATTGCAGAGTGAATTCAACAACGGGAAAAGAGAGATCAGGCAAAATATATGGTAAACACGCCACCTGCTGCAGGCGTTATTGTGAAAAACTGTGGCTTGTCTTTTCCCGTTACGACCTGAAGTTTTAACCATACTGTCCAAAGCTCTGGTCAGGCTAATTCATAGGGCAACAGCACTCATTTATTGCAGTGTTTGATATGTCGGTTAATGGCTCACAGCATATGTGGAAAATGGGCAATGGACAGATAAAGGTTGGAAGTCCCTGAAGTGCAGGGAGATAGAGCGTACTATGATATCTGCTAAAGTTGACGGATCATATCTACCAGGAAAATTTTTGTTATCACTCGAGTTGTCGCCACTAGTTCACTGATTATGATGTTTGTCTGATACTTGCATGACTTTGGAGCATATTCCAGTCAACAGATGACCAGTTAATTAGTTATAATGGAAGGAAAGTAATTCAATTAAGATAAGGTGGAAAAGTACAAATATTATGAAAAATGAAGCGATAGGGATAGAAGGACAGAAGGTGAGAGAGGACAAGATAGAAAGTATATGTACGAATATGTTACAAGGTGGAATGATATGTAAAAAAAGAATGACGCTGAGCCAGGAATAGGGGAAAAAATGTGAGTTGGAGAATGTATAGGGATGGAATGAAAGACTAGAACTGATTTAGAAAAAAGCGGAAGAATTTATGCTGGAATGTGGATACTATTATTAAAGGAGTACGGCATTTCAACAAAGAGGAGGTGGAAGAGGACATTGTTGATAGTGGACTGGAAAGGACTGCAGTTGAATAAGATATTAAGTTTGTATTTATGCTGGAAGGAGGATTTGGAGAGAGAGAGAGAGAGAGAGAGAGAGAGAGAGAGAGAGAGAGAGAGAGTTGTGAGGTGTAAATAGTAGCCTAGTTACCCAACATCTGTCAGGTACTGCACCTCCATTCCGTCCGCCGTTTCCGCTGATCCCGCACACTCAATCATGTGCCTTTTCTATATATCTCTCAGTTTAGCTGTACAGGTTAGCTGTGGTGTAGACGAAAGGTGTAACTTTGGCGAAGAGAGAGCTAAACTGGCCTCATTACTGTACTGTTACAGGTGACAGGCAGGTGGGTGGGTGGATGTGTAGCCTCTAAGAAGACGAGGCAGAAGACGGGCTTATGTTACTAGTATTACTTAGAGAGGCTCGGTATGTTTCTCTGGCCATAAATGCTGATTCTCCTTGATACGACGCATCAGGGAGGAAAGTGACGGGCTTGTCCTAAGTGTGAAGTAGATCCAGCAGAAAACAAAATTAGACGAATTTTTGTCCCAGTCTGTACACCTTTATTACAATAATCAGGTCACTGGGACGGAGAAGAAACCGAAGCAATTCCTGAACCCACCCCTACTATCTCCAAACCCCGTCATTATCTCTGAGCCCCTTTCACTATCTTCAAACCTTCCCTTACTTTTATATCCATATGCTTTCCCTTACTTTCCCAAATCTTTCTCCGCGATTGCAAAGTCCCGGGTTCGATTTCCGTGCTGAGTGGAGTACAATTGAGCAGAGTCGTATTCTAGGTGTTTTTGGAGGTCTTCCTTAGCGATTTATTATGCACGTTATACCTCCTTTTGTATGTTTTTTATATAAACTGTATTGATATTAAAACAATATACATAAAACACAAGCGAATGTTAAGGTGCAATATGTTAACTAAGTCGCAATGGAAGATGCGTTACGGTGTCTCCTTTGCCACCCAAAATAAGCTTTAGTCTCTCTGAAATAGTGACCTGGATTTCAGAAGCGATGGTTGAGTGTCGTATTTGTGGACAGTGGAAGCAAAGTTATCTTCAGTCCCCCCCCCCTTCTTATCTTACGGCGTGACCATGGCGGCATAGATCATGACCTGGCTTTCTTCGAGACGTGTTTGCGTTATCTAAGAAGACCCGCGCTATCGAAAAACGTGAGAGATAGGGCAGGTTCCGGATAAGGTGTCAGTATAGAGCTTGCTGCCGTGAGCTGTTGGTTGTGGAAGAGCTGTCAGTGGTGAGCGTAGATAGTGTGAGCTGTTAGAAGTGTATGGGCTGTCGGTGGTGAGCTTGGTGTGTGAGCTGTTGGCTGTGGGGAAGCTGTTATTGGTAAGCATAATATTGTGAGCTGTTAGTTATGGAAGAGCTGTCAATGGTGAGCTTGGTATGTGAGCTGTTGGTTGTGGGAGAGCTGTTATTGGTAAGCATAATATTGTGAGCTGTTAGTTATGGAAGAGATGCCAATGGTGAGCTTGGTATGTGAGTTGTTGGTTGTGGGAGAGTTGTCAGTGGTGAGCTTCAGAGTGTGAACTGTTGGCTCTGAAGGAGCCGGCACTTGTGAGCATAAGAAATATGAGGTGTTAGCTGAAATGGAATCTGTAGTGCTGAGCTTAATCGTGTATGAAGTGTCAGTCGTAGAAGAGCTGCTTTTAATGAGCTTGATGGCGTGAGCTGTTGGTTATGGAGGAGCTGTCAGTCATGAGCTTTCAGCTTTGTAACGTACTTCCATCTTGTATTCTCATTTCATAAAATTTTTACATCGTCCGGACGGATTCCGCAAGGTATTGTTTTCGATCGAGTTTGTTTGTTTGTTTGATTGTTTGTATATTTGTTTGATAGCAACATTACGGAAAAACGGCTGAATAAAATTACATGAAATTTTCAGGATATGTGGACACTGATCGCCAAAGAAAATGATTAAATTTTGGAGGTAATCGCGTGACCCTGAAAGGTCAAGATCAAGATCACGGATTTTCAGAGGGCTATAACTTGAAATGGTTGAAATAGGGATATTTACTATTTGAACCTACAAGAACTCGTAATATTGGCTTTCATTTGGCACCAAGACCTTTGACCTTGAAAGGTCAAACTCAACGTCAGGGATATTCAGGGGACTATAACTTGAAACTAGTTGAAGATAGAGAGATATTTACTATTATCGACATATAGGGAATCTCATATGGGTTTTTAATTGGTACCTCGAACTTTTGGCCGTAAGTGACCTTGAAAGGTCAAACTCAAATTCACTGATATTCTGGGGCTATAACTCGAAACTCGTTGAAGCTAGAGGTATCTGCTATTACTGTGATATGACAAGTCTCATACGGGCTTTCATTTGGCAGCATCACCTTTGACCTTAAGTGATCTTGAAAGGTCAAACACAAGATCAAGGATTATCAGTGGGCGTAACTTGAAAATATTCACATCATTACCTTAGACTTTATTTATGCACTGACACTAAATGGCAGAAATGAGTCAGTATTTAACAGCAATAAAATAACTGCTGTCAGGCGAGGTTTGTTATGCCTGGCACCGCTTGTTTTTTTTTAGTATACACTTTTTGAATTTAAGGGGTCAGATACAGCCTTCATAAATTCCTTTACCCCTCGAGATCCGTCATAAGCTGAGTAAAAAAAATCGTCTGATAGTAGCAATATCAATAATAATAATAATAATAATAATAATAATAATAATAATAATAATATGGTAATAAAAACATAAGAGAAGCGTCATGGGATTGAAAGGACGGAACAGGCAGTGCGAGAGAGGCAGTTTCGGTTCACCCCTCTATTTCGGCATCCCTGGTCACTCCACTGTTTCGGTCTCCCAGTATTTAATCTAAAGCGCTGAATCCACTTGTAAACATGGCTCCTCGGAGTTTCGTTCAACTTTCGTCCATTTACTGTTTCGATGATTTAGAAATTCGTCAACACACTGCAGTTACCTCACCGCAACTTTATTAGATTTTCCTCCTTTTGTTGTTTATTTCACGTAACTCAGTGACAGAAAACGATAGTGTTACGACTCTACGTCCTCTCCATTGCAGTTCTTCGTGACTAGCATCATACTCTTGTATTAATATATTATTTGACTTCAGCATTCGAATTGGAGATATGGCAATTTTAGGCCAAGTTAAGAGCATAGTTCTTCCATCTACTGAGAGAGAGAGAGAGAGAGAGAGAGAGAGAGAGAGAGAGAGAGCCAGGGGTCACTTTGTATTCTGCCCAGTCACTTACAAACACAGGTTTCTTTTTCTTTCATGTTTTTCTCCTTCTAACCTTGGGAATCCTCATCAGGTTACTGTGACTCTGGGAACTGTATCTATCTGGCTATCTACCTGTCTGCTTATATATCTATCTGTCTACTTATCTGCTTGCTTGTCTGTCTGTCTGTCTGTCTGTCTGGCTGGCTGGCTGGCTGGCTCTGTCTGTCTGCATTCCTATCTGCCTGCTAATCTACCTACCTTCCTATTTATTTATATGTCTGTCTGCCTGTCTATCTGTCTGTCTATCTTTCTGTCTGCCTGTCTACCTATCTATCTATCTATCTATTTATCCATCTATCTGTCTATCTACCTGTCTGTCTACCATTTTGTTTACAGTACTTACGTGTCTCAACCTGCTTATATATATCTTTTTGCTTGTCTGTCTCTCTATGTCTGTCTACAAGTATATAAATTTGTCTGTCCATCTATAGTCATGTTTATATATATATGTCTATCTGTCTGTCTATCGATCTGTCTGTCAGTTTGTCTCCCTGACTCTTTTCATCAGTCTGTTTCTCTGCCTAAATATGCACTTATTAATCTACATAACTTTCTTTTTGTCTGCCCGTCTGCCTATCTGTCTGTCAGTCTGTCTATCTACATATCTATCTGTTTATCTATCCGTCCATCTATCAATCATGCACAAACTTCGAGTCAATTTTCAACACACCCTTATCACCTATTACCAAAACACACACGCAGATCATTTACCAGATATCAGGGCAGGCTATGCTTCTTATCACGCAGAACCATTAGGACTAGGGAGGACTAGGGAGGGCCGTAACACCACTCCCAAAGCAACTTATTCTCCATCATCATCACCACCATCATCCCGCCTCTCTTTCCCACCTACGAGTAGAGTGAGGTAAGGCAAAGAAAGCAAGGAAAATGTGGGGAAATGTGACAGTAGGAGAATTATTCAAGAGCACGCCGAGTGAAGTGAGCCACACACTCATTCGGTCACCATTTAAGCCCCCGGAATCCTGGTACCCCCTCAAACTAGACTTTTTTGCATTACAGGTATAGACGGTACGTTTCCTATATTCTGTTCTACAATACCTACCTCTGCGAGCTCTCTCTCTCTCTCTCTCTCTCTCTCTCTCTCTCTCTCTCTCTCTCTCTCTCTCTCTCTCTCTCTCTCAAAAAACTAGGGCTTCTTTCACAACTTTATATCTGATGAGCATTAGTTATGAGGTGGGATTGCGTCTCCTTGGTTACTAGTCAAATCAGCCCTCCAATCTGACTACTACTTTGCCATCTCTTGGACTAACAAGAGTTTCGGATCTTTGCCAGGGGAAAATAAACTGACTATGGTAACGAAGGAGTGCCAGAGAGCCTACCAAGCCCACGAGAATCAGACCCAAGGAGTCCTATCCCTTTGCTTATCAGTCCTTCTGTGATTAAAAGATAAGAGAGGATAGATTGGGGGATGGGGTGATCAAGACGGTGGCTGATAAGAAGTATTTTCCGGGTACGTTACAGATTAGAGAGAGAGAGAGAGAGAGAGAGAGAGAGAGGACGTGTACGTATCACCATCATCATGATCATCTGTAATATTATCTAATCTCTCGAGATTTAGATCATAGGATAATAATAATGGTAATAATAATAATAATAATAATAATAATAATAATAACTAATAATAATAATAATAATGATGATAAAAATAATAATAATTCTTATTATGGTTAGGATAATGATGATGGTAATTAATAATAATAATAATAATAATAATAATAATAGTAATAATAATAATAGTAATAATAATAATAATAATAATAATAATAATTCTAGTCTTCACTTTTTAAAGCAAAGGAGTTACGATACTGCTTGCACCAAAAAGGTCTCTTTTCCTTTTCTGTCCCACTTTCATGAGCGATATTTATTGTCTCATCATCTCTTTACAGGTTAGGAGAGGAAATAATGTTAAATAATTACAACATGAAGACGCAAGTGCACAACAAGTAAAAGAAGAAGGAGAAATAAGACAAACAGCAAACTAAGGCACACGAACAAGAAAAACAAGAAGAGAAACATAAGAGAGTAAACTGCACCGAAATATCTTTGTCCACTACGCAAAAGATTACTGTTTCACCTTGTTCCTCTCAACCTGAGTTTACTGTCTTGTACTATTCCACCCATTCCTGCCTGGTCCTCAGCGACATCGTGCCGCGGAGTGTTGGGACGTGCACTGAATGGTAAATAGAGTCAAAATGAAAGAAAACACAATGGACGTGGAAACATCAAAGGCAGAGCTGGTGCAGGAACAGTCGGAGACACCACGACACACCACACAGTACCTGGCTGCTTTGTCAGGTAGGTAGAGATATACGTTGTTCACTTTACCTTGGCCTTAAAATGCCATCCCTCCATTCTGAAAGATGAGTTTTAGCAATGGATTAACACTGATTTTTATACTAGTCACGAAGAAGTGCTGCGGTAAGGATGTAGAGCCACAGCTCTGTCATTCATTTTCTATAATAAAGCTCCATGGAATAAGCTGCAAAAGGATGAAAATCTGGACCAAGTTAAAGTGAAAGAACTATAGTAAGAAATTATCATGCGCAACCCTGCTCAGGAACACCTGGATCTGACAGACCCGGTTGATTGAGTCCGTGCTCTAGTTCAGTAACTTCTGTATGTCTGGGATCCCTATCCTTCTCAACAGCTTCTTAACTGTTGTGCCCATGCAAGGTGTGGGGGATTACTTTCGTCTCTCTCTCTCTCTGTTTTGGTTTTATACCACTCAGCAAGTTGCATTCGGGTCTGTGAGACCCATGTGTACCTGAGGAGATACACATATTTGTTCTCCTTGTTTGCAGGTTGCTTCTATGCTGTGTGGGATCCACTCTTCCCATTATGAAGAACCTTCATTCCTCAAGTTGTGACACAAGTGCTAGGCTCATAGTATTGTTTGTTTCCTTGTATGGCTACTGCCAAAAGAAAACTTTGTAGGTTTTGCCAATGTTTTTTCCAAAAATTATTTAAAAACATATACAGAGTAAAGTGAATCAAAATTTATTTGCATAATACTGTAACTGATAGGACCTTATAAACTGTAAAATATTCAGGAAATCATTAAATGAAACATGTGTGGAGATACAGCATTTTTATATTCCTGGATCTGACAGACATAAGTGTCCCTGAGGTGAACACAACCAAATACTTGTTCCTGAGCAGGGTTAATGACCTTCGTGTAATCGATAGGCATACAAGTAAGCCTTTTTCCTTTGCTTTCCTTTCCCTTTTTTCTTTTTCTTACTACGGGCGGGTTTGGGGGATGACAGAAATTGCATTAAAAAAAAATGCCTGTCTTGGCTCAGTAGTAGTACTACTAATAGTAGTAGCAATAGTAGTAGTAGTAGTAGTAGTAGTAGTAGTAGTAGTAGTAGCGGCAGTAGCAGCAGTAGTAGTAGTAACAGCGGTAGTAGTAGTGTTTTATTATTATTATTATTATTATTCTGTCCGACAAGGAGAACATGCTTTCACCCCTGTTTGTTTGTTACTTTGTTTGTCTATTAGGATTACTCAAAAACTAAAAGAGAGATTTGGACCAAATTTGGTGGGTAGATAGCCCATGTCCCAGGGAACAATCAGTTAACTTTAGGGATCGATCCGGATCGTATTACAGATTCTGAATCCGGAAAACACTTTTTGCGAAACCCTAATCAGTGATGAGAAAGCCTACCCCATTATGGAGAGTATTTTGGAAATTACGTTGTCCTTTTCGGGGAGATGCGCTCCAGTGAGTGCCCCTTTGGTTATTACTATTATTATTATTATTATTATTATTATTATTATCACCATCATCATCACTGCTATTATTACTCTTCCTGGCAGCATCTATGAGTGCCATGGCGGTGGGCGCCGCCATTGGCTACTCCTCCCCCGCAGGCGCCGCCTACAGGTGCCTGACGGACAACTCCACCGTCAACGCCACCGTGGAGCCCTACTACGCCGATTACGACGCCTACGAGGAGGAGGAATGGTGGTGTTTATCGGAGGAGGAGCGGGGGTGGTTCTCAGGGACGCTTAGCATAGGTGCTCTCCTGGGGTGTATGCTGGCGGGTCTGTCTCTGAACACTTTGGGTAGGAAGGGAACTATGTTGGCTTCGGTCGTGCCCCTGCTGGTTGGATGGCTCTTCATTGGTGAGTGTGGTGCTATCTCTCTCTCTCTCTCTCTCTCTCTCTCTCTCTCTCTCTCTCTCTCTCTCATCTACTGTAATTTATTCATTTATTCCTCTTTTGTAACTAATTTGTATTTGCGATTGCTTTTTTTTTTTAATGACTTCACAGAAAAAGGCTTGGACGAACTCTGTGACTAGACATTAAATCGCAGATGAACAGACAACAAACGTATATAAAGAGATAGAGATGAAAATATAAGTACTGGGAAAAATACAGGAGAATAGAATGAATGAATGATTAGCCTGACACAGAGTAATATAACGCCATTTTAAAAGATACAAATACCAAAGACGTCAGAAAGAGGGAGATGAAAAAAATATCGCCTGAATAGAAGAAAGCCAGACTGTCCTTTACATTTAATAATTTAGTGCGATTATAAGATATAGACTGACTAAAAGAAAGCCAGATCGTCATTTACATTTACTTATTTCATTTAGTATGGTGATTTTTATTGTTTCCTTGACCTTCCCACAGGCCTGGCACAAAACTTTGCTATGCTAATCGTCGGTCGGATCCTGTGTGGTCTGTGTACGGGCATTTCCTCGCTTGTCGTGCCCACCTACACCACCGAGTACGCCTCCAAGGATATTCGTGGGGCCCTGGGTAAGTTCAAAGGTCATACTGGGGTATCTGGGGTACTTTGGGGAGTATAAAAGGACAAATGGTTGTGATTCTGAGATATTTAGAGTAGTGATGGTCCGGTTGAATTTTTCAACATTGGCGAATGCGAATGCGAACATGAATTTTCAATATTTAATATACAGTGTGAATATTCTGTTTGATGACATAGAAACGTGAGTTATTCATTTTTTTTTTTTTTTCGGTACGAATTAATTTCATTGTAAGGGTTTCAGCCACAGAAAATTAAATGAACAAAGTTCCATCAATTTTGTATGTTACCAGGGTGCGGGAAGAGAACCAACTTTCATATGCATCCCCCGGGGGTATCAGACGCGTCTTGGACGAACTTCAAAAGGACCCAGACCAGATCACATCAGACAGCCGTTCTCTCTCTCTCTCTCTCTCCCAGAAATTCTTGAGATTTAGAGTACTTTTTCTGGTTATGAACGAAAAGATTACCCACATTTTAATGAGAACTTCTGAAACTCTGTCATTAGGCAAAAAAATCTGGGGATATCCAGACTTTTCTGGGAATCTGGCAACTCTACATGATGTAGCAAACGGCCCTAGCTAGCTTGGCGCAGCTGCTTGGTAGACATCTAGCCTACAATACTCGTTCATCTCATGCTTCTAAGTCTTTATTTGATTTTCCATAAACTTTATAGATAATTTATTAACATTCACAAAGTACTCCCATGACAACATGAGAATGCAAATGCGAATGCGAATATCGAAAAAATATACAAATACAGTAATTGGTAATGTGAACGCGAAGTCGAATATTCGGACCATCACTAACTTGGAGTATGTGGTCTGTGTGTGGGTATCTCATTACTCCTAGTGTTTTCGTACACCACCGGACACTCATATGTCTAAAAGGACAGAGAAAAAGCACTGGGTTTGGGAGACATGCAAGGTGTTAGGAGTTGTTTCAGGGGTTCGAGTGTCTCAGGATATACGTGAGGCATCTAGCATGTTTTGAAAAGTACAGTGTGTATGTGTGGGGAAGAGGTTTGGGTTCTAGAGTATTTGGGGGTTTGTGGTCTGTCAACGGGCATTTCCTCACTCGTCATAATCACCTACACCTCCGAATACGCCTACAAGGACACCCAAGAGGCAATTGGAAGGTTCTGGGGCCGTGCGGTTATTTCGGGATTATGGTCAATGGCATTTTTCCGGTTATTTGAGATGTTTGAATACAACTGGAATCTATATATTGGTGGGAGAATTTTGTGGTCGGGTGTAAGTGGCTGGATGTATGGAACTGGGTGTATATTTGGGGGTATATGGGAATATCTGAGGTGTTGGGAGGAAATGAGGATATGACCATGAGTATTTTGGGAGTAGGTGGGTATGCAGGAGGATATTTGGATGGAGAATATTGTGGACGTGGACATTGGTGAGGGTGTTTTGGGAAGGAAATTGGTGACTGGAGGTATCGTCTCTTAATCCTGAGATCCCTGCAGTTTTCCATCCGCACATTTCTTGAAACTTTCTCTTTTCTCCAGTCTTCGGTTATCAGCAGTTCTACGTCTGTTCCAGGTTATGATTTTCTCACATCCGACCTACAGCTTTCATTTAGCCAAGTTCCATTTTCCAGTAGTCTCCCCTCGTGTCTATGTTGAACTGCCAGCAGTTTTTTCACCGATCCAAGTTCCAGTTTCCAGCATTCGCTCCTTCATCCCAGCCATAGGATTTCAACAACTTTCTGCCTATCCAAGTTCTAGTTTCCAGCAAGTTTCACTTCATCCTAGGTTTTAGGGTTTCAACAATTATCATATTCTTGTGTCCAGATATCATCACTTGATCCTGTGTTCTCAGAGTTTCAACAGCTGTTCATTTTTCAGTTTCCAGTAACCTTCATCTGACTCTAGGCTCACAGTGGTTCGAATGTTGTTCAGCTTCCAGGTTCCAGTACTTCCATAACTGTTCATCCTTTAGTCCCAGCAGTCGTCAGTTGGTGATAGGCTCTTAGGATTCCATTAGCTGTCCATTCTACAGTTTCCAGTAACAATTTTTCCACTCCAGGGTCGGGATTCCAACTGTTCGTCACGATAGGGATACTGTACGCCTACATATTCGGAACGGTAGTGAAGTCGTGGGAGTGGCTGGGTTTGGTGTGCGCGGTGCTTGGTGTGCTGTTCTTCGTCCTGGCGCTCTTCCTCAAGGAATCCCCCACGTTTCTCCTCTCCAAGGGCAAGGAGACGCAGGCCAGGCACTCCATGCAGTACTTCAGAGGTGGGTGTTTCCCTGGCATGTAGTACCTCAGATGTAGGTGTTACTCTGGCTGTCACTTTCGAGTAGTACTTCAGAGGTAGACGTTTTTCTGACTATCACTTTTGAGTAGTATTTATGGGGCGGGTGTCATATCGGTTAATGTTTTTTAAACACCTACTGAGGAACTGTACTTAATTCCTTCAGTCTGAGGATGCTTCATTATATTCTTGCTATCTTCAGACAGTTTTATTCAGATCGAGGCATATTTCGAAAAAGAGACATTAAATATAGCCTTCATTAAGCCCTTCACTATAAGAGATCCCACTTAACGCAGCAAGAAAATCATCTAGTAATGGCCTGATTAAAATTAGTATGACATCATCGGACTGAAGAAGTTAAGAAAGACCTTAACCAAGTATTTTAGTGCCTGAATGGTCTCTTGCAACAGCAAAGAATCACCCATCTTCTCTATTTTCTGTGAAGATTACCTAAAGCTAACAAAACATAACGAGTCTTCAGTGGACTAACACGTCTGAGTGAAACTATTCCATAACGATCACCAAACCTTAGGAAGATACTAAACTCCTTGACAAAATGAAGCTCAGTTGCATCAACTTTGCTGAAAATCCCAACTCTCTCTCCCCCCAGGTCCCAATTACAACATCGAGAAGGAAATGGTCGACCTGAAGCAGTCGCTAGAGGAGGCGGCGGCGGCGAAGGTGTCACTCCGAGACTTGTCCAAGCCGTACATTCTCAAGCCCCTCGTCATCACTCTGCTCCTCATGGCCTTCCAGCAGCTGGCCGGAGTCAACGCAGTCATCTACAACGTCAACATCATCTTCAGTGTTAGTCTGGAATACATTCGGGTTCACTGTCTGACTGCAAATCTGTATTGCTCTGATATTTATTAATTCTCTTTTGAATCTTATTCAAAATTCTTTGACTCCCCATTTCAGTTTATTTCCCCAATCCTCGGCTTCTTTTCCGTTGACTGCAGATTCCTCAGTACTTCAGTTGATTTTTTTTTATCCATACTCTTCCGTTTTTCATCTGGACTGACTTCAAATTTCTCGCGTCCTCATTGACCTCAGATTTCTCGCTTCCTCATTCGTTTTTACTCTAGCTGACTGAAGTTAGTACGGTCATTTTTTTTTTTTTTTTAATGTGTCCGACTCTGGGCAAAGGCTTCAGGGCCTATCCCCAGGGCATATCCCCAAGGCCCAGTAATCCTCCTACATCTCCACTTGTCACCACTTCGGCGCTAACACTCACCGTCCATACTGAATACATGTTAGGGCTGTCTTTTACAGGACTGGTGTATTGGTATTAAAAGGGGTGTTTTTACGAAATGGCGGGTCTTCTGGTAGATCAACAAAGTCTACTTTTTTTTTTCTATGAAATTCAAATCCATAAACCGTTTCCTGACCCAGCGGGGATCTGAACCGGGGTCCGTTAGGACTGCAGGCCACCTCTCTACCGATCGAGCTACCGCTTCCCCCAAGTCAGTGTCATGTTTATGGGTAGATTTTGGGCTCATTTGATTTCTTGGATGGCTTGATTCTTAGGTTTACTTGGCTGTTCATCTGTGTTGATTTAGGATTCCTCAGTACTAAGGCTATTTCTATAAGCTGAATAATATAGTCTGGAGGTAGGAAGAATAAGGTAAATAATGCCGTCATCGTACTATACTGCACAGTAGAGGTCTTTACAATGAAGTCAAAATCCAAATGCATTTATTTCAACATGCCTGTACAGCTTCTTATTTAGGAGGTTTAGAAAGGAGGAAAGGGAAAGCTAATTAGCAGTGTAAGAGCTTTGCACATCGACAAACAGTAAATTTCCATTTTCTTCAATCTCTTTTGTTTTCTTCAGGATCTGGGACTCTAGTATCTAAGGACACGAGCAGCGTAATCCTTTTCTTCATTCGCTCTCGTTTTTTCAGGACTCTGGCACCGACGTCTCCGAGGACATGAGCACCATTATAATTGGAGTGGTTCAGGCCGCAGCCACCGGCGCCTCCACCCTCCTCTTAGACCGTGCCGGCAGACGCTTCCTCCTCGCCCTCTCCAGCGGCGTCATGGCGGTCTCCATCAGTAAGCTGGGAACTTCTAGTCTTTCAAATGATGATAGTGTAGGATTTGAAGATTTTATTTGATCCATTTGGGAATTTACTGCTTTTAAAATCATAGGTATGGAAGTCAGTGTGTGTTTCTTTTTTTTTTTTTTCAGTTCGAAAGCAATGCAACATGCGATTTATTGGTTATGCATGACTCAGATCATTATATTTCTTTAGAAAAGGTTTTGCCTCTGGATAAATGAACTTTTTTTAAAATTTCAAATACCGTCATTATTCACTGATCACATTATTCTTGGACCTCAACAGTTATTAAAAGTTCAAAATCTTAACTCCATCTAAGTTGATCACATCCCAATTCTTGTTTTTTTTTTTTCCACGAGTTGGCATCGGTGTGTTCTCGGTTCAGTATTACTCGAAACTCATCTAAATTATTCATGTTCCTCCAGACTGGTGCAGTATTCTTGGCTATCTTAGCTCGTCAGAGTTATTTACACTTATTTCGAAATTGCTGTAGCTCCTCCAGAATTGTTCACAGCTCTTTCCAAAGTGTTCTAGCTTTATTGTTCTCAGCTCTTCTCAAAGTGTTCTGACTCCCCCAAAATTTTCAGCATCTCTTCCCAAATTGTTCTAGCTCCTCCGGAATTCTTCACAACCCTTTCAAAAATGTACAGCTCTAAAACTGATCACACTTCTTCCAAAGCTGCTCTAACTTCACCAAAATTTTCCACAGCTCTTCCAAACTTGCTCCAGCTTCCCTTAACTTGTACTAAACCCTGTTCTCGTTCTACTCTCACCCCAGCCTGCCTTGGCGTGTTCTTCTACGTCAAATCCGTGGACGAGGAATACGCCATCACCGCCCTCAACTGGCTGCCCCTCACCTCCCTCATGATCTTCATCTCCTCCTTCTCTATCGGTTACGGTCCCATACCCTGGATCATGATGGGTGAGCTCAGGATGGGGTAGGGTTTCAGGAATGGGTGGGGTTGGGCGAGGTTAGGGTAGGTTAGATTGGGTTAGATTAGGCTACGTTAAGCTGGGATAGGCCGGGTGGGATTAGGTTAGGCTAGGATAGATTTAAGTTAGGTTAAGTTTGGTTACATTAAGCTGGAATGGGTTGAGTTAGATTAGGTTAAGTTGGGATGTATTGGGTTAAGATAGGTTGAGTCAGGTTGGGTGAGCTTAGGTTAGGTTAGGTTAGGTTAAACTGGGCTGAGTTGGGCTGGCCTGTGACAGTTTAGACTAGGTTAGGTTAAGGTGGAATAAATTAGGAAGCCATGCTGGGTTAGGTTTTGCTAGATTAGGGTAGCTTAGATTAGGTTAGGTTAAGATGAGCTGGGTTACGTTAGACTAGGTTAGAGGATAAAGGTAATATTATTTTAGGTTAGCGTAGGAGGCTTCGTAGCACCTTTTTCTTAGCTATTTATTTTGTATACTGTAACTCATCACTTGTCTATCATATCCATCGTTTTAATATCCACCTAGTTTGCTTAAATAATCTACAACAAGACACTGAGCTGTAATGTGCGTAATAAATCGCTGAGGAAGAGGTGCTGCGAAATCTCGAAAGCCTGTTAGAATATGATCCTTAACCCGAACTCACTGGAGAAAGGAATACCCTGGGAACATTTCTCATTTCTCAAGCCTTACTATATACTGTACATCTTACCTCAATTTAGATCAGCCATATACGAAGCCAGAGAAGATTAAAATTAGACCACAGCCACTATAGTTGGGTTGTTTTCATCTGACGGAACTGGGGTACTTTTGCCACTTGAAGTTGCGGTTACGTGAAATTCGATGAGCCACAGTTACGAGGTAGAACTGAGTCTCTTCGGTCACTGGTCAGATCCACCTTCCCATCCGACTACAGCTGGCTATCAGACAGAGCAGAAAGGAGTTAAGGATCTTTGATAGATGAAAACCAACCCACTACATCTATACCCTCCGTCCCAGGTGAACTATTCTTCCCCGGGGTGAAGGAGGCTGCGGGGAGTCTGGCCACCACGCTGAACTGGACCTGTGTCTTCATTGTTACCTTCACCTTTGAGCCACTACAGGTATGTACTCTCTCTCTCTCTCTCTCTCTCTCTCTTTCATATACTGAAATATAGTGCTCTCGCTCGCTTCGCTCGCTCCAACAATAATAGTGAACCCCCTCTACTAGAACGCGATCCACGACTACGGTGTGTACTGGCTCTTCGGCGGCTTGTGTGCTGTCAACTTCATCTTCTGCGTCATGGTGGTGCCGGAGACGAAGGGCAAGACGCTACAGGAGACCACGGCTTACTTCGGGGGACCGGCTGCGTAACTCTCAGGCGGGGAACATTGTGCAGATGGATAAATAGATGGATAGACAGTTACTTCAGGCAGGGCATTTTGTGTAGATAGATAAATAAATAGATACATACACAGATAGGTAGATTGACTGATGAGTAAATTGATAGATAGAGGCAGATAGGTACAGATGAATGCACAGATAGTATGACAGACTACTCAACAGGTGAGGCGTAGATACACAGACAGACAGGTAAATAACTTAGAAGCAAGGCATTTTGTGAATATATATATATATATATATATATATATATATATATATATATATATATATATATATATATATATATATATGTGTGTGTGTGTGTGTGTGTGTGTGTGTGTGTGTGTGTGTGTGTGTTTGAGAGAGAGAGAGAGAGAGAGAGAGAGAGAGAGAGAGAGAGAGAGAGAGAGAGTAGTGATGTATAATTAGTGGCATCCGTCATCACTTCTAGTTCCTCGTAACTTCTGCACATTAATCATTTGCCAATCGACACTTTAGCCAACGTTATGTGCTGCAGGCCACTATATATGTGTACAGTTGAAGGTAGAAATTCACTCCAAGTTTATAGGTATGATATATGAGCCTACCAGTCTTTAACATTTTTTTTTTTTTTAATGATACGCCGGTTTTAATACTTATGTAGCACAACGATCTTTTCTTTGCCATACGTCGTTATCAGTAAGAAGTGCATAACGAGCGAGCCATTTTTTTTTTTTTTCCCTTTTCCACAATGTGTCGAATGTCAGTCTAGGAAGGCAACATTCAAAGGTTAACTAGAGATACAAATATAAAACAAGGTCTTTCTCGTATCTTAAACTCAGTCGCTAAGAAGATAAAGTCTGTATTCTTCCAGCGTTAATTGAAACTGAAGTGATTTTCTACTGCTGACGCTACCTGCAATTAGCGTTGTGGACTGATGGCTGCTTATAGAACCGTCCCGCTCCAAGTCCTACCATTAGCCTACTGCCGGGAGAGAGAGAGAGAGAGAGAGAGAGAGAGAGAGAGAGAGAGAGTTTAATCATAGTCTTCTAAAATCCTAAAGAATCTTATTATTCATGACGCAAGAGGTACGTCGCTGTTGTAAACTTCTACTTAATACATTCTAGGTAACGCCTGACGATTTTATTCAGCTGGGGGAAACAAAAGTAAAAAAAAAAAAAAAAATGCTGGCAAGAAAAAAATCGTACAAACAGACGTTGAAGTGTTTTTCTCATACACTATACTCTTTTCACTCTAACTTGGCCTAAAATTTTCATCTCTACATCTTGCATGCTGAGTGTCGCGAAAATGATGTAAAGCCGTTTTTTTTTTTTTTTTTTTTTCTGTAGTTGAATTGGGTGGGAGAAGCAAAAAAAAAAAAAAAAAAAAACGCAATATGATGCTAGCTACGAAGAAGAGTTGCGAAAATGATGTAGAGCCGTTTTCTCTTCTCTGCAGTTGAGTTGGGTGAGAAAAAAAAAAAAAAAAAAAGAAGAAAGAAAAAAAAACGAAAATCTAGGCCAAGCTAAGGTTAAAGAGTGTAATGAGGTTTTTCCAACGCTTAATGAAATCGTTTGGCAGTACCAGGAAAAGATAAAAATAGGAATGCGCCAACGTACCCACTGAGCTGGGTATAGGTTTCTCTCACTGCGTGTGTGTGTGTGTGTGTGTGTGTGTATGTGTGTGTGTGATCTACTAATACTCGTTACCTCACAATATATACCCTTCCATATTTTTTCCATGTTAGATTTCAATAAAGTTTGTGCCTCATGATTCGCTCACCCTGCAATAATAGATCGTAAATCATAAGCGAAACTAATTTTATCAGGATATTGTACTCTTTTTACTTTAACTTGGCCTAAAATTGCCATACCTCCATCTTAAAAGATGCAATAATAAAGTAATACTAGAATATGAGTCACGAAGAAGTGCTGTGGGAATGATGTAGGGCCGCAGCATTGTCTTTGTGCCACTGAACTACGTGAGATAAGCTTCAAAAGAACGAAAATCTAAGCCAAGTTAAGGTGAAAGAACTAAATCACGATCAAAAGTTTGCCGATACTGATCCCTGCCTGGCTTTGGCGATGGAGGGCGTTACATGGAGAATCTAAATGTGATACCAATGGGATGAGCACAATAAAAAGGTATTAGAAGGAAGGATACTCTGAACATGATAGCAAAGGGAAGCACATGGCAGAAGGGTATGAGAAGGAAGGATACTCTGAATAGGATAGCAAATGGAAGCACATGACAGAAGGGTATGAAAAGGAAGGATAGACTATACTCTTACCTTCAGGAAGAATTGAGAAATTTGGAAGGCAAGACACAATCTTGGCAGAGACTGGCGGTGAGTTTTTGCTTGTGATAATACGTCATATATGCACGCCCCTCACAGCATCTTCTACGAATATATCATTGTATACTTGTAGTTACATTACATAGTGCATGTTATGTAGCAAAATTACAGACACTGCATTATTTTTCCAAGAAGTAGGTTTAGTACAAAGGTCGCAGTATTATAATCAGGGTCAAAAGTTCGACAAATATATCACCTCTTCTCACATTCCTCTGCTGGCTAATATTCCGCAGCTGGTAGAGATTGCTATGCTCCTTTACCCTTTGACATGATGCATCAGGGAGGAATGTGACAGACTTGCCGTTAAAGACGCAGTGGAATAGTAGGTGAACTTTTTCCCTAGCTATATGGTCGGAGTATAATGGGTCACATATTCTGGTCTCCCTTTGGTCGCATCCACACCAGAAACTTACTCAAGGCCTAAACTGGCGTGGTCGGGTGCGAGCGAGAGCTTTAAGGGGTTACACTGATAAAAAGATCTTGACAGTGCCAACAAGTGTTTTGGTATGGACGCGAACTTAGATACATTGGTTGGCCCAAATAGTTCCCCAGGTGTGGCTTCTACTTTAAATTGATACTCTGCTGCTACATGTCATAAAGTTCTGCATAATCATATCTTTTTTATATTCCAATGACACTTCGAACGTTATGATATATTGCTTTCTTATAACTGAATAAAACAAAATTTGTTTTGTTTCATCCTTCGTTCAGGCTTTAGAAAGTGGTGTGGACGTGCTCCTTATGTACCATGATATTCACCAAATTCATTAATTAGTTAGTTAAAACTATTGAAACCCTGATAATTTGTCCCATGCCTGTCCAGAATCCTGAAAAGATGGGAATTTGAGTGAACACTTCAGTATCAGTGCTGGTAGGAGACAACGGTATGTGTGTATGTGTCTTTTAAGGTATTTCGAATTGTTCTACCTATCGACTGTAAAAGGGATATTGACATAGGTAACAAGTATGGATCAAGATTTGAGGGAAAGTCTTGATACCTACCCTCTTTGATGTCCCACCAGTTTATAAAAATAAATAAATAGATAAAAAAAAATATATATAGCCTCTATTGAAAGCAAACTCCCACTTCCCTTCCCCCCTTCTGACTCTTGTTTGGGGTTCTTACGTAGTCGTCAGCTTCCTGCACCCTGCCTATCTCTTGTTCAGGCAGGAACGGACAACATCTAAGAAACATTGGTTTGGCTAAACTTGAGCATCACAGTAAACAGTGGACATACATTATACTACTCAGCTGCAACCACAGTAAGCAGTTATACTATTAGGAATCAGACGAAAAGTGTTCCCCTCACACCATTTACCTAAGCTGATTCCAAAACACCACGATGACTAGTTTTTCGAGGCCATAACAATTTTCATAAGATATAACGTACACTGCCATGTTGACCCCACCCCCATCAAAGCATTCCTCTACCCCCCCCCCAAAAAAAAAAAAAAATGTGGATATGCCTTTAAGAGCTCTGTATCAGGCAGCACCTACCTCTAAATTGGATGACCTCTTCCCCAATGTGATGGCTGCCATGATGGTGCTGGTCATTAGTGTTAGTCCATTCAGATGATCCCGACCCATGGTTCTTCTGAGATATGTGTTTAGCCTCCTCATTGTCGATACAGGGCGCTCACACTCACTATACCCATCATAACCTGTGAGTGTGAGAGCTCTGTACTGACAAGAAGACAGAACACCTATCTCACAAGAATCATGGGACGAAACCTAATTTTAGGTTAGCCCAAAAAGAAATCTTTAGGAGGATCAGGAGATATTCCCTCGAAAATCACACCATTGGTATGCAGGCCAAGATCCTCCCTGTCCCCCTCTCGAAAGATTCTCTGGAGTCTGGACAGTCGTCTTGACTCTTGGATGCCAGAAGGAGAACAGCAGGGAGGGTGAGGCTGCAGGAAGTTTGGGCCAAACGGTCTACTTCGTCATGTTGAGTGTGAGCGACATGGGTTGGAGTCCAAGGGAGATTACAATACCTGTAATTAAGTAGCCAATCCTTGAAAAGCACCGTTTTCTGTGAATGAGCTATTAGAGAGCATGGTATTTTGGTGAAATCTAAAACGGTAAAATAAACTAAATTTAGCCAAAAACTTTCTAGCTTCCCTAGAGTGAATAGAATCGTATCGTAATAACAAGAAATTGTAAAAGAATACTTTGTCATATTGTCAGATTTCATCAATAATAATCAGACACCAGATGTCATTATTAAATTTCCATATCCCACCCAAATCAAATTTTTCATTCATTCATTCATTGCCAGACGCCATGTATCCCGGACGGGGTGGCCAATGGCTTAGAGTTAATTGTTTTACAGGGAGGGGCACTAATCCTCCACCAACCCCACCTGACACGTAGGGATGCCAACAGCATCTGGTGTTCCCAGGCGGTCACCCATCCAAGAACTAACCAGACCCAACGTTGCTTATAGGATAATACATGTGTGCACAGTACAATAACAATACAGTACATACCTTGTATACACACTGTAATTAACTTCAGTAACACTAGGCTAATAAAACTGTGCACAATGCATTATAAAAACAAACCCACTAGGATAAAAAAATACATAAAAACAGTAGTATCAGTAGTAATAATAAATACTGTTGCTTAACCCTGATCCATCTGACCAAGCAGACTTGTCAACTAAAGATAAGTAACCTCCTCTTTGTGGACTGCCCACAGGTTCCATACACTGTTGATGTATCTGCGTCATTGAGCGGCATGTGCTGTGCTGCGCTAGACTATGTGTGTTATGTTGTGTGAGCCTACTATACAAGTGGGGCATGTATTGTCTATGATTCCACACAACCCAAATAGAAGCTGAAATCTTAGGAGGGCTGGGTGATGTTTTGATCTATGCCAAGAAAGGTGAACTCAATCAGCTCCATTTAAGGATACCTTTGATGGATGGACTCCATTTAAGGATACCTTTGATGGATGGACATCAGGAGAAGGAAGCTTACAGTGTAGTGTCCTGACCAGGTGTTGTATTGCCCTGTGCATGACATGGGTATGTAGGTCTTCCTTCAGCATTAGAGCATGAATATTTGGAGGTGGAATATTGTTTGGCGAGGGTCAGGTAATGTATGCGGGGTAAAAGGGTAAAAGGTAAAGTGGCGCTTTGCCAAGGTACTCATCTCCGTAACTTACGCCTTGGAGCCTGTTGTGATTTTTTTCGCTCAGTATTCTAGTATATAGGTTAGTACAGCTACCTCCTCTATGGGTATTACCCTAGGTAGAAATCATTTTACTGTACCTACCAAACCATAAATGGTGCGTGCAGAGAAATATCTGAATTAGACGTTGATGGGCCGGCAGCTTAGTACTTCGTAGTCAGAAAAGTATATATATATATATATATATATATATATATATATCGGGAATCAATTTATAAGACGTAATAAAATCTTGAAACCGCATCCTCTGTACTGTTCGGAAGTAGATAAGTATTGCGGGGAAAAAATATATTGTATTATTTTGTTGACTTATTCAGAAAAAGAAATAAAATATCAACAAACGTTTCAATCAAATATATCAGGTGACTCATGATGCTCATTTGTTCAAGTAGGTTATAAACAATTGTTTTTCTTCCTACATTGCATCCGTTTATACTTGTCCTTTTCGTCTGAGGCGAGTATATTCTTGGCCATGGACTGGAAGGAGGGGCAGGGTTCGATTCCTGGCGGTGGACAGGTACAGGCGCCGGGGCAGGAGCAAGCTGGTGCAGGGATGGAGGCACCAGCAGCTATACCTGCCAGTTTGGAGGCGTTATATGCAAAATGTCGGAGCATCTACCCCGACCAGCCCAACCCACTCCAAGTCACAGCTCTTGTCAAGTACTGGTAATTTATATTGTCCCTCCCCGTACTAACATTTGCAGTTGAAGCTGAAACTGTATTGGCAGAGTTTACAGGTCAACTGTAATATAATATCCTAACTGTTGTTATTTGTTATTAACAATGCTGAGTTGATTATTAACACTGGTGTTGGGATGCAAATGTATTGCAAAACTGTCCATTTTGCAAGGGAGAAGAATTTTATTATCGTGTTTATGTAAGTGGAGAATTATGATATTTGTTACATTATCTTGATTTTAGTAGCCTACTGTTATGATAGATAACCAATACTTCATTGAGGGTGTGTGAAGTCTCACAAAAGCCATACACTGGTACCTCTATTCTGGACAGTTGTTCCCAGGAATGGTTAAAAATTACCATGTTGCTGTCTGTGAACTCTGACATCGTAGAGGTTGGTTGCAGGTGTGTTACCAGGGGTGAACAAAATCATTTGACATGTGCCTTGCCATATTAAACAACCACATCAGTGCGTCATGCGTGAAGTTCGTACTTGCATAAAAGTGCAGTACATTATCCTATTCCACATCCTTGGTCTCTAGATATATAATACTAACTATGTCATTTTCTGCGGTAGACATAGCGGCAGTTTGATTTGTAGACACACTGTCCCTTTGTATGTCATAGGAATTGACAGGTGTAGTACAGTATTAGACAGTATACCTAAAGGCCCAGAATGTGGTGTAGGGTACACAATGTATGCACGAACTTGATGCATGTGACTCAGCGTACAAAGTACCTTTTATTATATCCATGGTCTTCAGTGTACAGCCTTCTTTGTAGATGAGTGATGGTGCATAGTGCACATAGTAACCCTCATTTTAATTTTATTAAAATATTGGTTTCTACATTCAAATGGGGTGTGATATAAGGTGCTTTGTGCATAGAGTACAGTAGTTTGTGCATGCACAAACATAATACATGCTATACGGTTAGTCTGTATACGGTGAGATAGTTTGTTATGTGTTGCTAGAAGGCAAATATGATTGTAATAATGAAACTATCTATCTGCCTATCTACAGCCAGATGCCATAATCCTGTCAGGGGTGACCATGTGTCTCTGAATTATCTTGGTGATTTTATAGGGAGGGGCACTAACCCCATACCGACCCACTTGTTGACATGTAGGGAACATGTATGGGTTGTTATATGGTTACCACCTAGCATAAAATGGTTTCCTAACTTACAAGAAACCATTATGCTTATCACTCAGTGTAAAGCCACCAGAAAAGTAACGAAGACCAATAAAAAGTGACAGGAGAGATCAGAGGTACAGGAAGAGAGGAGGGCAGACACAGAAAAAGAATGATAAAAGTCAAGGAAGAAGTAGGCAACACTACATCAAGTGAGTGGATGATGGTTGCCACCACCAAGGCTAAATGAAGCCACAGTTTATTATTGCACCAAATACTGTACATATTTCTTTACCCATGGGCCATGCCAGACATTGATATCACATGTTTTAGTATATCATTCGTACTTCAGCGATAAAGTACAGTATTAGAATTTTATTAGAGATATATCACATTTCAAAACCTTAGTAATGGATACCTGGTCCTGTACTGGTAGTGGTATTTCAGCTGAATAAAGCTTGTGATGCAGTAATCATCAGTGGATTGTCTCCAGAGGTACCAGTTTTTACCATCTTTTGGGCTATTAATTTACTGTTCATGAATGTTGAGCTTAACCTTTTGATGACAGGAACCCACTCATGAGCTGATTAAGATCGTCTGGGGGAGTAGCAGTAATGAAATAGATACGGTAAGCTAGTATGTGTGCTGAAAGGATTCGTATATTACTGGAGACTATTTTTAATCCATTTAGAATGGGAACCAACCCCAAAACTTGATACAATCATCTGGCAGTAACAAAATTAAAATATCTGTACTGTATAGCCAGATATACACTGGTTTAGTGGGTTAGGCATTCCAACTGGATGTGGCCAGTAAGGGATGACAGTGCAGTACATCAGAGGGTGGTTGGGGTATATTGTTTTCATAGTGCCTCACAGGACAAGCAGCTGGTTGTTTAACCCTTAAATGCCAGGATGAAGTGGTGTAGCCCTGGGCTGTCATGCTTCTGATGTGGCAAGAAAAAACTGGATGACAGATGGTGTAGATGACGGAATAAGGTAAAGTGCAGGTAGTTTGTGTGTGATGTACTATAACAGTTGAATTTGGCTTTCACTTTGGAAAAGATTTCCTTTTCAGACTTAGTCATGGGTTCTTCCTTTATATACTAAAAAAGTTACAGCACCAGTACTTGTGTTTGTGAGAGAGTCATTGCTTCCTCCTCAGGCTTGGTGGACCAGATCCTCTTGACTATATCAGCATGTATGCCAACCCTGGTAATCCCAAGATGGACATTCCTCCTCATTGGCACTATGTAAGGTTAGTCGTTTATTATGTATACCCAGTGTGTAAAAGGTTTATCAGCCCATTTAAATTTAATGGCTTAAAAGATTAGTGAATGGATGTATGACACAGTTTGCTGTGAACTGGCACTGTATTGTGATAACAGCTTTCATCATACTGATTTTATGCATTCCTCTTGTTTTCAGTTCTGTCCTACCCTGTGGATAGTATTGCAGTATAAAGTTTGAATGATGATAATGTGTCATTAAATTTAAATTTATTTGAATTTAGTGGTGAGTGTGTTGTATGAATTCGTTACCTGAGAATACTGATAAACCAACAGTACTGTGAGGTGTTACATATACCTGCTTCCTGATATTATATTATTAATGGTCATTCAACAGAGTTCTTGCTAAATGGCATAGGTGTGGCATTATTCTTACCCAGCTGTTCCTCATTCCATCGCACTACTCATACTGGCTCACGTAATCATAGATATGAACACAGTAGTCTACAGTACTATTCGCAGAAATTGTGGTAAAGGATTTTTGTATTATGAGAGTTAGACACATAAGATGAGTACTGGGTATACCGGTATGTGTTTTGGTGTGAAGGGCAACAGTAGAGGTTGAATGAATTGTTTGCGAGTTTTTGCATCAATCCCCTTCAGACATATCTTTGTTGGTTCAGTTCAGCCAGTGGCTAGACGAATAACTTCTGGTAACAGTGAAACACAAGGAAAGTGCATGTGCTGAATGTAAGTAAGCAGAATGAAAACTGTTTATTTCCTTTGTGTGTGATGACTTGTAGTAGTGGACCTAATTAAAGGTTTAGAAAGTAAATGAAATATGTTGTTTGTATGACATCCAGTATTGTAGTTATAGTAATAATCAGTTCTTCAGATATTTAATTATTATTATGACAGCACAGCTACTTTTGTTATTACTCATACACTGCATTGTTCATCTGTTGTGTTGTTTGTAACTTCCAGTGCTGCATATTTATTGTATTCAGGAAAATACATGGGAAGAAGAGGGAGCTGTACATTGTTGATTTGGTGAAGGCCTTTGACAAAGTTCCAAGGGAGGTGGTGAATGAACAGTGAGGAGGCTCAGGACCTAGGAGTGGCCAGATAGAGTGGTTATGATAGTATACAAGGGTGCTTGCTCGCAGGTGAGAGTGAAAGGGGATTTGAATGATTAGTTTTCTGTGAATGTTCACATGCATCTAGAGTGGTTATGACAGTACACAAGGGTGCTTGCTCACAGGTTAGGGTGAATGGGGATTTGAGTGTTTAGTTTTCTGTGAATGTTGACAGGCATCAGGGGTCACTCATAAGCCCCTTGTTGTCTCTCATGGTGCTTGAAGTCCTCTCAGTTGACTTTAGAACTGGACTCCCATGGGATGTTGTATGCTGATGACTTAGTGTTGATCACAGAGAATGAGAGGAAGTCAGGGAAAAGATTTACGAGGTGAAGAAATGGAATGGAGTACTAGGGTTTGAGAGTAAACACACACACACACACACACACACACACACACACACACACACACACACACACACACACACACACACACACACACACACACACACACACACACACACACACACACACACACACACACACACACACACACACACACACACACACACACACACACACACACACACACACACACACACACACACACACACACACACACACACACACACACACACACACACACACACACACACACACACACACACACACACACACACACACACACACACACACACACACACACACACACACACACACACACACACACACACACACACACACACACACACACACACACACACACACACACACACACACACACACACACACACACACAGTGATGATATATAGGGCTGGTGACAGTACTGTCAAAGCATGGGGAGTTTGTTCATGTGCAGTTTACCAAAAGAGTGTAGGAAGTAACTCAGTCTTGTGCGGTGATAGAGAGAATTAGTGGTATTATAGGTAGGCTGAAAAATAATGCATAATTCTGAGTGCATGTGTGCAGTGTATAAGGGAGAGCATGCAGAGAGAGGACAGTTCTTGCTGGAGAGTCTCTTGAGTGTGTGAAGGAGTTTTGTTATTTTAGAAGCATGTTGTGTGCTAGAGGTAGGGCTGTTGCTAAGGTCATGAGTGGTTGGAAGAAGTTTAAGGAGCTGTTGCCTCTCCTGACACTGAGTGGGCTTTCCTTCCATGCTAAGGGGTCCTTGTATGTGGCATGTTAGGAGTGTAACACTGTATGGTAGTGAGACCTTGGTGATAGAGGAAGAGTATATTCATAGTCTTAAACATGCAGAGATGATGATGATGATTAGTTGGATGTGTAGTGCATCCTTGAATGAGAAGCCTGATGGGGTTAGGATTGCAAATGAAAAGTTGAGAGGCATAATAGGACTTGAATGGATTAGTGTTATTATGAGGAGGGGTGGATTGAGATGGCTTGGGCATGTGAAGAGGATAGAAGATGACAAGTGTGTGCAGAGGGTGAGAGGTGTGGACGTTGAGAGTAAAGTTAGCATAAGCAGACTGAAAAAGACCTGGGATGAGGCCATTGTGTTACGTCAGGGATAAGGGACTGCATAACGAGGCTGCCAGGGATTGTGCAGCATAGAGAGCTGCGTTGGGTGGCCAAGGGCAACCAGTGCTTGTTGGATCCTTTATAAACGAAACAATGAAAGTATCACTAATCAGTGCCCAGGCATTCCTCTTGCAGACCCTGGTGCGGTTTTTGCATTGCCATCCCTAGGCCCACCAGCCACACTGAATTTTATTTTTTTTTTTAATCTTGTGGGACACCCATAATCACTGAAAAGTAATTTCGATATTGAATTATTGTAAATCTGCCAGACAAGACATTCACTTCATTATACTACAGTGAGTTTTCAGTTCTGGTGTAACTATGGTTGCAAAAAAAAGACCGTCACAAATGAAATTCCCATATATTCAGGCCACCTGATCGTCATGGTGTCAGATGGCCTACAACCCTCTAAGCCAATCAGGTCTGTGAGTTTAGAGAATGCATGTATTGGTTAATCTTCTTATACAGTGTCTAACATCATATTACAGTAAATATGTTGATACAGTCCTCAAATTACTAGCAGTCAGCATCTGATTTGAATAATTCTGGCAGGGAAAGTAATTTTTCTATGTCTCCTTCAACTCTTGATCCCATGCATCATTGTGGGAACCTCTCAGTAGAGGATGGTCATGATGGCTGCTTCCAGGCCAATTTTGGTCTTACCACTACCTCCTCCTCCTCCTCTGGCGCTAATATATTGCTCTGCTTTCTTCTTTTACATCTTCCACACTACATGAATTCTTCCTCTTTCAACAGTACCCTCAGTCTTTTTAAGGGATATACTTTCGTGCCTTGTCCTCTGTTATGCGCATTCGTTGAATGTGATCGTACCAGCTCCATTCATTTGTTGTAATCCATTATGGTATAGGTTGGTACATCATACTCCAAAAGCACCTTTTATCATCCCATAATTTTTTTTTAGCTTTTGCTCTACAGTATATCCTCCTTATGCTAGCAGTTGTTGTGAAAAAAATAATTTCTGTAGCTTTTAAACATTTTTAATATGCCATTCACTGCCCAGTTTTCATTCATGAGAGAATATCAGAAAGAGCATTAGCTATATTTCTATCTGTCTGTAGCCAGATGCCACAATCCCATAAGGTGTGGCCATTTGACTTTTAGTTGGTTGTTTTACAGGGAGGAGCACTAACCCTCCACCAACCCACCTGTTGACACGCTGGGAAAATAAGCAAGCTATATTTACTGTGTTGTAGCTATTATGAAACCAGTTCTGCTTGATTATCCTTCACTATATCCCCAGTTTTGGGTGCTCTGACCTTCATGGGGATGGACGTGTGCACGAAAACACTGGACCTGGGAGCCCCAGTGGTTTTGGCTTTGAGCTAACGATGCGGTTGAAACGTGAGGATGGGGAGAAGAGCCCCCCTACGTGGCCTGCAGCCATCATGCAGGCACTTGCTAAATATGTCTTCCAGTCAGGTGTGGTACTTTCTCATTTCAGTCATTTGATATAGCCACTGTGACTTGGAATGACATGTTGAAATAACTGATGTGTAGGATTAGAATGTCTTCAAATGACAGCAGTGGCATGCATTGGACAGTAGTTATACCATAGTTCTTTTGTTTGCATTGTGAACCTTTATGTTTGGTATCAGTACAGGCATTGCTGTAGCTAGAATAGAATACGAGTTTATCATTGCATACAAAAGGTATATTTTACAACATACAGTATATTGTAATAACCCTTTGCATTGGTTGAGGTACAATTAGGAGTTATAGACTAGCTGCAGTAATGTAGAGTGATTTTCATTCAGCTCTGGGAAATCCCTGCTATTGAAATGATAATGGTAACTTCAGATCTATTAGCCGCTTCACTCACCTTTGCTTTCTTCCTCATTCATTGCTAAGTTGCACATTCTTTGACTCACACAGTCACAAATGCTCCTAGATGACTTTTCCTGGTTCCATCTGGCATTTTCACGTATTGTATAAGATAGGCTTAGTTATTCATATTTGCATTTTATATCTGTTTTGTTAGGTGCTTGCATGTTATGATTCCTCATTTAGTCCTGTGCACATTAAGTTATATTTCGTTATCATCCTCCTAAACCTGTTTTCCAGTGATGATTAGGTGGGATCCAGAAGAGGTAAAAGAAAGTCAGTCTTTATTATAATTGCTTGGATATTCACCTGGTTTAGTAGTAGGATACTTAGGCTGAAGTGATGGTTATATTGCCAGGCTGTAGGCTAGTTTCCTACCCTTCAGTGGACTGGACTATGGTAACATTGTCTTGAATTGCAATGCCTTAGTGGAGCTAATATGAAAGTGGCT
This sequence comes from Coenobita brevimanus, assembly GCF_032717465.1. Lineage (NCBI taxonomy): Eukaryota > Metazoa > Arthropoda > Malacostraca > Decapoda > Coenobitidae > Coenobita > Coenobita brevimanus. The sequence goes on from NC_137004.1 coordinate 37,365,298, forward strand.
GGTTTTGTTATTCACAGTGGCATCTTTCATATCCAGAGTTTTTGCTTAGTATGTGTGACCTATTATTCAATTTACAGAGTCACTTCTGTGTGTTGGTGACCATGTGTCCTGGCACTGCCCCTTAGACAACAGTGAGTCTCGGGTGCAGCACATGTTGATGGCTGAGGACCCTCAGTTGGGTTCAGTCACCACCCCTTGTGGTTCTGTGCAGTTTGTGCAAATTGTGGGCATCACCACAGAGGAGCTCAGGGCAGCCCAACATTGGAATGGTGTTGGGGTGCTGGATATTATGAAGAGGATGCCCAGGTGAAAAAATTCACTTTGATATCTTAGCTAGATGGACAGGCATCTCTCTTTTGACCCATGCATGATCAAACACATATACTATTCAGTCAGCTCAGAGAAATCTCTGATTATCCATAAGTTTAAGTTTAGGATGTGTGCAGGTAAAATGCTTCCTTACACACAACATGATTGTCAGAGAACCATTTTATGTTATGATTAAATAATGAAAAGCATGAAAGACACTAATTTCTGACTAACTCTGTAATGAGCTGAAACAAACTTTTCTTTAAAATGGGTGTTTGTAGTTAATCAGCATCTTAGAAATGAAAAAAAACAAAAACAAAAAAAAAGAAGCATCTCCAGTTAAAAGCTGTACCTATGTTTTAATGACATATCATAGTAGACAGTTGTCTGGTCATTGGAGGTTTGAGATACCAGTCAGGGTGTTGTGTGCATTGGTTGGAGGCATTTGACCATTTAAAGCCTATAAGGTCATAAACCAATCACCTGCCCTTGAATGTTCTTAATCACAGTAGTCTGATGTTACACCTGTACCTCACCAGGGGTATTATAGGACCCTCTCTTACCATTGTTGTTATGGAAGTCAGCTAACTGGTATAGCAGGTGAGATACTCTTGTGGCTACTTTTTTTTTTTTTTTTTTTTTTTTTTTTTTTAAATAGATTGATAGTTACCAGATACAAGTAGCTTTTTAGCATCATCGCCCTGAACTTTTTTTTTTTTTTTTTTTTTCATAAATATGGGGTGAAGTAGTATCCAGAAACAAGGAAAGGAAGGATATGAAAGTGGGAGTAGTACTGTATCAACACCATTCCCAGTGAAATCAATGAAAAAAATCATTCTTACATAGGTAATTCAGGTCCGCAGAATCCATGTTTCACAGGCCACAGCATCAGCATTATTTTTCCTAATAGCCTGGACAAACTGCATAGGCCTATTGACCAGCCAGTTAGTCAGTCCATCATATCTTAAGTAAAAAGGGGGATACCAGGTAGGGATGCCAAATTATATCATCTGAGATGTTATCACAGCTGTGATTATTACCCCCCCCCCCTTTTTTTTTTTTTTTTTTTTTTTTTTTTCACTATTTTATTTTAAACAGTATGGATTCAGCTGCAGCTGCTTTACAGTGCTGGTGGCCCATGGTTGGTGACTGACATGAGACGAGGGGAGAGCATTTATGAACTGGAACCATCCGTGGCTGAGGAGGTAGAAAATGGCATTGAAAACGAAGGGTCAAATCTCTCTGGGGTGTCCTCCAGGATAGCCTGGGCAGAGACTGAAATAGGCAGTATGGTGGGTGTTCCAAAGGTTGTATGTTCTCTTGAAGAACTTAACCCATTTCAGCCTTAGAATGTTATTTTTATTTTATCCTTACTTTGTGTGGGCAATTTTATTCAGCTTAGGAAAGACCTCTCATACTGGTGGGGGTAGTGAAAGCTAACCTGTCTAGTTTGAAGTCTCTCAACACCTTCAATCATTTTGCACATCTACTATTTAGCTGTTCCTATCTTAAAGCAACTTTGTTCAGCTTAAGTGAGACTTTTGAGATAAAGCATGAAAGATAGCCATCATTAACCCCCTTTACCAGAAATCTTTCCTGTGTTGAGTAAGCTAATCTAGAAGCATCATGAATTAACTTGAAAAATTCATCACCAGATTGAAGGGGTTAGGCTGAATTTAAAAAAAAAAAAAAAAAAAGTGGTCTGAAAGTAACAATAATAAAAGCTGCCGGTATGTTATTCGAATGAAGAGATAATATAGTGGGTAATAAGGATTGCCTGTTACCATTTTAAAAAGTAATTTAATATTTCATGTAGAACTAGTCCTCGTTTTATTACATAATGAATGAATGGATGTATTTCAGAGTATCAAGGCTTCTTCTGCACATTTGGTACTGTATGGTGTGTTAGGCTGGCAGCTGTCTTCTTTGTATATGTACTACTGGTATTTGAATAAGGAATCCAATTTTTTCATAATTTATGGTGAACTTTATATCAAAATGAAAAGGGGAAAAAAATAAAAAGGGGCTTATAACAAGAGCTCACTGTAAGTGATCTTTACATATACATCATCATCATCATCATCATAATCATTGGAACACTATTTCTCAGCAAGATAGGAACTGGGTAGAATCTAGGAGTAGGAAAACACCCAAGTAGGAGAGCCCATTGGGAAACTGAAGCACAAACATCTATCTATCTCTATCTATCTAATGCCAGACGCCTCAATCCCGTTTGGGGTGGCCACAAACAAATCGCCTCCAAGTCGCCCTGTCCCCCGCCATTTCATTGCCCTGCTCCCAACTCACACCCCCCTCTCTCATGTACCTCTCCACCCCATCCCTCCATCTCATCCTCGGCCTCCCCCTCCCTCTTCCCCCCTCCACCTCACTCACATACACTCTCTTCGTCAGCCTTTCACCCTCCATCCTCTCCACATGGCCAAACCACCTCAGTGTGTTCCTCATAACGCTCCCTATCACATCCACATCAACACCACAACGTTCCTTTATATCCTCATTCGTCAGCCTATCTCTCCATGTGACTCCACAGGCTCCTCTTAAATAACTCATTTCCACTGCTCTCACTCTTGACTTGTGTCCTTCCAACAACGTCCAAGCTTCTCTTCCGTACGTTAGAGTTGGTATCACAATACTGTCATGTAGTAACTTTTTCACTTCCTGTTTAAAGATGTTACATATCCTATTGATCATCATCATCATCATCATTACTCACTGAACCACATGTAGATGGTGTGAAAGAGGACCCAGAAACAGTGAGAGAAAGTACAAAAGTGGGAGAATGATTAACATTGTGCCCACAGAAATGAAATTCTCCAGATTTTTGACTTTGGCATTTTTGGTGAGATAGTCTTTCCATTGATCTTTAAGTTAAAAAGGCAGTGTCAGTCCGATATCATATGCTTCTAACAGTACATAATTAATGCAGCCAACTCAGTCTTGTGTTATTTTCAACTTTGTCATCAGCCAGTTTCATATCTTTATCAGTATCCATACCTGACTTTCCCACACAGACACGTACCATATCCTTCCATCTTCTTTTCTTAGTTTCAGCTTTCTCTTCAACCTGTTTCATAGTCTCATCAGTTTCCATACCTGACTTTCTCACACACACACACACACACACATGTGCCATATCCTTCCACCTTCTTTTCTTACAACACCTTCTCCCACCTTCAAGCTCTTGTACTACACTGGGCTTTTTTCAGGTACCTGGAACTCCCCAGTGCCCAAGAGTAGAGAGTGAAGGTGAGGGGGAGCAGTGCCCACGAATCTCACATGTGGAGAGTGAGCAGATCAGGAGCACACTTCAGAAAGGCCTCCTGCAGGGAGCCACAACCACCATACCCTCACACCAGGACAAGCCGCCCAAGTGGGTCATGCTGGCTCATTGTTTATTTTATTGATTTCTTTGACTTTTATAGATAGATAGATAAGAACAAAACCGAGTAGTGAAAGCCAGCAAAACTCTTCCTTTCTAAAGAAAGTAAGAAGAAGAAAGACAGAAACAAAACTCATTCCTTTTGAGATTTTTAGGCACTGTCTAGCTATCTATCTATAGCCAGAGACCATAATCCTGTAAGGGGTGGCCATTTGTCTTAATCAAGTTAACCATTATTGCTGCTGTGAGTGTAGTTTAGTCTTTTAGTCATATTTAGAGAATTGTCAAACAACGTTTTTTAGCCGAGATAAATACTGGTAGTCCGAATCAAACAACTTGATAGCCTAACCCATATTTTTCTGGTGACATAACTACTTATATATTCAGACTAACACAAAATTTTTTTCTTTTTCCTGGAGAATCTTGGTTGTCTCTGATTGCTTTTAACAACAGTGAAGGTGATGTGGAGGGAAGCGCAGCAACCACAGACTCGGCTGAACTGTTCGTTACACGCCGCCTGGAATCACTACACCTCACCATCAACCTCGAGTCTGGAGCTCTCCTTCCGCTTGCACTCAGGTGGGCATTTCCAGTCTTACAAATATTTGTTATTTTTACATTTATTTATTTAACGTAGTAATAGACGTTGACACCTTCGTTAAGAACATTAAAAGATTTAGGTGAATGAGACAAAAAGATTTATGTGAATGAGACAAATTCAGTAAGTTTTTTTAGACACAATTTGATCTCAGTATATCTGTATTGATGAATACTGTATATAGGCTATAAAAGTAAATTTATATTGGTAATATGGGTGGATGGTTGGGTGGGGTAATTGCTTATTACAATGTCTTTATGCTGTTTTAATCTCTTTCATCCCTTTGTAATTAAATTGTATTTTATATTACTTCCTACCAGATTATTCTGTTCAGCTTAGGAGAGTCCACTGCTTTTGGAAGGGATATTGGAAGATGTATGTGACCTCTCCAGTTATTAAAAAAAAAAAAAAAAAAAAAAAGCTGAATGGAATTGTCAGAAGATAGCAAGAACAGGGTAAAGATTAGGTCCTTGGACTGAAGGGGTCAGCCAATATTATACTGATACAATTTTTCATCTATCACATGTTACAGAGGTCGGCTGAAACATGGTCGTCACTTCACCTTCAAGTCTGTGGTTGACATGAGTGCGGTAACATTGGTACCGCCTGCAGTGTCCGGGGCATTTGTCGATGCCTCATCTCCATATGCATCCAAGGGTCCCTGGCTCCAGGTCTATGTGCCAGATGACTTTCTCTCTGTCATGGTGGAGGACCTGGCAGATCTAGCTGACCCAGATGAGGTAAGGAAGTTTGTTGCAATGTTATAGGTATCTCTCTTGGCATCTGTATCAGCCATCTGTCCATAGTATATACAGTACAGTAATTTTCTCTTTAATAGGATCATTCTGTAGGGAACCCTCCTTACTGGACCTGAAAAATACTAGTCTAGGAGGAAACAAGAGGTGTAGGGATGTGTTTAAATATCAGTCTTTTGCTCCTAAAACCTGTGGCTGATTGAAAGACTTAGCCAGACTTGCAGCAGCATGTTGACAATGAGATGATTGATATGACAATTTAGTAGAGATGGCTTTTAAAATATTGGTAGATTCAAGATGCTGAGTACCCAGCAGCAAGGTAGAAAGCAAACGGGATGTCTGTAAGTCTAAGAAGTTAGTGCAGGGCTCATCTACAGAGATGGTTAACAATACTGATGCCAAGGGCAAAAATAATTAGAATAGCTGGGCATATGAGTAGTAAAAAAAAAGAGAGAGACAGAAATTGTGAGGCCGGCTTGCAAGTGCCTGATGTGACCAGGCAACTTTACACTATGTAGAAACAAGGATGCAGTAAGTAAGCAGTATATCAGGAGTGTTCTGGGTAATGTGGTAGTAGATCAAGGGAAAGTTAGGAATTCCAGAAGAAATAAACTTCTGTGACAGTTCATTACAGCGTTTCTTTGGAACAGGGCTAGTCTAGAGATACCTCAGGCAGTGCAGATGTCACCCACCGAGATTGATATGAAAGGGTTGTTGCGAAGAAAGCATTACCGGAAATATGATAGTGAAGCAACATATATGTGTGCAAATGATGTATGAGCAAATTTTGTAAGAAATTTTGATGAATGCAGCAGTTAAGAAGAGATCCATTATAAAAGAATACTGTAATTCAAGAATGTCATTGTGAACCTCTGTGAATGGAATGGAAGTGCCTTAGATTGGACTTACCGTAGAGACCTGAATTTTCTGAATGAAGAAGTGACATCATTATTGAAAGAGTTCTTAGGCTCAGTTTCATAGGACATTGATTATGGAATTGGTTTGAGTTGACATTTAATATAAAAGTTGGCAGCTCTATACAAGGAATGAATAAGTTACTGTCTTCACTGTTGGTGCTTTCAGGTTAATGGTGACCCATTTCACACTTGATTTTGCCACAGTAATGTTATAATGGCCAGCATCTTTAGTGTATCAGTCACAAGTCAGAACTACAGTTAATAAAAAAAATAAGCCATGCTTTCTCATAAGGAACGTCTGTACTGTTGGCCATGATGTAGCCAAAGTTTTTTACAAACTGACTGTTAAATCAAGTTCTGAAAACTGTTGGGAAAAAGAATAAAATCTGAGCTATATCATAAGATTTTAAACAATATGAAAGTTTCAGATTGGAGTTTACACATATGTTTTGTCAGTATTTATGTGTGGCTGAGTTTCCTGCCAAAATATGGTAATTGATGATTGTGCAGCTAGTTACTTACCGTAGCTTGTAGTCACATTTCACACATTTGATGATATCACTTGATGTAGTGCTTCCTACTTCTTCCTTCATCTTTACCATTCTTTTTCTGTGCCTGCACTCCTCTCTTCCTATTTCTTTCATCTTTCCTGTCGCTTCTTATTGCTCTTCTTTCCTTTTCAGGTAGCTTTACATTGAGTGACAAGCCTAATGATTTTCTGTAAACCAGGAAACCATATACAAGACTGGGGGGTAACCATATAACCAAACCCTACGTTCTCCCTACATGCCAGCAAGTGGGTTGGTGGAGGGTTAGTGCCCCTCCCTGTGAAACAACTGAAAGTCAAATGGCCACTCCTTATGAGACTATGGCGTCTGGCCTTAGAAAGAGTTGGTGGCACTCACCATCCACTCACTCGCTGTAGTGCAGCTCTCAGGTGACTGACTTTTCCTCTCTTCCTTTCTTCTTTCATTTCTTCCTCATCTGTCTTTCTTTCTTTCATTTTTTCCTCTTCCTTCTGTCTAAGGGTAACTACACTGAGTGATAAGCCAAATGGTTTCCTGTACACTGCAAAACCATTTCCTACATTGGTTGGTAACCACGTAACCAGATTATAGCGCCTGGTGGTTTAGTGCGTAATTAAGGCACTCCAATCAGATTGAGCCAGTGCAGGTTTATATCCAAGGGGTGGTTGGGGTTTATTGCTCATGTAATGCCACTCAGGGATGTTAGAGGCTGGTCACTCTCATCTTAAATGTCAGAACCAGCTTGCCTAGCCCCTGGCTCCTATGCTGCTCATGGGGAAGTACAGGATTACATGATGATTATGATGATGATGATAACATCTCCCAGGGTTGATAGTAGCCAGTCAGCTACTACCTAAAAGGAGCAGCATATCACTGTGACTGTCTTTATGTGAACCTGTCCATATATACATGCATCATATTCAGTCTCCATCAGAACTCAGTCAATTATGACTGACCCTTGTGTGCAGGTGTTATATAAACAGTAGCTGTGTATGTTATGATGGACGGTTGTACTGTGGTTTTGATAGAAGATTGAAATGTGGAAAACATATGCTTGTTGGATAAAGCCAAGAAATTTGATGCCTTAAATATTGAGTGCATAGATATGTGGCCCAAATTACTGGGCAGTTAGGTAATATTTCTCCTCCTCTTGTGCTTGCTTCAGTTATGGACTCCTGCCCACCCCATTTAATAGTGGGAAATAAGGTTTATGATAATGATATACAGTATAATGATGAGGGAAGGCCTGTCTCCAGGGTATCTATCATTTTATAGTCAGATGCCATAATCCTAGGTGGGGGCACTCACCATCCACTCACTCATTGTAGTGCTGCTCTCTGATGGCTGCGCTTTCCTATCTTCCTTCCTTCTTTCCATCCTTCCTCTTCTGTCTTTCTTTCCTTCTTTATTTCCTTTTCCTTTTGTCTATGGGTGACTCTAAGTGAGTGACAAGCCAAATGTTCTGTACACCAGGAAACCCTTAACTATGCTGGGTGGTAATCATGGACCCAGACTGTGGCGCCTGTTGGTTTAGTGGGTAATTACAGCGCTCCATCCAGATTGAACCTGTATTGGTTTATATCCAAGGAGTGGTTAGGGTTTATTGCTCATATAATGCCACTCAGAGATAAGTGAGGCTGGTCATTCTCATCTTAAATGTCAGGACGAACTTGCCTAGTCCCAGGCTCCTACGCACCTCATGGGGCAGCACAGGATCAGATGATGCATGTATGTATGCCTTAATCCTGGAAGGGATGGCCATAAATGAATTGCCTCCTGGTAGGGCCTGTCTTTTTCCATCAGGCTGCACTCTGTCCACTTGCACTTCACTTTCCCATATACCTCTCCACACCATTTGTCCATCTCATCCATGGTCTCTTCTTCCATCTCACTCACATATATCCTCCTAGTCAGTCTCTTGTTTCCTGTTCTCTCCACATGGAAGATGCACAATATTATTTAAATTTTTTCCCCCCCCAGGTAACACTACCAGCAACATTCCGATGGCCTAACAAAAAACTGACCATAACTATTGTGCCGGAGGAAGCCTGAAACCCTGATCTTCCACTCTACACTCACAAAGAGCTGCCTTAACAATTGTGCCAAATCTTAAATAGGGTACTTGGATTTTTTAAAATTTTATACCTGTATGATACTCAGAGATGTTATAGTAGTTTAAACAGGTGAGGAGTGTTAGTTTCTGCCCTGTCTTTTAGTCGGAGTCTGTGGCACATTAGTAATTTCTCTGAAATGCTTTGTATGAAGCATTTTCAGTTCTGTTTATTTTCATGTAATACTAGAGTGTTCTTACTATACATATGTTTTGTATGATTATAATAATCGTACTCTGTACTGTCTGCAATCTTCTGTGCTAGTCATGAAATTGAGATCTGTTATTAAACCTTGTGTCATTTTAAACATTTATCGACATTTAAGTGGTCACAGGGTGGTCACAGGGCGTCACAATTTGCATCAGACTCAGGGCATGGACTATTTATCAGGTATAGTATTTCATACCCAGAGGGTCAATGGTCCTTCCCCACACCAACAGACAGAGCCACACACCCTTCCATGTCGCTACTTGGTCACTGTTACTGAACCGTTTGTTTTGAGATATGCAAGGGCTATCACATTTAGGACTGGCGTGACTGTAGGGAGTTTCTGTATGGTATGTTTGTGGGCCCCAAAAGCCATTACAGTGACATTTGAATTTTATTAGTTAAATTACTATCTTGTGTTCTCATGTAACTGTGTTCCTTCCCCTTGAAACTAAATTGTGAATCAGTTAAAATTGATACTCATAGAACAATAACACTACTGTATTGTATAATGCGAGCATGTACTGTATAACACAGAGCAGTATCTAGGTTGCAATGGGATCATGCAGGGAAAGATGGCATTTGAGGAAGAGAACATAAAGGAAAGGTGATGCAGTGTATCCTTTTAATTGAGGAAAAGTGTAAGACTGATGATTAGCTGAGAAATGTGTTTTGAAATGTATGTAATGTTAAGCAAAGTTTATTATGGTAAATGATCATTCATTTACTGAAATGTCAATAGTTTGGCTTGCACAAATTGTGCATGCATTATATTGTTCTTGGTAAACTAGGGTTGTACTTGTTATTGAAGAACTGAAAGGAGAGGAAGTCGGGAGATACTGTTCCACTTTTGTCTTCCATACCACAGATGGTCTTCCTCTTTCAACATTAGCCTTAGTTGCACTTTCAGAAGGATTCTTTAACACCGTAATTGTCTTTAATCTTTGAAAATAAGGCATTTTAAGCAGGAATGTTCTTTTGCAAGAAGATATAATCAGACCTCAGGCATCTCCCTAAAATGATTGCCCAAAAGCAAGCAAAGATGTCATTTTTGCCTGCTGCACCTCATGAACCATATGATGCCACAACCCCCAAGGAATTTACTTAAGCCTGTGTGATTCCTTGTTTTATGCTTCACATAAAATCTTTGATTGATTATTAAAGATAAATTGTAATCAGATTTACTTGGAAATATATTGCATTGTGGTAGGTGGGGGCACTCACCATCCACTCACTTGATGTAGTGCAGCTGTTGGGTGTCTGCCCTTTCCTCTCCATCCTTCTTTCCTTCCATCCTCTTTTGTCTTCCTTCATTCTTTCCTTGTCCTTCTGCCTGTGGGTAATTTTACACTCCCTCTTCTGTCATACTTTCCTTCATTCTTTCCTCTTCCTTCTGCCTGTGGGTGACTCTACACTGAGTGACAAGCCAAATGGTTTCCTGTACACCAGGAGACCATTTACCTTGCTGGTTGGTAACCATATAACCAAATTTTGGCGCCTGGTGGTTTAGTGGGTAATTATTGCACTCCAGTCGGATTGGGCCAGTGAAGGTTTATATCCAAGGGATGGTTGGGGTTGATTGCTCATGTAATGCCAGTCAGGGATAAGTGAGGCTGGTCACTCTCATCTTAAATGTCGGGACCAACTGCTTAGCCCCGGGCTTCTACACTCCTCATGGGGCAATGTAGGATTGGACGATGGATGGATGGCAAACAGTGATGAATTATATTGAAATATCCATCCATCCATCATCCAATCCTACGTTGCCCCATGAAGAGCGTAGCAGCCTGGGGCTAGGCAAGTTGATCCTGGCGTTTAAGATGAGAGTGACCAGCCTCACTCATCCCTGAGTGGCATTACGTGAGCGATAAACCCGAACCATCCCTTGGATATAAACCTTCACTGGCTCAGTGCGATTGGAGCTCCGTAATTACCCTCTAAACCACCAGGCGCCAAAATTTGGCTATATGGTTACCACAAATATAATTGCAGAAAACATGTGCACCTTACAGTGTTGGGTAGGAAAATTTCATTGGACAGTATGGACATATTTATTGGTCACCATTCCAAAGCAATGAAAGCAAATTTATTTCAGAATTTTAGCTATAATGAGTGTTTTAGGTTAACCATATTGATAGTCTTTTATAATAGAATGTAATGTTGGATATTCTTATCCTTAGCTACAATTCCTGGAATAATTTGGCCTGAAATTGTGATTTGCAAGATGTTTTCAACAACCCACACAATGCAAACCATAATCAATGCTATAATTTTCATATTCTTCATTGTTATGATTCACTGAAAGGTTTTTATTAGCAGTATGTGACTTTAAAGTTGTCAAACATGATAGATATATGCACACTTTATATAAGAGCATGAGCTGTTTGTGTAAATTTTGTTTTTTTCAGTGGGGAATGGCACAATTCATAACCTTGATAAGAATTTACATGCAAGGGGAGATATCCTGCCTAAAATCCTTATACATGTACTGTGCCAGTACAGTATTGAAGCTAGTATTGGTTATGGGTGTAATAAAAGCTTCTTGAATGCATGCATGGTTTTGTAAGTTGGCTTTTGTACTGTAGTATATTTTGCATAGCTTTGAATTTGTGTGTGTGTGTGTGTGTGTGTGTGTGTGTGTGTGAGTGTGTGTGTGTGTTTTAATGGATCAGCTTTATGTAGGTCAGTTATGCTTGCAGATTTACAGAATCACTGTGTATGATCTTCATGTAACTGAAATCACATTTTGTATGTTTGTGTGCTTGTATGTATATGTTTTTATATCTTCCTGTGTCTGTGTGTTTACTTTTTTATCTATATCTGTCCAAGTTAAGAACACATCTGAGGTAATCCTTACCTCTGTTTATTCTTAATCTTATTGGTCCAGTAGCAATTTGAGTTGTAGTGTTGCTTCATATAAGGCTTGTAGCATGATATTCATAATTTGAGTATTGCATTAAGAGTGGTGCAGCTACTAGTAATAAGTTTTAAACCATAATGTGCTGGAGTTTGTATATAATGTAGTTATAATACATATTTATAGTAAGACATTTTATTATTATTGTAAAACAATAATAGAACTATACTGTGCCATGTAGATTTAAACTTTGGCAGCTTGTGATGTCTGTCAGTTGTATAATGTCATTTGGCATTGGCCAGAATGAAACACTTACTAGGTAAGTGGTCTGGAGAAGTGAACTTGTCAGTTGAAGTAATTTTTCACCTTTTGGCAGCTAGGCATTTCCCTTGGCTGAATAGGGTTGCCTTGTGTTAATCAAACTAAATAAGTGGTCCTAAACCATTGAAAGTATTCACTATACCGGTATATAATAGGGGAAGAAAAAAAGTCCACTGGATCTTTCATACTTCCTGGTATGGAAAGTAAGAGACTGAGAGTTATTATTACAGTAGCTGTATAGTGATCCCTTGGTTATCACACATGATTGGTGCTGAGCATGGCATGTGATAATGAAACTGTGTGGTAACAAACGCACAGAACCTATGGGATATATCTTAATTGGTACCAGGCATCCCAAGTGCAAGCCCAAATTTTCACTTTACAGCAATTTGACCCAGTTAATACGTAAATATTGTTATGGTAATTACCAAAAACACGCATTGGCTTGGCGGGGTTAATAGAAAGTTTTGAAAAGGGCACAACAAGGAAGAAACACACACCATTGAGAGACCTGGATGGTCTTGAGGTAAGGGGTTCTGAGGCTAGGGGGTGGAGAGATAGTGGTCTCCACCACATGGGTTTAACTCCTTGAGTAGGGCCTCATCTTTGAATCCCTCAAAGCCATCTGAAACCACAGGCAGTGCATCATCGTTGTCAGCAGATACCAGCTCAGGTGTGCGATAACATTTTTTTTTTAACGGAAAAATGGAAGATAATGAATGACAGGAGTGAGATTTTCATCTTCCATTGACAATGAAACCACCGTAATCAAGTGCATGATAACTAAGGGATCATCGCATTGTAAAGATATGTGACAGCCGGGGCAGGTTGCATATTTGCATGTGATTATGCATACTTATTATATTTGGAGCCAGTGTTATTTTTTATTGAATTTTATCTGTGAGTTGTATCAGTGGTATTTATTTATTTTCATTCATTCGTTCATCATCTAATCCTGTGTTACCCCATGAGGAGTGTAGGAGCCCGGGGCTAGGCAAGTTGGTCTTGACATTTAAGATGAGGATGACCAACCTCACTCATCCCTGAGTGGCATTATGTGAACAGTAAACCTCAACCATCCCTTGGATATAAGCCTGCACAGGCTCAATCTGATTGGAGTGCCTTAAATACCCACTAAAAACACCAGGCACCATAATTTGGTTATATGGTTACCACCCAGCACAGTAAATGGCTTCCTGGTGTACAGGAAACCGTTTGGCTTGTCACTTGGCATAGAGTCACCCATGGATAGAAGGAAGAGGAAAGAATGAAGGGAAGAACGACTGAAAAGGAAGGAAGGAAGAGAGGAAAGGGCAGTCACCCAAAAGCAACACTACTTGGAGTGAGTGGATGGTGAGTGCCCCCACCTACCACAAATTTATCTACATTCTTTTTTACTGATTACTGAAAAATATGGATTGTTAATGCATCAGATGATGCAGCATTTATTTCAATTGAACTTTAATGTGAGTGACACATTTTTAGTTATTAATTTGCTGTTAGTTACTTTTTTTTTTTTTTTTTTTTTTTTTTTTATAGTAACATCTTAAATGTCAGGACCAACTTACCTAGCCCAGGGCTTCTACACTCCTCATAGGGCAACACACGATGAGATGGTGACGATGAAGATGATGAATAAATATACTCTTAATACCATGTGAACATGCTGGTGTTCATCTGGCTTAGACAACCATATCGGCCACAGAACATAGTTTTTTATTTTACTTTATTTTATTCTTGTGTCTCCAGATGCTTGTATGCAGCATTGGAGTTAATGGTACATCCAGTCCTTGAGTGACAGGCCTGGAGGGGTTAGGATTGCAAATAAGGAGTTTAGGGGAAGGTTGGGACTTGAAGGTTTTAGTGTTGTGATGAGAAGGGATAGATTGAGATAGTTTGGCCATATGGAGAGGTTTTAGGATAAGTTCAGGGGATGGGATATATTCAGTTTATTATGAGAGGCAAACTGAAAAAGACCTGAGGACAAGCTCATAGAATGTGACCCCAAGGATAAGAGTAGAGAGGCTGCTAAAAATTGAGCAGCATGGAAAGCCAGCATGAGGTGACCAAGGCTGATGTATGCAAGCATGTTGGAGCCTTAATAAATGCACAAACAAGTGAATAAACTATACCCATGTGTTTGAATAATCTATCTAAGCGGACTAAAACTGTGAAGGCAGCAACAATAACATATAAGTCATGAAGATGAACTGGTTATACATTGATTTCTTGGAGTTAGACACTTAACCAGTGTGGTGTCTTTTGGTAGATGTTTTTCTACAGACATTGTCAGCTTTTGCTAGGAGTTCTTGTCTTGGCTGTAGGCTGTACAATTAACTGTCTTCAGAATAGCTATGGGCATGTGCATGATGGAAGGAATAAGTACCATAATAATGTTATACAGTTTACGAGAATGTTGGTATGAAGGCAAGGACAGCATGAATGAAATATAACATTGTTGATTACATGAAAAAGCAATATATTGATGATATGGACATGTTCAAAGATTGTACATACGATAGATAATCATTTAAATTTTCATTTTTGAAAGCCTTTGCAATGCATATGTTTGTAAGCTTTTTTCACTTGTTAATGTCAACTGATAGTGATTTTGGGTGCCTTGTAGCTCCAGCAACGCCACTGTGCCATCACCAAGTTGCTTGGGTAACTTTTTTATGGTTGTATAACCTTATTTGTGTCACCCTTACCAAAGGCCTTGGGTTTGAATTTGGAGTTTTCCATCTCTTAGTCCAGCTGACAGCCAAGGCAGGTGATTCCAGCCTATCCAAGGGAATATACTTTTGTTGTCTAAATTTTTTTTTTTTTTTTTTTTTTTTTTTTCAATCTCACTCGAACTTTGACTGTAAATGTGGTTGATTCCTCTGTCTGCACTGTTGCATGAGGCCAGCTAAAAGCTTTTGACCCCACACCTCAGTTCCCCTCACAGATAATGATCACTTTTGCCTCCTACCAGATAAATTGTTTAAATAGCTTTTCCAAGTGTGGGTGTAATTCATGCAGATAATCTAAGATCTACATTGGCAGCTGTATGGTTATAATTTACAGTAAATTAACAGATCTCAGTTTGTAGATTATAGGTTTCAGTAGTTGAAAATTGTCTTGTGATTGGCAATGGCATATAGTAGAACACAAAGAATTTCATGCAGTCTTAGCAAGTCAGAATAAGTTCCATCCATCCTTTGGTGTTTTTAACTCTCATTTCATTTTTTAAATGTGGATACATTATTCTACAATATATGAAGATAACATTGTTAAAGACTGGAAGTTACTTTAGGAACCGGAATAATGTCTTTTGCATATTCCCTGTACAAGCTTCTGGATCCTGTCAGTCCATTTTATATTGCATTAACTCTAATGGAAATAGAGCTGTGATGATGATGATGATACTGATGATGTATGTAAGTACTGTATCATTGGGCGTGAATGAAGGACTTTAGTTCAGTCAGAATAAGGCTGTATTGTTGTGTATGATCATCATCTGGTTAGCTCATTTATGCTTGTTCATTCTCTGGTATCAGTGAAGTGTATGCTGTAATAGTTTTCTATAAAGTTTGTTGGGGCTGCCACATTCTCATCAGAGGTTCCCCAGCTTTAAGCTAGTGCCTTGTGTTACATCTTATTGTCATTTGTGTTTTTTATATGCTGCTATCAATACAGCTTTTATAAAAACACCAAAAATCTTATTAGCAAGCCATATGCAGGAATATACTGGTAGAAGATGATGTTAGAGAGCCTTCAGAGCCACTTGAAACGTGGGCTGCATTCTCATCCAAAAGATTAGTGTGTTTCCTGTAAGGATTAGAAAATTGTCCAGGTATGTTTAAAGGCCTTAGAACAAAAGCAGTGTCACTAACAGTAGCTTTTTTTTTTTTTTCTTTTTCTGATGTATGGTATTGGTTGTGTGATGCGTTTTTTTGTCAGAAAGATTGGCTTGTTTCCTGTAAAGATTACAACAGTGACCAGGTATGTTTAAAGGCTTTTTATCAAAAGCAGTGTTACTAACACTAACTTTTAGGGGGGTTTATGTTTTTGTTCTGTGATTGCTTTCTATGGTATTGTTTTGAGTTTTTTATTTTAACACATTTCAAATTCATGCATTTTTGTTTCAAGTTTGTGTGCTGGAATTGTAATTTAATTTTTCCCTTGTATATATTGTACATTTTGTATGATATCTGTCATTCTCTTGTACTATGTTTAGGAAAGTTTTCCCTAAGATCTGTGGCAATATGTATTTTTGGGATTTTATAATACAGTGTTTTGCTATGAAGAATATTATTTAAATACCTGTTTGTGTGGAGAAGTATCAGAAGTATGAGTGACCAATGAGTGAGGGGATATACACTACCGTAGTAGTTGCACCCCAGGTTTTCCTAGACCTGAAGTTAGTGGACTGTGGGCTGAAGTTATCTTCCTCCTGCAGCCCACCCAATGTCACCTTTTCTGATGTATTATTTTGCTGTTGGGTTCTCATAAAGTTACTGAAAAATAGCTTGCTAATGTTTTGTTACTATCAGCCGATTTCCTAGTTGTCCTGTATTTCAGTACGAGTTGCGTGGATAAAAGTTGATACCCCGTACTTTGAACCACACGACCAACATGTGATGAAAACTTGCTGTATAGGCATTTTTCTAAGTTATCCTGCCTTGCCTATTCGTGTTTCAATTAGTGAATTCTGATCTCTGCATTCATAATAATGGGAATAGGGTCAAGATGATGGTAAATAATGTGCATGTGGATGTATGTGTTGCTGTGAGTGTGTTCTTGCTAAAAACTCTGTTGATAACTCTGCTTATTTTTCTATCACTAAGCTTTCCCTATTTAATTTACTAATTGACAATGAGGTTATGAGGACGATGCTATAATGCAGTCCTAGCCATCAAATAAAATGCAGATTTACTTATCATTCAATTCATACCGGTGATTAAAAGTTTCTTGTTGTGATAACTTGCTGCACCAACACTGAGAATGGGCTGGTACCTGTTGTTGATCAACACCCCATCTTACTGTGCCACTCACTTTCTTGTGTTATTATGTGCCTGTATCATCATCACTTACACTCTTTTCTTTCCTCACTAAGTTTGTGGGCACTGTGCTGGTAGCTTTGTCATTGTACTTTTCTGTTCATATTTCTGGACCATCCCAATTTTATATACAGGTATCAGTAGGAAATAGGGTTCAGGTGACGATGATATTATGTCACTGGATGGAATCACATAACTGGATATTGATTACACTTGATTGGCTTATAAATTAATATTTTTCATAAACCAGGAGTTGCAGTTTAGAGAGTTACCATCCTGTGAGCCAGAGTTAATATTGCACAGAATTTTATGTTTGTAATATCATGTGCAGGATCAGTATCCCCTGTACTGGGACCTACTGTACCTGGATCCAGTGTCATAAGGATCCTACTAGCATATAGTTAAGACTTACTGACTCAGGGAAACTGCGGTGATCTTCCAGAGCATCATTATAACCCTGGTTTAAATTGTCATATGAATTTAGGTGACCTCCAAAAATGTTCTTGGATAGCTTTTGGAACCTAAGTCTATCTGTCTATTGCCAGACACCTTAATCCCGTAAGGGGTGGCCACAAACAAATAGCCTCCATGTCGCCCTGTCCCCCGCCATTTCATTTCCCTGCTCCCAGCTCACACCCCCCCTCTCATATACCTCTCCACTCCATCCTTCCACCTCATTCTTTGCCTCCCCCTCCCTCTCCCCCCCTCCACCTCACTCACATACACTCTCCTCATCAGTCTCTCACTCTCCATCCTCTCCATATGGCCAAACCACCTCAGTGTGTTTCTCCTAACGCTTCCTATCACATCCACATCCACACCACAACGCTCCTTCACTTCCTCATTTGTCAGTCTGTCTCCATGTGACTCCACATGCTCCTCTCAAATAACTCATTTCCACTGCTCTTGAGTTCTGTCCCTCCAACAGAGTCCAAGCTTCACTTCCATACATTAGAGTTGGTCTCACAATACTGTAATGTAGTAGCTTTTTCACTTCCATGCTCACTTCCCTGTTTCTTATCACTGCTTTCAAGGAACCAGCAACCTTTCTTCCCTGTTGTACCCTTTTGAAGCACTTCATCCTCTGAACTTCCATCCTTACTGGTCACACTACCCAAATACTTAAACGCACACACATTTTCCATTTCCTCCTCATCCAACCTCACTGTACATTCACTGACTTCACTTCTCTCGAAGACCATAACTTTACTCTCCCCTACATTCACCTTTAGATTCCGTTTCTTACTCTCCCAAACTCGTTCACCAAGCCTTGCAGCTCCCCTTCGTCTTCACTTAACAACACAGTATCATCTGCAAACAACAGTACGTGGAGTTTCCAAACACTGCCCTCTCTCACTAGGGCCGCTCCAACATCCACTGCCCTATCTTGTATTTCTTTTATAATCTCATCCATATACAGACTGAACAACCATGGAGACATGACACATTGTTGTTTCAATTCCACCTTCAAATAGAAAAACTCAGTTCACTATCCACACGCACTGCAGCCTTAGCATCCTCATACATACTCTTCACGGCCTTCAACAACTTCCCATCTACTCCATATATTCGTAATACTTTCTACAATCTTTGTCTATCCACCCTGTCATATGCTTTCTCCAAATCCATGAAGGCAGCATACGACTTCTTTCCCTTCTCTAGAAACTTTTTCACTAAAGATCTAAGAATGAATATCTGATCTACACAACTTCTTCCCTTCCTAAAACCTCCCTGTTCTTCTCTAACTAATTCCTCTGTTATTTCCCCAACTCTGTCAATAAGTATCCTACCATATACAGTACCTTTCTTATTACACTAAGACAATGCCCCTATGATTACCACACACTTCTTTTTCTCCTCTTCCTTTGTACAGGGGAATAATTATACCTGACTTCCAATTGCTCCGGGACTCTACTTTCCTCCCAGGCCAATCTGCACATCTTCCACATCCATTCTACTACTACCTCTCCCCCATACTTCAGCATTTCACCACACACTTCATCAGTTCCTGGGACTTCCCATTTTCACTTTCTTCATTGCTTCCACAATTTCTATCCTACTGATTTCTTCCTCTCTTCTCACATCCATCCTTCTCCCAGCCGTTCCTCAGCCACTTATACTTGTATTACTTTCATTCTGTATGTTCAACAATTCCTTAAAGTGTTCTCTCCATCTGCTCACTTTTTCTCCATTCTCCACTAGTAATCTACCATTCTTATCTTTCACTCCACAACTAACGTCTTTGGCACCCTGTCTAACTCTCTTTACCTCTTTCCAGAACATTTTCTTACATTCCCTCCACTTTACACTCAAGTTCCTTCCAAATTCTTCATCCATTCTCTTCTTACTCTTTCTTTCTAATCTTTTAACCTCGCTCTTCCTCTCTACATATAACTCTTACGTCTCTCGGCTTCTTCCACTCCCCTGTTTCTCATCCTCGCACTACTGTATATGCTTTCATCTTTTGTGCCACAGCCTCTCTCACCTCTTCAGTCCACCATGCTGTTCCCTGCACCCCCTTTCGTCTTTTCTTCACCCCACACACCACCTCACATGCTGCACAGATTTCTTCTGTGAATATCTTGCACACACCTTCCACGTCCCTCATCTGCTCCAGTCTATAACCAATCGTTCCTCCACTTCCCTCTTATATTCTGCCTTTTTTCCATCCTCTTGTAACTTTTCCACCCTCCTTGTATGAAGTATTTCCTCCTGTCCTTCCCTTCTTCTATTTCTCCATTTTCTTTGGACTTTGATTCTGACCACCACCACTCCTCCAACCTCTATATACTCTTGCATCCATTACACACCTCATCCTTTCATCCACACACACATAATCAGTCATTGCCTTCCGTTCATTCAGTTCGCTACCTACCCTTCTCATCACTCGCCACGTATACCTATGGATCATTTTGTGCATGAAGAGGGTATTAGCTATCACCAACTCCGTCTCGGCACAAATGTTCACTAAAGCACTGCCATTCTCATCCATTTCTGCACGCACACCCCACTCACCAACTACGCCATCCACCTTCACATTACCTGCTTTTCCATTCATATCTCCAATATAAACACTCTCTCATTCCTTTCAAACTTTTCCATGCACGCTTCCACATTTGTCCAGAACCCTTCTCTCGCTCTGCTTGCACGATCTTGCGTTGGCACATACACGCACACAATCGCCCACATTTGTAGTCCAACTTTCAGTCTTATCCACACAATCCTTGAGCCAACTGATCCATACTCTCTTATATTCTCCTTTTATCAGTTACTCACCACAATACACACTCCTTCTTTTGCCCTCTCATTCTCACCTACTCCCGTGCATACACTCCATCCATACTCCCATTCTCTCACACTCTCACCTCTCCATTTAGTTTCAGTTAATCCACTTACATCCAATATCGCACCCTCAAGCACCTTGACAATATTAGTCGTCACCTTTAGGTCAGACCTGGTCCGAGGCTTTTTGTTCGAATTTTTAGTTAGTTGTTTTCCGGGGAGGGGCACTAACGCTTCGCCAACCCACTTGCTGTCACGTAAGGAGCACGTGTTGGTTAGTTATAAGGTTACCACCCAGCGCTGTAAATGCTTTCCTGGTTAACAGGAAATCATTTGGCTTGCCACTCAATGTAGAGATACCCTAAACACAGAGTACCACTAAACTAAATGGGTGGATGATGGGCGCCCCTATCTGCCACAACCTAAGTCAAAGAAAGATATTCCACTTCCATTTCCCTCTCTATATTATGTAATTATGAAGTACAGTGCTGCTTAAATTCCAAGTGATACATGGCAGTGTTTATATTCCTTCACCAACACAGATGTAATAGTAATGATAGTAGCAGCCGTTATTGCATTCCAGGATCCTCTGAATATGACCACAGTGGACTACAGGCTGCAATTGCCCTTTCTGGGCACCTCCTTCAAGAGGAGTCCACATTGCAGTTATCTTTGTTTAAACATCAGTCCTCTCATTTTAATCTGTGCATTCTCCTTCCATCCCACATCTTTCAAATTTTCTTCCACTTGGTCCTCCCAGCACACTGGATGTACGAGTATCCCTCTTACACCTGCACCTACAGTTTTACTCTCATACTGCATTAGAAATTTTATTCACTCACACACACACACACACACACATACATACAGTATATATATATATATATATATATATATATATATATATATATATATATATATATATATATATCTATATCTATCTATCTATCTATCTATCTATATATATATATATATATATATATATATATATATATGACCCCTTTAGGTGGTAGGTGGTGGCAACCATCATCCGCTCACTTGATGTAATGCTGCCTATTTCTTCCTTAGCTTTTATCATTATTTTTCTGTGCCTGCCCTCCTCTCTTCCTATTTCTCCCATCTTTCCTGTCATTTCTTGTCGCTTTTCTTTCCTTTACAGGTGGCTTTACACTAAGTGACAAGCCAAATGGTTTCCTGTAAGCCAAGAAACCATTTACAACGCTGGGTGGTAACCATATTACCAAACCATACGTGCTCCCTACGTGTCAACAAGTGGGTTGGTAGAGGGTTAGTGCCCCTCCCCGTAAAACAAATAACTCAAAGTCAAATGGCCACCCCTTACGGGATTATGGCGTCTGGCAATAGATAGATAGATAAAAGACCCCTTTCACAGCTGAGGCATCTTAACAGGTAAGTTGCTAATCGGCGAAAAATGTATAACCCCGTTGACATTTCCACAAGTTACCTTTTACGAAAACATCGTCGAGCGAACAAAACGTTAATATCAGCGTCATTAGAACGGTTGCCATGGAATCTTCAGTAAGTTTCATACCTCCCTTATGAAGTTTCTTTTTGTCAATATCTTAATCAACGAAAATAACTCGGTTTTCGCATCCATACTAACCGTAGACAGTAATGGCGTGCGTACGAAATCTTAGCATCAGCATTATTAAAAAGCTTACCATGGAATCCTCAGTGAGTTGCACATCTCCCCAGTGAAGGTTTGTTGGGGTGGGGATTCTATTCGCAGAGATGCAAACAAGTCAGTTGTAGAGCCTCCACATAATCTCACTTCATCACTTCGAAGTTCCGGACGTGTAACTCATCAATCATTTCAGATTTTCGAGGTTTTGAGTGGAGATGTGGCCTGCTGGAATTGCTGTTGTTGCTGTGTATCCCCAGTCTGTCTGGTCGAACAAACTCATCAACCGCAGCCAAGTAATCGCCTCTGGAGGACCGTCTCGAGCAGTAAACCAGTGCTCCCTTGTGGCAGACGGCGCTTCATCAAGGCAAGGCGCTGGATTAGTGTGGAGGTTTGGTTCCTGGTTGGACGTTGCATCTGCTTCTCTCCAGTGAGTCCACTTATGCTTGTTGGAGTGGAAGATTTATTTAGCTTATGGTCAGGTTGGTTATTCAGAAGATGTAACAGACTCATCTTTCTGTTTGTCTTTTTCCTTTGTTTCTTTCTTGCCCCTTCTTTTATTTCCAAATCCTTAGCAGCCCATGTATAACAGCAGGAATAGGATAAAGTTGATGATAATTATTATGTTTGTTGTATTCTGTATGTATAACCTTAAAAGATCATGGCCTTAGTTTTGTGTGTGTGTGTGTGTGTGTGTGTGTGTGTGTGTGTGTGTGTGTGTGTGTGTAAATGTAGATTGACTCATGCCATGGACTGGACAGCTCGTTCTAAGGGACCCAGCAAGTTGTTCTATGAGCTATAGATGGCGTTACGCACCCACCGTCCATACTGAATAAATAGTAGGGCCATCTGACTGGGGACAGGAGTGAACGTATTAGCGGTGGGCAAAAAGACTAAATTCCGTTTGTCATATCAGTGCAAACTTTTTCTTTTTTATCTGACTGAAAAGAGTCACAAATATCTTGGTTAGGTTACGGGTTCATCATCCGACTGAATAATAATAATAATAATAATAATAATAATAATAATAATATTGATGATAATAATAATAATGATAATAATAATAATAATATTGATGATGATAATAATAATAATAATAATAATAAAAAGTTTGTTCGTCCTCCCTGATGTTAGGGAAGGACGTCTTCAAGAGGTGGCATCGATATGACCGGGCACTGGAGCTGCCGATTATGTAAACGTCCCTCAGTTCCCTCAATAATTTATCGATGGATTGTAGACTGCAGAAGAAGGACATTTTTGGCCTGCAGTCCACTGGGTTCACAGTCTGATAAGCCTAGGTTTGCAGCTGCTACTACTATGACTACTGTCACTACTACCACTATTTTTTTTTAAACTACATCACGTCCATCCATTGGGGAATTATATTGTGAAGATCAAAACCAACCTTCCCAATACAGTTCACCACTGCTACTACTACTACTACACTACTAGTACTACTACCTCTACAACCACTACTGCCGCCACTACTACTACTACTACTACTACTACTACTGTTATTATCATTATTATTTGTTTTTCCAAACAGAATCCCCCCATTCAATTGTAAATTATATTGTGAAGATCAACACCAATCTTCTTAATCCAATTCTCCAACTGGAGTTGTACACAAACTTTCACAATACAATCCGTTAATTCAAAACACAGCGACTGTGGTTATCAACCATATACTACTATTTTTGCTACTGCTTTATTTTGTTTTTATTAACATTACGGTGCAAATGAAAACATTAATCTGTTGGAGTCCCGGGTCAGTGCCACTCTCGTCCACAATGGCTTCGTAGTGCATACTCGCCAGAGCAAGCCTGAGGGCTGATGATCCTGTGCGCCTGAGCCATAGGAGTTCAGACCTCTCAAGGGAGAATGATAGTCGACATCTCATCCGAGTCATAACAGAACTTTGAGGTTGATGTTTCTCAGAAAGAACCTCTGCCAGTCTCGAGCAGATCTTCCTGACTCTGGACCCATACTACCTGATGCTGTGAACACAATGAGAGTGAATCGACCGTCGTCTACATGTTGGATGCTTTCTGATTTTTTTTTTCTCTTCATTCCTCTTGGGTACAGCCTGGAGAGACGGTTTTCAGTGACATGCTGCCATAGGATCAATTATCCTAAAGAAGAAAGTCTTCTGCTTACGTGTCCAGAGAGAAACCTCGAGCACTGACGTCCACTCATGCATCATGGTATATTTCCTGGAGCATTTTCGCAGTGAAGCCACGTACTTTATCATATCGAGTGCACAAGGTCCCACCATTTCCTCACATCTCGTAATTTGCCAGCACCTGTGAGATCATCTGCATAGGCTACTTATTATACATTGGTGGACTCGTTTTGGTTCTGTTGTTGCAGCAGTGCCATAGCCAGAGCGTGCATAGACATGGGCACGGGGTCCTTCTGGGCTGTACCTTCTATGAATTTGATAACACCGACACAATGATCAGTCGTCTTAGTCTTAATGTAAAGGTTTGCTGGTTCTTTTTATGTTTTCCACATACTACTCAAATGTTGGACATTTTTTCATTTTGTGCAGCATTGCCGTGCCACTGATAGAGTTAAATGAGTTTGAGGCATCAACTGGTAACGCTGCATGACAATCCTCTTCCTCAAAGATTTTACTTACAAAGTTTAACTTCTTCCCGACCTCCTGCCTGCTGGGCTGCACACACACTTGGAGCTTGCCAACTGCCTGCTTGACATCATCTTTCACCACCTCCATAATGCATTTTCCTGGAATCCGCCTAAAGACTTCACCTACATCAAATGGCCTGCATCCTGGATTTTTATCAAGAAGGGTTAGTCTGCAAGCCGTCAGTGCCTTAGTGTTGTTGCACTTACTTGAAGCCAGCTTCCTCGCCAGTGAGGCAATGGTGCTACACAGGTCTGTTGCCGCCTCCCCAAACTTGTTCCTGAAGATTACTCTCCAAGGTTTTGCATTCAGGCCTGATGGTCCTGCCCTTCCTTATATGTGCATTCCCTTCCTCCACACCACATCTTCAGTTATCCTGTCAATGTGCTACTACTGTTGCTACTACTACTACCACTGTTACTATTACTACTACTACTACTACTACTAAATAATTGATCCTTTTACTACCCAATATTTTCCATAAAAGCATATAAAAAAATAATCTTTAGGAACCAAAAATAATACAAAAAAAAATTCGTCCTGGGATTAAAGGGATTAAATGGCCGAAATGGTTCACTTTGGTCCGGTCTGGAAAAAAAAAAAATCGTAGCGGGTCCAAGTTACGGTCCCGGTCGAACGCAACTAACCGGTTTTGAGCTGGAAGAACTCAAGGGCTTTATTCCAAGTAACGCCAGGCGATTTTCTTGAGCTGGGAGTGAATCATGAAGACCTGTGAGTGTTCGTACCGGCACCATTAACACTCTCATGGACGGTAGAACTCAAACACTCTATTTCAGGATACACCAGGCAATTTTGCTCAGCCGAGAGTGAGTCATAGGAGCCAGAGTGTTAGCCAGCTTTTAGTGTTAAGTTAAACAGGTGTCCAACGCTGCTAGTTATTATCCCGATTCATTTAGTTAGCATGTTATTGACTTCAGTATTCACTCTTCTTCGATTAACAAATGTTTGACAGCTGTTTGAGTGAAGATGGAAGTATGAAGAAACAGTTTTATGCAGTTTGGTATACTGTGAAGTGTTCGGCAGGTGTCTGAGGGGAGATAGATGTAGAGAATATACAAACAGTCTTATACACTGCTATACTGTGAGTGTTTGACAGCTGTATAAGTGAAAACAGGAGCTTGAACAAACAGCTTTATGCACTGCCAGTTATGGTATCCAGTTTGTTACCTGAGTGAAGCTATAAGCATGAACAGTCTTAAAGCACCGTTTGTTATACCGTTAAACGTCCGACAGCTGTATGAATGAAGATGGTGGTACTGTATAATCAAGCATTTTCATACACAAATCAAACTTTCAGGGAGGTATATGTAAAGAATCGTGACCAATACTGAAGATCAAGTTTCCATAGACAGTTATCATTTTTGGAAGGCCTTTTTGCTTCGCTTTACTTTTTCACTGTGACATACAATCTATACTCCCGTTACTCTAAGTCGAACCAAATTTGCCATCTCTCCATCTTGAATTACTAAGTTGTTGCAAGAGATTAATACAAGAATATGGTGCTAGTCACGAAGAGATGCTATGTAAAGATTGCAGAGTGGACAGTGT
This sequence comes from Coenobita brevimanus, assembly GCF_032717465.1. Classification (NCBI taxonomy): domain Eukaryota; kingdom Metazoa; phylum Arthropoda; class Malacostraca; order Decapoda; family Coenobitidae; genus Coenobita; species Coenobita brevimanus. Next base: position 37,391,482 of record NC_137004.1, read on the forward strand.
AAAATAAACGACAAAAAAACGAAAATAGTATGCTTGAGATGCGCTTCGGGAACAGGTGAAGATGGTAATATGAAAAAGTATGAAAAAGGGTTAATTATACCCAGGTAAGCCACTTCACTCCGATGATATGGACATTATTTTTATCTATCTATTTTTTGCCTCCTTCATACAGTATTATTTAGCGTAAGGGAGAAAAATCAGGTTATGAAGACGGTAATGGAAACTGTATATAACCCCGTCACTGGAAATGGTTTCTCGAAAGTAAACAGTAGTAGTAGTAATAGTGGTAGCAGTAGTAGTAGCAGTAGTAGTAGTAGTAGTAGTAGCAGTAGTAGTAGTAGTAGTAGTAATGATAATAATAATAATAATAATAATAATAATAATAATAATAATAAATGAATCAAATAAAATAATTAGTCTGCAGTAAGAAAGAATAACTTTAAAAAAATATATATATATAGTTACAGCACTAAATTTAAGAACTTATTTAAAGACACTCTGTAAATACGACCTCAGACGCATTATAACTACGACCCCTGGGAATCGGACAGGTTTCACATGGAGTTGCCGGCTCAACGGTTATTTTAACGACCCTCCCCCCCCCCTCGCCTCTTTTCGCTCACACTCGAACGATATTTTCTGCAACGTTTTAACAACTTCATCATGCGAATATGTATACCAGTTCTAGACTCTCCACTGCGATGACGTCTTGAGCTGTTTTATTCTTGATGTTAATGGATAGTTTTGTTAATTTTGGAGAGACTTCGAATTGGTCTTCCCAGGAGGAAATCGTCTGGCGGGAACGAGAGTAAGGCATGCAAGATATCTGGCAGTGAAGGGGTTAAGGTAAAAATATTAACCCCCCCTGTTCGAAAAGCCACTCCTAAGCTGGATAAAATCGCCTGCAGATAACACACACACACACACACACACACACACACACACACACACACACACACACACACACACACACACACGTAATGACCACGTTAAACTTTTTTTTTTTTCTTATTCTGCCACCGGATAATTTTCTTCAGGTTCTGGAAAGCCTCTTGTTCTTGCTTCCTTGGTAATAGAATAAAGCCCGACAGAAGATGCAAAATGTGTCATGGGAGTGAAGTGATTAATTCCAACCTGAGAGGGACGCCTTCATGTAGTGACACGGGTATAAGTGGGTGGATGCGCTGCCTGGTTAGAAAGAACGCCCCTCACGTCTCTATCCCTCAAAAGGAAGATGATGGAGGGCAGGGCATGGGTAACTTCGGTCTGTAGTCCACTGGGTTCACGTCAGATGGGCCTGAAGGTTGCAACTACTACTGCCACCATCACGAAAGGTCTTTGCTAAGGTGAACAGGATCGCCCGGCCGTGGCAGTAATAAAACACGTCTTTACTAGGATTTTTTAGCGCTTTTCCTACGATTTTCTTTTTTTTATTCTTGCTACCGTCAGTTGAATTTTTATCTAACTTTTGGGAAAACCTCTGGCATTGAAAGGGCTACAAACGAACCCCATTAAACTCCTCCCTAAATAAAATCGTCAGGTGAAATCAAAGAAAAAAATTGACATGCCATCCTCTTCTTCTTTTTGCACAGACGATCTTACTTTGTTTAGGGAAGGTATCTTAAAATGAAAGGGTTAGACGTAGCTTTTATCAATCCCTTCAGCCCTGTCTTGAGTTACATATAATCGTCTTTTGGAGGTGTTACATACAGCCTTCAGTTTCCCCTACACTACCACAGGTCCAGACCAAGTCGAATGAAATCGTCTGATCCCAACTAGTTAAAAAAAATCATCAAGGAAAAGGGGTTTGAAATGCATTTAAACATTTTAAAAATAGAATTTCCCTCTTGTTATTATTATTATTATTATTATTATTATTATCACCATCATTGTTATTATTATTATTGTGTAATTTTTATTCATTACATTATTTCTTACGATTCCGCTTCCCAGTAGAAATTCACGACCGTATGCTCCAAAACCTTAATCGCAGAGGGAAAAGAAACCCACAGTTTTGTACAAGATAATTCTAAAGCATGTGACAGAGACAGAACGTGGTTGACCCTTCGGTATCATTGCTGGCTGCTTAACGTAATGTGGGATGCAGGCTGAGTGAATCTAAAGGCGTTCCATGATTACTGGTCGAAATTTTGGAGCTAACCTTCCCTTCCCAAACTTTTAACCCCTTCATTTCGGTGAGGTATTGTGTGTGTGTGTGTGTGTGTGTGTGTGTGTGTAATTCTTGCTATTATCAGACTTTTTTTTTTATTCAACCTAGGAAGGACACCTAGTGGTGAAAAGGTTACTTAAGGCTATTTCTCATTTCTCCACTAAAAACAAATTTCTCCTAAGCCTAATAAAGTCATCTAGAATTATCAAGAATGAATAATAACGTCATAGGAAGTGAAGGGGTTAAACATAAGCTCAAAACTAAGTATAGATGTTGTTTAGAAGTAGACATCACTGGGTTAGCCGAGGCAGGGACTTAGTGCAGCTTCAGATCGATCAGTTTTTCATTTTTCTAGCACCGTCAGACGCTTTTATTGAGCTTTGGAGAGATTCTTCGAACTGGAGAAGTTAGGTGCAGCCGTCCTTAACCTGTTTCTTCGCTTGGCTGGATCAAATTGTCTGGGGATAGTACAAGTAAAAAAGAAAAAAATCTCCTTGTAGGGGTTAAAATGCAGGGAGGCAGATAAATGATTTTTTGAAGAGGTTTAATTGTGGTGTAAATCCAGCTCGTTTTGAAAAGTTATAACTAGAGAAAATAGTCTTGAGAGCTTGTAGTCTGAAAATGTTTTGAATTAGATCGATGCATTTTGAGATGTTTGCTTTTGACTAAAATTCTACACTATTTAAGAAAAATCAGTCAAAAAGGGAAATAACTAAGAATGGTAACTTGAGACTACTGGGTGTAAGTTTTGAAGGGATGAGAGCCAGAGTGATTATTTCTCAGCAAATGATATTCTTGCTAGGAATCCACTTTCTGATAAATAGAAACGATACAGAACTAGAAAGACCGCGAAAAACATAACTTAGAACGAGCTTAACATTCGATGATTTCTGAGAATCAGGTTTCTTCATAACTGTTCCACAACTGTTTAGAGACGATTTAAAGGCAGAGATATTGGACACTTACAGCCTAAACAATCAGTCATACTTATTTATTTTATTCATTTATTTATTTTTAGTGTGATATTCTAATATATACAGTATTGTACAGTGATAGGTCAACGATTTTTTAAATAATGAAGCATAGCCGAATTCGGAGTTAATATGAAATTTCAGGTTTGTCTATTACTGATTTATTAGTCATCTATATATTTATTATTATCTATTTTTTGTTTACCTGTTATTCGCCGCCTCAAGCTGTGAAATGACCTGATAAAATGAATCTCCAAGTATTTTTGTCCCTACTAAGTAATATCTCCACACGAACTACTAACTAGCGATATTTTCAGAGCAGCCTTTGGGTCGAAAATATAAACGTATAGCCACAGGGAACACTAAATACATAATGAATTGCTAGAAAAATTGGAAAATTGGAATTTAAAGAATGATTTTGTGTTAGATGTGAATGTATGACTTAGATAACGATAAATGTCCGATGAAATACCGAAAGAACACGAAGACTGAAGAACTGGGGCGCGTTTAGTAGCACGTGTTCATGAATTACATAGGGACGCGCTTAGGGACCCCGCTTTACTGAACGTCCCTCTTACACCCCCGATATACCAGCCTGGGTATTGTGGGGCACTGGTGTATATTCTAGGGGTATAGATGATTAGATATTGATGGTGATTAGGCCCCTGGATTGGCTAATAGGGGTTGATAGGGGTGTTGTTAGAGGGATTGGTGAGAGGTATGGGAAACCAGATGTGTACCCAAGATGTGTGGCACGCGTTCCCCTCCCCCTGCCTCACCCTGCCTACCCCTGCCTCTCCTCCGCCTACCCTGCCTCACCCCTCCTTTGTCTACTCCTAACTCTATTCGTGATTCCTCCCCCATTCCCATACTGCCGTTCCCATACTCCTTTCTCTTCCCTGCCTCACCCCCTACTCCGTCTCATTCCTCTCCTGCCTCACCCATACCCTACCACACCCCTCCCCCACCTCACCCCTACCCTGCCACACCCCTACCCTGTTTCACCCCTAACCTGCCTCACTCCTACTCTGCCTCACCCCTACCCTGCCTCACCCCTACCCTGCCTCACCCTTACCCTGCCTCACCCCTACCCTGCCTCACCCTTACCCTGCCTCCCACTTACCCTGCCTCACCCCTACCACTTCATACTAGGGTCAAGGCGAACATCGAAGAGCAAAGAAGCTAATCCTTCTCCTCCTCCTCATCCTCCTCCTCCTCCTCCTCCTCCTTCCTCCTCTTCTTCTTCTTCTTCGTCTTCTTGTCCTTCTTCTTCTTCTTCTTCTTCTTCTTCGTTTTTTGTATTAGAAATTATAGATCTTGAGTCAGTAGGATATTAATGAAAAAATTCTTGTTTGACAATCTTTTATGACCTGTATGTGTCCTCTTTTGACCTCCTCATAACCTCTCTTCTTTGCGACCTCTTCCGTGACCCCTGTTCTTCCTCCCTGACCTCTTCGCTATTGTATTTTAAGTGTTTTGAGTTTACTTGATAGGCTCATTTAGCTGTTCAAACTTTGGTTAGTATCTCAGTCTAGCTAGTTATTTTGGCTTTATACTCGTACCACATCCTTCCTTGGGGTGGGAAAGGAGGTATGGATGATGATATGATGATGATGATGATGATGATGATGATGATGATGCATACATATATCATTCAACATATCATTTATTGTGTTATTACTGTATGTCCAGCACTGTATAAATATGGATGGTTTTAATAGTGTAGCAAACGTTCATGATATAACTGGACTTTTTCACCACACTTGATTGTAGTCCGATATCGCGTAACCAGAATAAAAGGATAATAATATAATAACGCCTTACGTATGTGATTTACGCTAACATCCCATGAGTCATCCCTCCGTTCGACAATTTCACTTAGGTTTATATTATACTGAGAGAGAGAGAGAGAGAGAGATTTATGCCTACCGACTGCAAGAGAGCCACTAAAGCAGACATTCAGTTCCTGCAATATTGAGGGGGAAGATCATTTCAAATAGGAAAGCAATTAGCAAGCATCCCCTAGACAACGCTACTCACCCCTTGATTTCCATATCCATAGGTGGGATTTTCAAGCACATGTACCATCGATTCCCTCTCCTAACCATGATTTTTTTTTTTTATGAAAACGAAAAAAAAAAAAAAAAAGTCTCCCTATGTCTCCTGTTCCTCCTACAAAAAATAAATATTCAGCTACGAGAGGGAAATAGGTATCATAGGTTACATCTGTTTTTTGCAAGACAAACAAGAAATGAAGCTGCAGACTCTTCCGATGTGTCTAATAGTTCCTGTAAAATAAATCGACATTACAACGTGGAGTAGACTGTATCAAGCATCGCGCCCCATTCTGTAACCCATATTGGTGGCCATGGTCTTTTAAAGGGACTGAATTGGGTGTTTTTTGAAGTCAATGAGAAGGGTAACTCCGGGTAGGGACCTTTGGACTTCTCGACGATGAGCCAATAGGAGGAGGGCAGTACGCTAAATACCCTTCCAGCAATATATATATATATATATATATATATATATATATATATATATATATATATATATATATATATATATATATATATAAAGAGAAGACAGGAAAATGTTAAGGAGTAAAATAACTCGCCAAAGAAAAGGTGCAACGAAGCCCCCTGTGTCACCTAGATTACGGTCCTTCAGCCGACACGTCAACGACCTCGGCAGCTGCTGTGAGAAGGTCGTACAAGTAGTGGTGATGGAGGGGGGTGGGGTAGGACACACTCTCTCTCGCTCTCTCTCTTTCTCTGACTCGCACACGTGGATCAGGGTGGGCTGGGAAGAGAGAAGGGTGGAAGGAAAAGGAGGCCGCGAAAGGGAAAGCAAAAAAAAAAAAAAAAAAAAAAAAAAAATAGGGAGAGAGAGAGAGAGAGGTTAAAAGCTTATTGTGACTGCTAATGGCTTGCTTGAAGAAGGACAGGTTAACAATATTACTTCCTCAGTCCCTTCCGGCCAATGATGTATTATATATATTTAATTCTTGCTTTCTTTTTTACAATTTTATTCAGTTAAAGAGGACTTCAAAATCTCGGGGTTAAATGTAGACTTCACTGCCCCCTAAAGAGAGTTAATCGCCCGTCGGTAGTAGTTAAGGGAAGGGTGCTTATATCATTCGGTAAAATAGCTCTCCCTTAAAGAATAAATAAAATTGGCTGATGTTAGCAGGAAAATAACCCCTTCACTCTGATTAGGCATTTATTTATTTATTACTGTCAGGTGATTTTGTTCATGTCAGGCGAGATATTTCGGACGGGGGAGGTCAGATGTAGCTTTCACTAACCCTTCTAGTGCTAAAAAAAAAAAAAAAAAAAAAAAAAAAAAAATCGCTAGAGCTGCATTAAATCGCCTGTGCTTCCTTTACTCTAACTTGCTCCATATTTTCGTCTTTTTGAAGCTTATCTCACTTTGCTCACTGACAGAAAAAGACAGCAATGCAGGTCCACATCCTTTCCTCAGTTTTTCTTTGTAACTAGCAACTTATTCTAGTGCTAATCCATTTCTACAATTGAACACTGAATGGGGAGAGATGGCAATTTTAGGAAAAGTTAGAGTAAAATATGCATGGCAGTTGTTGCTGAAGGCATACCCAGTGGACTGCAGGCTGATGATGCCCCTCTCCTCCAATTCACCCTCGTCCTTTTGGTGGATAGGGCATATCGGAGTCATTACGTGAAGGCGTCCTTCTTTTGCACGGAACGATGAAAAGGTTATTTATATTAACCTGTTTATTACTAGTGCTCTCCCATTAAATAAAATCGATTGGCGGCAGGATGAAGGGAGAGTGTCTTTTTGCTATGAGGAGTCTCGGCTGCCTTAATAGATTCTACTGGCATTGGAAAGAGTTTTCCTAGAGAAGACGTCATTCGATAAGGCAGGCTGAACAGATAAGAGTGGGTGAAGGTTGCGAGAATGAAACAGAGTGGACGTCGTCATTCTAGGTCTCCCCTAATCTGGTCTCCTTAATGGTTCAACATTATTTGTAGCTTGAGAGAGAGAGAGAGAGAGAGAGAGAGAGAGAGAGAGAGAGAGAGAAATAACTCAGAAATAGGAGGAAGGAGTGAACTTGGAGGGCATAACACAAAGCAGGCCATCTGGTCCTCCTGGTGGCGCCAAAAATTTTACGCGCCAACTTCCGAGACCAGCGCATGTAAACAAACCTCAAAAATCCTCCGAAACAATGACCCCGATGACAATACGTAGTGAAAAATAAGAGTATATACACCTAGAAACTATTTTTAAAGTCCCTCGTGGGCTAAAAATAGACAAAGTAAAAAAAAAAAAAAAAAAAAAAGCACCTCCTCTACTTCAGGGGACACAGCATTCGGGTACATGAGAGCGCGTCCCGGTCCGCACGTTTAAGAAGGCTTTTCGCTTATTCTCAGTATTTTGGAAACCATCGTCTAATTACCCAAATCTCACGAGGAAATCTATAGAAAAAACTATAAGATTCAGTTAGAGAAGCGTCAGAAATTTGGTAGAAATTGTTATAAATGTGCTGGACGAAGATGAAGACGGAGCCAGGGTCTGATGGTGGGGGCACGTGCGGGCATAGCTACGGCGGCAAATGTTTCCTGCAATTACGTGTATCCTGGCTGCCTCCTCGACACGTCTGTAAACATCTGGAGGTCCTTGTGGGGATCGAACCTACATCCCTCCCCACAAAGTAACCGATCACTAACTTCACCTTGTTGACCAAAGATCATCTTCGGCGTAACACTCAGTGTTTTCTGTTTTATTTGAAAGTTGTTTTATGTCTTACTGAACCCTTTCCCTGTTGGGATTCATGATGAAGCGGGACACCTTCATGTGGTGGCAGTGACATAATTGGGTGGTGTAGCTGCCCAGTTATACAAACGTCCTTTATTTCCTTCCCTTTCCCTCAAAAGGAGGATGGTGGACTGCAGAAGAAAGGCAACGTCAGCCTGGAGTCCATCGGGTTCAAGTTTTGAGTTGGACTCTAGATTTAGAGCTGTTATTCCTAAGAGCATTATTTTTGTTGCCATTAGATTACTTTGTTCAGCTCTGGCGAGATTTCTTGCAGTGAAGATGTTAATGAGGGCTATATCTAATTTCCACAGTCTGCCTTAAAGTGACGAAAATTGTACGGGATTGACGGGAATAAAATAAAGAATATACGTCACTGGAACGTATAAGTGGTGAGGGGAAGGGGTGGAACAGTATGGGGTGAAATATATGATTTGTGGAGTTAGGAGGTGAAAGAGTACTGGAGTATGGAACTGGATGGCACGAAGGACTGTCCCTGTGGGTGAGACGTGAGAAGGCGGGCAGCTGCTCTGGAAGGTGGACAGGTACTGAATGACGGGATGTACTGGAGTTCGAATTAAATGTCGGAGTGTGGTGAATAGGAAAAGCCTGACTGGAATGCAGTTATGCTAATACAAAAAAGTACCAAACACTGACAGTCATGAATCTTTCTTCCCTTAATAATAATAATAATAATAATAATAATAATAATAATAATAATTTGATGAAAAAGCTGAAAATCAAAATATGATCATTTCGAGCCGTCTGGAAATATTGTGTTTAAGAGTGAAGGTTACTGACAAAGAGAGAGAGAGAGAGAGAGAGAGAGAGAGAGAGAGAGAGAGAGAGAGAGAGAGAGAGAGAGAGAGAGATGACCAGCTCAACAAATGAAGGGATGAAAATATAGGTTAATGGTTGCATTGGAGAATTAGACAAATGGGGAGAATATGTGTTGGTAGACAGAATGTTGCGTGCCCGCCATTACGTGTGGAGATACAAACTAATAATAGCCCAGTGCAGCTGTGACCATAGTAACTGTCTATGCAGAGAGAGAGAGAGAGAGAGAGAGAGAGAGAGAGAGAGAGAGAGAGAGATGCAACAGTGCGACGAATAGAAATAGACTGATAGGTGAGCAATGAGTGGATGCGAGATGAGGCGAAAAGCGTTTGATGCCATCCTTTTTAAAACTACTGTACTCTATGCGGTGAGACTCCGCTACCACACACACACACACACACACACACACACACACACACACACGCTAACTCCCTGTACAAAATCAACACATCGGTTCATAATACGTTAGATCAGCATATGCTGCATGGAGGACTGAGATGAAATAAAGGATTGCAGCTGAGCCATGCTATAGAAAAAGAATCCTGAACAGTGACGTGAAAATTTGAAATTGAACCAGGATAAAAAAAAGTAAAGTAAAAAAAAAAAATTGTAGAGAATGGACTGAGACAGGAAAAGATGTAGAGGCGTATTTTGAGGCAGCCTGGGATGGACTGAAGGAATCTAGTTATACGATTCACACGTCACCTTCACCACACCCACACCTTCCCTCCCTCTTCCCTCTTCCGTCTCCTCCCCTCTTTTTCCTTGCCCTTCCCTCCCCTCCCCTTCCCTCTCCTCCTTTCCTCTTCCTGCCAGGTGCTTCCTCCTTTCCTCCAGGTCCTACTCTTCTTCTTCCTCCTCTTCCTCCCTTCTGCCACTCACGCCAACACCCACTTCCGCTAACGCCATACGCACATTGTCACATACCTACACACACACACACACACACACACACACACACACACACACACACACACACACACACACACACACACACACACACACACACACACACACACACACACACACACACACACACACACACACACATACACATACACATCCACCCACACACACACACACACACACACACACACACACACACACACACACACACACACACACACACAGGCTCTCATACGCACGAACATACGCACAAATTTTTTCAGTCAAACCCAGTGACGTAATCTCTCTCTCTCTCTCTCTCTCTCTCTCTCTCTCTCTCTCTCTCTCTCTCTCTCTCTCATACACAAAGAAAAGGTACACGCAATGTCATCTCCTTACTAAGAAGAGAGAGAGAGAGAGAGAGAGAGAGAGAGAGAGAGAGAGAGACGCTTTATTATATCCAGGTGTTGCAGTTGTTTCCCCTTCTTCCCCTCCCTTTCTCTTTCCCTTCCTCTGTTCTCTCTCCTTTCTTTTCCATAGCCCCTTTGTCCCTTCTCTCTCTCTCTCTCTCTCTCTCTCTCTCTCTCTCTCTCTCTCTCTCTCTCTCTCTCTCTCTCTCTCTCTCTCTCTCTCTTATTTCTTTTTATCATTTCTTTATTTTCACAACACTTCATTCTCCTTATCATAATTATTTTTTTCTTATTTTTTATTTATTCTGTTTCGAGATAGGTGGAAATATTTTAACTCCATCACTCCTATAACGTGTGTGTGTGTGTGTGTGTGTGTGTGTGTGTGTGTGTGTGTGTGTGTGTGTGTGTGTGTGTGTGTGTGTGTGTCACTTTATTCTTGTTGCCACCATTCGATTTCACAGTATTTGGTTTGGGGAGGTCTTTTCGAATTCGAGATATTATAGTCTTCACTCAACCTTTTTTATTAAGGGATCTGGTGCCGGAGAGGGACGCCTTCATGTGGTGGCACTGATATGACATGGCGATGGAACTGCCTCTGTCCCCTCCCTATCCTCCGGAATGGAGGTTGGTGGACTGAGGAAGAATGACAGCTCTGGCCTGCAGCCTACCGGGTTCACATTCAGATGAACCAACAACAACAACAACAGCAACTACTACAGTACTACTACTACTACTACTACTACTACTACTACTACTACTACTGCTACTACTACTACTATGTAATTTTAGAAAATCATCTTGTGATAACCTCAGTGTAATGTAATGATTGCTGTTGTAGAGAAAATATTTAAAACAAAGTAAGGGGCAGTGGTAGGCAAAGAATATCGATGGTTCAAAGTATAGAAGCCCGAGTCTGAAGTTTCGGATGACAGACTTATTCATTCAGTACCTCCCCATTAGGCCGTCTGTATGTGTGTCAATGGCGGTGTTTGGAATTATTTTTGAAAGTACATGTAACAACGCATACAAATTCTCGTTTACTACAAAGATTACAGTGATTTGCGTGAAATACAGGCTGAAGAACTTTGAAACATAATTATGAATCGTGCACTTCTAAGAGAAAAGAAACAATCATCGAAAATTCCGTTAATATATATATATATATATATATATATATATATATATATATATATATATATATATATATATATATATATATATATATACTGAGGGTCGTATTCTGAGTGGCTTTCGAGATTTCGTAACATCTTTTCTTGAGTGATCCATACCTTATATTACACTTCAATATCCTTTTGTATGTTACTGATGCAAACCATGTCGGTGTTGACACAAACTGCATGCAAGAGAATGTTAATGTGTAATATGCATAGTATATCGCCAAGGAAGAGGTATTACAAAAATTCAATGCTATCTAAAATATGGTTATCAGACGTCCAAAGGTGTGCTGTGAAGTTGTTGAAATAAGAAAACTGTGTAGCTCAATCAGCAAACATTTCACTTGGCCATATTGTTGGACACGGGTGGGGATTTGAATACAACATCGACTGTAGTGGGTCGTCTTTTAGAGGAAGAGGACAGACAAGAAAAATAAATAAATATAATAATGAGCCTTGTGTAGTCAGCGATCATAAATATAACCTGAAACCTTCTCAATCTACGCCAAAATTTGTGTGTTGTGTTTGCTTGTGTGCACTGTGGCAGTATAGTCCAATCTGCCAGTCTATCGTGATTCCCAGCCAGTAATCAGACGCCATAATCTTTCGACTGAACAAAGTCTTTGGACAACACAAGGATATCGGTGAGTAGGATGAGAGTTTTGTTTTATTTTGCTAGTGTTCGAGTTGGAGCATCTGCTTGTGTGCAAGTTTCCTTTCCTTTTTTAAAAAAGTTAAAATAAGAATGTGTGTGTGTGTGTGTGTGTGTGTGTGTGTGTGTGTGTGTGTGTGTGTGTGTGTGTGTGTGTGTGTGTGTGTGTGTGTGTGTAAAACATGATAATAGCTGATATAAGGATTGATGGTGGAACTGTAGTGTTATGTAGAATCTGATCATAATGAAGCTATTTAAACTGGCCTGAGTATTTCGCTCACTACCGTGTTTCATAAAGCTTTTCCTTAAATTTCACTTTAGGTACTTATGCCTTGCGACAGTTGACTTGATAACGCATGACATTGGCGGACAGGTATACACGTTCTACCTGTGTTTTATAGACTCTTTAGAGCAACTGGTGGCTACGGCAGAGGAAAACCGCTCATAAAAGGGTTGATCAGCAGCCACATAGTGCTTCACACGTATACTGTAGGTGGGGAAGGTTCAGGAGGGTAGGATGAGAGAGTGCAAGTGGAAAATGTGTTAAGGTTGCTGTGTTTTCCAAATATACCAACGAGGAAGCTTCGACGGGGCGCGAACACTTGAAATCACCTACTACCCCACCCTCTTAAATGCCCGCCCTCGCATGGACACGAACCCAGGTCATATGAGTCGCACACCCCACCACCCGACCCCTGGAGGTGCGATTGTGGTAGTAGTATGTGATTAGTGGTATTACTGGTGGTGAGAGTTGTGTTGGTGATTGTGGTAATTGTGGTAATGATGATGGCAGGGTGATGATTGTGTGGATAGTGAGTGATGAGGATTGTGGTAGTGAGAGTACTGGTGGTAGTGGTGGTGACTAGTTGGGGAAGTAGTGATAAGAGCGGTGATAATTATAAGGCAGTATTGTTGATTGTGGTGGTGACTGGTAGTGATAGTGGTGATAAGGATGATGATAATGATAAGGCAGTATTGGTGATTGTGGTGGTGACTGGTAGTGATAGAGGTGATAAGGATGATGATGATGATGATGATGATGATAATGATGATGTGGTGATAATGACAGCAATTAATGGTGATAATAGTAGTTGGTGGTTATAGAGATGCTCGTGGTGATACTGATGATGAGAGGTGATGATAATGATGTTGATGGTAAGAGAGTGATGATGATAGTGCTACTGATGGTGATAGTGGTGGTCATGGAGATGGTGACAGTAGTTTTTCATTTCCTTTCGTTTGGCCAGTAGAAGTATTTACCAGTCAGTTGATATATCTGATAGTGGTGATAGTGGTGATGATAACGATGGTAATGATGGTGGTGATAGTGATGACAGTTGTTGGTGATGATAATGAGGGTGATGACTAAGATAATGACTGGTGGCGACAGCAGCTGGAATAGATGTGATGATGATGACGGTGATGACAGTAATGGTGAGGGTGATGATAGTGATGACTGATGGAGATGATGGTAATGAGAGTGGCTAGTGGTGACAGTAAGAGAGATAGTCATGGTATTGGATATTGTAGTAGTAGTGTTAGTGGTGATAGTTGTGAGGGTGGTGATAGTGATGATGGTGACAGTGGTGGTGATAGGGAGAGGTAACCGTTAGGCCCCCCTTACATTCCTGTACCTCCCAGACACTATTGTTTTGCGTGTGTGTGTGTGTGTGTGTGTGTGTGTGTGTGTGTGTGTGTGTGTGTGTGTGTCTCCTGCCAGTGTGTATGGATCAGCGTAAGAGCGTATGTGTGTAGGAGTCCCAGTGTGTGTGTGTGTGTGTGTGTGTGTGTGTGTGTGTGTGTGTGTGTGAGGCGACATGTGTCTGTATCCCTGACCGTCCATATGTGCGTAAGTGTATGCGACTAGCGGAGGTCCACATGTGAGTCTAGAGGTGTATATAATATGACTTGTATGTATTTGTCTGTACAGCAACACAGAATATTCATTGTATTAGTTTTTCTTCCCATTACCATTATTCTATCTCCCCCCCCCCTCTCTCTCTCTCTCTCTCTTCTTACGACCCTCTCCCCTCGTACACTCCTTCCGCCTTCCCAACCACGCCTTCCGGTCTTCTCTCCCCTCCCCCTTAGTTCACCTCCTCTCCCCACTTTCCCCCTCCCCTCTCTCCCTCTCCTCTCCTCTCCCTTCTTTCACCCCTCACCTCACCTCCACTCTCTTCCCTTGCTCTCCTCTTCCCCTTCCCTCCCGTCCCCTTCCCCCTCTACCCTTTGTCCCCCCAATCTCTTTTCTCCTCTCGCGCTTTCTTCCACCCCTTTTCTTTTTCCTACACTCTTTCTCTTCCACTCACCCACCCACTTCACCCCCCTTCCCTCTTCCTCCCTCCCTTTCTTTGTTTTCTGTCCTCTTCAAACTACTGTGGTTATATTTCACGGGACGAATAGGACTCAGCACAAGCTATCAGTACACCCTAATAACCTTTGTACATGAAGGCATATATATAAATTTTTTGTATCCTTCCAGTACTTTGGTGGATTTCTTTTCTTCATTTTTGCTCTTTCCAGACGAGTATATTCATAGTTTTCGAAGTGGAAGGATCAATCTTCATAAACCCATGCGCAAAATTTCTCCCACAAGTCGAATTCAATTGTCTGACGCTGGCCTGATGAAAACGAAAGCGTCATTGAATGGAAGAGATTTGCTGATTAAATTCTCCCTCAAAAGTGTGAACCTAATATATCACGAACTTTATCCACATATTCGTTAAACTTAATTATGCGCAACTACGATGAGGTCTAATCAAAGGATGTATAATTTCAAGAGACGCAATACTAGTGCTGTTGATACGAAACTTCATGACTGACAGGTCGAACTGGTTAGACGAAACAGCTGTGTAGTTAAGGGCATCCGTCTCCACTCAAAGAAAGTAAAATAATTCGTCTTCAGCTGACTTATAAAAGCATAGAAGAATTTGCTTTACTGTTCGTGGTAGACGGTGATACAGTACAAAAATTTAAACACCATTCGGGTGAGTATATAGCTTTCTATTCCCCGCTAAGCATATTTATGGGCCAATAGGACACAGATTTTTCCTTGCATTCAGACTACAGGAAATATAGCAGCAGTAGGATTATTTTTTCCGTCCATCCTGGAAGAGATTGGCATATATATTCATTCACTCCCTCCGGTGGCTTCTGTTAAATTTTCCAGAGTAGATTGGTGGTGCTTTTCGCTTTTATTTCTGGTTCACTTTTTTTTTTTTTTCCTGTCTGCTTCGGGTGGGTAGATTGATGGGCGGGGTGAGGATAGCAATGTTGACTTGGTATCCTACTTTTTGACGCATACACCAGGCATCATAGCCATAGCCCACATTGTTACTAACCACCTCGAAAGGAGCTGTTACTGTTTGTTTTCCTTCATACCCTTTGTACTCTTTCGTTCACCCCTTTTTCTCTTCTCTTTCTTCCCACTCCTCCCTTCTTTCTTCCATCGTCTTCTTCCTTTTATCTCCTTTCTCTCACGCCCTCCCTCTTTAACCATCTCTCTTCCCTTCTTTTTTTCCCCCTTCCATTTTCCTCTCTTTCTCTCCTTTTCCCTCAGACGCATTTCTCCGTTTTCCCTCCCTTCATTCTTCGCCCCTCCATTCCTCCCCTCGCCCCGTCGCTTCCTATTCCTCCCCCTTTCCTTTCACCTCCATGCAGATTTCTATTTCCCTCCCCTCTCTCATTCTCTACGCTCTCCCCCACCCACTCCCCACCCTCTATAATTTCTACTATCTTCTCTCTCTCTCTCTCTCTGCCCTCCCCACTCTCCCTCTATTCCTCCACTCCCTGCCCCTCTGTTCCTCCTCCCTCCCATCCTCTTCCCATTCTTCCTTTCCTATGCAGGCTTCCTCCCTTACCTCCTTCTCTCCTCTCTCTCTCCCCTTTTATCTTCCCACTCGTTATCTGCCTTCCTTTTTCCTCCTCCCTCTCTTTTTCTCTCCCTCTCTTCCTTCCCCTTCTCTTTCCTACTCCTGAATTATCCTCACCCCTCCCTTTTCCTTCATTCTCCTCTTTTTCCTCCACTCTTGCGTATTCCTCCCTTCTTTCCTTCCCTGCCTCTTCTTTTTCCTCCCTCCTCCTCCCGTCCTCCCTGTCCTCCCATTTTTCCCTCTCTCTCTCTCTCTCTCTCTCTCTCTCTCTCTCTCTCTCTCTCTCCTTTTCTACCTTCCGCTCTCAGCTTCCTCTCCCCTCTCAATACTTTACTATCTCCCTCTCCCACTTTCCTTCCTCCCTCTCCAAGTTTCCTCCCTCCTCCTCTCATTCATCTTGTCTCCCTCCCATATTCCTCCCACCCCTCCCTTCTTTCCTCCTTCCCTCCCTCCATCCTCCTATTTTTACCTCTCTCCTCCACTTCAATCCTTCCCTCTTCTCCCGGCTTCCTCCCTGCCTTCTCTTCCTTATTCCCTCCATATCTCCCTTCCAGTATCCTCCTTCCCTCTCCCTGCCTTCTCCTCTCACCCTCCATCACCTTCTTCCTTCTCCCTTCTCCCTTCTTCTCTGGGGCGTTCCTGCGTCTCTATCCTTGTCTTTAACTAACAGAATAATTACTTTTGTTATAACCATTCAAATTAAAAACAGCCTCAAAATACAGAGTAGGTTTATTATTGTTTGTTTCTCTTTGTACTCCTTTGTATTCCTTTGTACTCCTTTATTTCCTCCTCTCTTTTCTCTCCCTGTCTTCGTTTTGGGTGAGGTGGTGGTCTAGTGGCAGCGTGAGTGGACTGCCGATCTCATGGACTCGCATTCAGACCTAACAGGCACTGGAAACGGTTAGAGCATTTGAATATCCCTCGCCAATCTACGCTACAGACGGTGGGTATTAGCGCTATAATGGTGGTGTGTGAACGTGTGTGGCGCTAGCTGTTGGTACTGCACATCTTTAAAATAAATAACAAGTTTGGCGCCATTTGAAGTACGGAACATTTTCAAAAATGGACGATGCGTTTTGAAGGACCGACCAAACCAACGAGAGAGGTGCAGATTTTATTCTTGATAATTTACAATACTCTTTTCACCTCAACTTGGCCAAGATTTTCGTTCTTTAGCAGCTAATTTCACGTATCCCAGTGGCAGAAAAAGACAGTACTAAAGCTCTACCTTCTTTCCATAGCACTTCCTCGTGACTAGTAAAATATTCTCGTGATAATCTGTTATAACTCGGCATTCAAGGTGCAGAGAAGGGAATTTTAGGTCAAGTTAAAGTGAAAAGAGTATAGTGTTCAATAAATAAATAATGAAATAAGGAATAAATAGGAATAATGAAATAAGGACGCTATAAGAGGTCTATCTCAGTAAATCCATCTGTGAGAAATTCGTTCATTTTCTTTTATCACTGAAATCCTGTGTAGCGATGTATTTCTCTCTCTCTCTCTCTCTCTCTCTCTCTCTCTCTCTCTCTCTCTCTCTCTCTCTCTCTTATCTTCATCAACTACTAGAAATGAAGCATATACTACACACACACACACACACACACACACACACACACACACACACACATAACGGCCCGTCATAACACCTCACGTGCCCCCCATCCACACACACACACATGTGGTCTGGCACATGTATAAACAGCTGTGTGTGTGTGTGTGTGTGTGTGTGTGTGTGTGTGTGTGTGTGTGTGTGTGTGTGTGTGTGTGTGTATGTGTGTGCCACCAATCCATCATCCCTTCCCCACACACACTCCTACAACACCTCTCCCTGACCCTCACCTTCCCTTCTCATATATATCTCTCCTCACTTTTATCTTCCTCTCTTCACCTCCCTCCCTCCCCCTCACCTCTCGTCCTTCTCCTTCCCTCTCTCCTCCTCATCTCCCTTCCTTCTCCGTCCCTTCCTCACCTTTCTCTATTTGCTTTCCTTCCTTCCTTCCCCCTTTACTTCATTCCCGTCCCCAACTTACCTCCTTTTCCTCACTTCTCCATCTCTCACTTCCCTTTTCCTTCCTCCATCCTATCCTCTCTCTCTTTTCTCCTCCCCTCCTTTCTCTTCCCCTCACGATCCTTCCTTTTAACCCTCCAGCTCTCCCTCACCTAACCTTTCCTCCCCCACTGCCACTCCTATCCCTCCTTCAGGCTATATTATACAATAAATAATATGCAGGTCGAGTATGAAACCAGGAGAATGTTCACTGTTAAGGAAGCCAACTCAATAATGGATTAATTTCATGGGTTAATAGTAGATACGGCATTGGAAGTCAGATCAGCAAGTATCATCCTCACTTTTAACATTCCTCTAGTTCGCGAACACTCGGAAAATAGTACCCTCCTCTCTCTCTCTCTCTCTCTCTCTCTCTCTCTCTCTCTCTACTGTATATATAAAGAGCTGTAGATGTGGGCGTAATAAGGAACCGTTCAAAGTATGAATGAGAGTCTCCTATGTGAATGTGAATGTTCTCCCTTTGAATCCATTTAATTTGTTAGCTGTCTTTACTGGCTCAGTGTGCTTTCCACTTAATTTTAAAAAATGCTGTAACTATTCCCATCGTTTCTTTGGGTTACTGTCAAACTGCACATCATTCATAGGATACTCAGTCCTTTCAATATTAGTTTCCAATTTTATCGATGTTTTATTAAAACTAGATTTTTCTTGTCACGTTCGAATAGAACTGAGCAGTTTACCGAGATTTTCCTTAATTCTTTATCTCTATGCGTGTATCCATTCATTACTAATTTTTTGACGGTCAACAAATTTAATAAATTTTGCAATAATTAACCTTTATATATATATATATATATATATATATATATATATATATATATATATATATATATATATATATATATATATATATATATATATATACAGTATATGTGTGCATATACAGCAACTAAACTTTGTGGCACCCCAGTTGTAACATTCTTCCGGTCAAATTTTTTCCATTAATTATTTGTGTAAATTTCCTGTTTACCAGTTCAATTAAGCACATTTTCACTAAAACTAAGAAAGTAGATCGTTACTGATCGCAGAGAGAGAGAGAGAGAGAGAGAAAGCGAGAGTGGAAGGATGAATGGAAGGCGAGGAACTCTGCAATTTTACACCCTGTGGCCAAAGCAGGTGAGGGAGGAGGTGTAGAGGCGGCAGGAAGGATGTGGTGGGTGAGACAGGGGGTGGAGGCGACACAGGAATGAACGGTTACTTCACGTGAGGCTTCCCAACACGCCCGTGACCCACACAATAGACACTGACGGAGGGGAAGGAGGAACGGACATGCATGTGTAATAGGGGCATGGAAACTTCTTTATCTAGCGGTTTGTGGATATTGTGTAATTCATTTATTCATCGATGTTTATTATACAGAACATACACGATCATACTAGCCAATTTCCAGCTTCATAAAGGCTATGCATCCAGCGAATCTACCATTCACTTCAAGAGGTTTTCTGCAGTTAAGTACCATCGTCTTTTATATGTCAGAATGATTTAATAACTAAGCTACGGATCTGAACTAGATCGACAGATAGATAGATGGATAGATAGATAGATAGATAGATAGATAGAGAGAGAGAGAGAGAGAGAGAGAGAGAGAGAAGTGGCGATAGGGGACAGGTGTGAGTGAGGGAGGGCGCGGGCGGAGGTAAAGGAGAGTCCAGGAAGGAAGAGATGGTAAGGTAAGGGAAGGGAAGCTAAGTTACCGGATCTCTGGCAAGTGACTCCAATAACAAGCTTTTCTGTTGAGAGGCGGTGACCAAGCGTGGCGTGGCGGAGTAGGATAAGGCGGGAACTGGAGATTAGACCAGATGGCGATATAGGACATAATTATATATTGTACAAGGAAGGGACAGACATAAACGTAGATGATATTACTGTAACATCAGGAGTGGACACAGGAGAAATAAATGCAAGGTGATGATCAGGTGATATAGGAGTGGACTGCTTTTCGTATGTATGTCTGTCTGTCAATCTACATATCTGTCTATCTATCTGTCTATTTATCTGTCTGCAGACGGTGACCTTAATGCTAAAGGAGGTGGCCACAAACAAATCACTTATTGTTCTTTAAATTAATTGATCATGGCTGGGAAAGAAAACAGTTTTAGGACTTTAAATTTTGTGATAATTTTTCGTTGCTCATCTACAAGATTCACCAAGTCATAACCCGTTCACCCTTCCCTTTAATATCATCGCACTAGTCTAGAATGATTTAGCCATGTCACAGGTAAGCATGCACTGCTTAGCATCAGTTCCGAAGCGGTAATATGCAAGGGAATTCATACGCAAAGACGACAAGAAGGCAGAAAACAAAAGACTCGAAAGACGAAGTAACGATGTACGTATGAAGAGGTCTAGGTGAGCAAGAAACAGATGTAAATGCAGGAAAAACAAAAGTTGTTGTGGGACAGTAGAAAAACAATTGGCCTTATGGAACAACTGAAGAGTGAGAGACTGGTTAGGAGAGTGTTTGAGACGGAGAGATGGTTGTAAGGATAAGAAGAAAGAGACCGAGAACATTGATGAGAATAATAAGATGCGAGTTTATGTAAAAGGGGATGATGTAACGTGGGAGGAAGAAGTGTCTCACATCAGGTAATAGATGGATGGACGGGTAGATGAAGTTGGAAACGAAGAAGGATAAAGATGATTAGGCAGAAAAAAATAGGAAACGAGCTACAGATATATAAGTTGGCTGTGGACAGATACAAAGGCAGGTGACATGACAGAAATGAGGGTGGTAAAGCAGGATGTGTAGGGATGTACTGAGCATACCCTTGTATATAGAAAGCATATTGATGGCCACAATACTCGTCCTTGGAGAGTAGGAGAGCAAGGCTAGGCAATCGTAATAAAGAGCACTTAAGAAAAGGATGTCGACTTGCCCCCATCACAGCATTAAAAAAAAAAAAAATTACCTAATAATTATCGAACCCACGCAGAAAAGACAAGGCTGTCAAAATTCAGACTTCTGGACTAGACCATCAAAAGCAGAAGACTGAGCGAAGCACTGGCTTATGGCAGATGCATAACAAAACACACACATACACACACACACACACACACACACACACAAAGCAGGAAACTAAGAGAAAATACGAGACCAAATAGGAAAATCTCTCTCTCTCTCTCTCTCTCTCTCTCTCTCTCTCTCTCTCCATTGTCCCGCTCACGTTTCACCTCCCGTCTCGTCCAGGAACGCCGCCAAAGAACGTAAGGCTGATTGCAAGTTCCCGCGGCGACCATGGGAAGGTTCTGGGAACGGGTGGACTCCGGAATGAGATGGAGAGAGAGAGAGAGAGAGAGAGAGAGAGAGAGAGAGAGAGAGCAAAATGTCTTTCTAATGCTCCACAACTTTTCAAGAATTTTAGTACCTTCCTCGTATCTACCATATCCTAAATCCGGGTTGTCTATAATCTCTAGATCTGATTATATTATGTACACAACGCCAGCCGCCTGCATATATTATAGAGATAACATCTAGAGAGAGAGAGAGAGAGAGAGAGAGAGAGAGAGAGGTTGGTTGGATGGGTGTATGAGTGAGCAATGGGGAAGGTTATGTATATCTGTGTTAGGTGGGGTGCTGTGGTGTTACTTGGCTACAAAGAGTTACATAGATTCACATATCACACAGACCACGCACTTCCTTCTTCGTTGTCTGGCCTAAATATCAATAGCAAGCCTCAATCTCGAGTTACTGTAGCTTAAGAACAGAATCACGCGAAAGAAGGCTCTCTCCCACCCTCCAGACCATCAGATAATCAACCATATAGGAAAACAGGAGGAAACAGCAGCTTTGAGGACTAAATGGTGTGATGGGAGGAAGTATGTGAGGAAGTGTGTTTTGGGGGGCGAAGGGAGGAGGGGGGAGACAGCTGTGTGGAGGGGTTACTTGATGTCATGTGCACAGCTGTTTCACCCCTCCCCTCTCCACTCTGCCCCCTCCCCCTCCCCCGCCACCCCTACTCTCACACGCACGCAACACGCTAGCAAACGACTGATATAAATTTACTGTCTTACAATCATCCTTTTTGAATACGATGATATTATTTTCAATATTGCCACCAGATTTTTTTTTTCCTAGCTGCAGTGATGCACCTCGGACTAAAGACTATAGAGACAGATTGCAATGACTTGTTTCTTATTTTGCTACTGCCAGATGTTTTTTGTTTTTTTCTGAGAAACGCGCTAGGAACTGGGGGTGGGGTTAGCGACATTTTCTATAAACCTCTTCAATACAGTAGTGTCATTTACAGTATAATTAGTGACGTCGAAAGGCAAGCCATTGGGATTGAATTCGGTTCTGTGTATGTATTTGTTTTGACTAAATATTTCTCTAAGGACTGGTCAGATTTGGATCAAAATCGATTGTGCCTGGAACTGGGAAGTAGTTAGTCAATTTTGGGCTGATAGATATTAGGTCAAGGTCAAAGTTTACGGTGTGGCATTATCTCAAGAACGCCAGATGCGGTTTAGATCAGAACTGGCGCGTGCATTGTGAATGGGAATGGAAAAGAGTGAATCGATTTTTGTGCACATCGATCAAAGGTAAAGGTCACTGGTTGATGTCATAATTCGGGGGAGGCGTTGCTATGTTCCCTGAGTTTTCTTTTTATTTTCTTTTTTTAATAATCTGCTGCCAAAAGACGACTTACGGAGGATTTCGCGTAGAACTAGTTTATAATTTTTAGGTTGTGTCAGGGGCCTCTCTGAGTAAAAGAAATTATTATTATAAGTCGGAATAAAGTACGGCTTCTTAATTTGCAGCGTCTGGGATAAAAACATAGGAATTAGTTATTATTATTATTATTATTATTATTATTATTATTATTATTACTATTATTATTATTTAAAATGGAAGAGACCACTCGAGCTGGAGGATTAGGTGTGGCCTTCATTAATCACATCCATATGAGATGCCTTTCCAACTATACAAAAGTCGTGGAGTAATAAATGAATAAATAAAGGAGAAATATGGCTAAGAGAATTAACGTTCACTCAGCACACAAAACAGTAGTATTCTGTTTGAGTTTATTCACGCATATCATGTCGCTATTATAAGGATTTAAGAAAAAAATAAACTGCCAGAAAATATTAAGTTCCCGAATGAAAAATAAATCGCTAAGGAAGAGGTGCAACGCTGACGAGAACACGGCTTTGGTAATTTCTGAGGCTTCCTTGGACCTCCTTGTATGTGATTTATTTTGCATATTACGCTTCTATAGTCTCTTGTTCGTAATTCATAGATACTGAATTAGACGGCAAAATTAGCATGCAAGTAAACAGTGACATAACATAGGTGGGAAAAATAATAAAGAACAGGTGATAACAGAGCCTTCTTATGTAACGAAAATACTGTCTGAGATCCTTCCCTCAAAAAAAAAAATAATAATAATAAATAAATAAAAATAATAATAATAATAATAATAATAATAATAATAATAATAATAATTAAAATAAAAATACATTCCCTGCTTTGATAAGATAAAAAATTGCAAATGCTACATGAAGAAATACCTCGTTGCCTGGGATATTGGGCAGACACAGGTATTTAAGAGAGAGAGAGAGAGAGAGAGAGAGAGAGGCGTAAACTTCTCTCTCCTCACCTGTCTCACCTCCGGCTGTTGGAAGGCAGTGTCATATGAGCATAAGAAACCAAAAGAAAAAAAAAGGAGGGGAAATGAAATAAAAACTAGAAGGAATGTTGGGAATTATTTCATTGGACAGTCAGAAAAAAATACTGAAAAACTTGCTTTTATATTCCGTTGGTACCCGTCGAGTCCTATTGTCCTTTTTTCTTTTTTACTGTGGTAGAGAGAGAGAGAGAGAGAGAGAGAGAGAGAGAGAGAGAGAGAGAGAACAAGCATGAGTGAATGAGTGTCGGAGAAAGAATGAAGGAGAGAGAGAGGGATCCAATTAAAACAGAAATAGATCCCCTGCCTATTATTACCGAGAGGCGACTATGGGGGCGGGAACAAGAGAGTCTCCTTCATTGTTATTCATCCACATTCACCCCCATTCACCCCTGCCAACATTAGAACAAGGGATTGGATTGTTGGGGGGTGATTGGGGGAGTGGGGAGTGTGGGGAGGGGAGTGGGGAGTGTGGGGAGGGGGTGTGGGAGAGACGGGGAGGTTGTTTTAAAAGTCTACTTACTGGCGGGTCTCATTGTTTTATTTTTGTTGTTGGGAAAAGAACAGCAGTTGAGAGAGAGAGAGAGAGAGAGAGAGAGAGAGAGAGAGAGAGAGAGAGAGAGAGAGAGAAATGTATGTTACCTTACAAGTATGCATGTGTGTGTGTGTGTGTGTGTGTGTGTGTGTGTGTGTGTTCCCATACACGTGTGTGTAAGGTGAGGCGTGAGGTATGAAGGTGGGCAGAGGTGTAGGTGTGAAAGTAATTATATGTTGGCTGTGAGTATTGTTAGGTGAAGTGCCACTGCATTAAATGGTTCAGGTCCTTTATTTCATAGTTTCTCCTTTACTGACGTTTGCGACAGCTTATATCGAACATGAAACAAAAAAATAATAATAATAATAATAATAATAATAATAATAATAACGAACTGCAGTATGGGGTTGTTGTTCATTTTTATGACTATACTGTGACCATATAACAAGGATTACAAAGATGAAAGCTCTTTCTCTTTTCCCTTCTCCCTTATTAATCACATACTGCTGACAAAACTGGCATGAAAAAGTGAGAGGGGACGCATTGCAGTACTGAAGAACTGGAACAGAAGTTTGAAAAGGAAAAGATTAAATGAAAACACATTAATATTACTGTAAAAAAAAGCAAATGAATAAAAAGTAAGAACACAACTTATTTAGATTTTTAAGCAACCACCTAAGTCTTTCTAGATGTTCGGAGTTGTTCAAGAAATTATTAGAACATTTATCGTTGTTTCTATCACGCTGTTTAGGCTTCTGCCAACCCGATGATATAGTTATCTTTCGGGCAGTATGTTAAGTTTGGTTCCACATCAAAATTTTGCTGAGAATAATTCACTTTGTTACCGAGAGGCACATTCCAACAGTCAGATTTTTTTTTTTTTTTTTTCGTGTAAGGAAAAAGAAGTAAAGGATGGAAGCCTGCAAGTTGTTGTTCTTTCCGCGAAAAACGGAACAGAGGAACCAAATTAAAGATTTTGTTAAGGCTGAACTGAATAAATTTTCTTCGCATTAAGGAAAGGTATGGCTAGCTCAGTGGTAGTGCTCTCGCTTCACGACCGTAGGGTTGGCAGTTCGAGCCCACACAAGGGTAGCGTATTTCTGGTGGGAGATGTAGCGGTCTTTGCAAAGATTTCTCCTTGCTCTCCAGAGCTTTACGATCCACTGGTCCTAGCGGGGGGGATTAACCAATTTTCAGTTTAAGGACTCCTATTTCATTTTACTCAGAATATCCCCAAACGATGACGTCCAGGCATTCAACGCCGATCTCTTCAACCTGAAAACACACTTTGTTTGTTTGTTTGTTTGTGTAGCTGAGGAGAAACCTTCATATATGAAAGATTTAAGAGCAATTTTTTACTCCTTGAACCTCGAAGGCGTGTAAGCATTGTACTCTCTCAAATACGGATCAACCCAAACGATTTTATTACAGAGTAGCAGAGACCCCTGCTGCTGAAGTAGTTAACACTCACACTACCATAAAAGCACTTAGGCATTTCATTCAAACCGACACCAGGCCACTGTGTTAAGGGGAGGGGGGTGAAGTCCTGCCACACATCCTACGGGCAGGAAACAGTGAAGCCTCCTAACCTCCCAGGCCGGCCTCACGTTACGGCCACACCACCATGGCTCTCTTGCCCCACCCTAAGTACTGATAACAGGAGATAAGAGGAGGGCTGAGTATCTCTTTAGCTTATGGTGATAATTGCGGGCATAACTGAAGATAATGTGAGGAAATGGGATAACATAAATATACACGCGTGACGCATGATGGTCTTTCTCATTGTTTCCTGTCAGTTTCAGTTGACGAAATTAGTAGGCTGAAGGCGTCTCAGCTTCTTTACTGTCTCTGTCTTATTTTCCAATGACAGTAGCTGCCTAGTATGTCCCAACCACTCTACTGCAGTTATCCTCTTTTCTTATATGTCTTGTGGTCTACCAAAGTCCCCCTCCCCGAGAAAAAAAGAAAAAAAAAGGAAAAAGAAATATTGGTTACATCCCCATTCACTCACCTTTCCAACCTCCAAATTTCCACACACGATCAAATTCTCCCGATAAATTTCCTCGTCGCAGCTGCCGCCATAATTCAGGCCGTAATTAAGAGGCAAGGAAGCCATCCGGGTTACGCTGCGGGGAACAGATGACGACTCCCTCTACACCCCCGCGGCCCCTAACCCTATTTCTGTTCGACGCCTAATCCCGGAGTTTATCCAAGGTGACTAGGGAAGTAACGCTTTTAAACTCCTTGGTTGCTATTCAATCTACTTCATTCTTTCGTCTCTCCCTTTATCACTGTTCATTCTACTCCTCAGCTACATTCTTCCACCTCTTATTCCCATTTCATTCACCATCTACTCTTCCACTTCATTTTTCATGTCCTTCTCTCTTTCCACTGTTCAGTCTACTCCTCTGCTTCTTTCTTCCACGTCTTTCATTCTCTGTCTTCATATCGTCATCCTCCAATTTCCTTTATATCTCCATTTCCGTCCTCATTAATATACCCCTCTACTTTTTATCTTTTTATTTAATTCGTTCACGGTCTTTTTCTTTTCATTTTCTCTTTTCCTATCATCATCCATCCCCTCCCCCTTCCACTAGCCAATCCAAGCCGGCCTTCCTCATATACTCAATGCAATCCTTCCCTCGAACCCTTGGCGTGCAGTGTGTATCATGTGGGCGCCAGGAAATGTGTAAGCTGATCTAGGCTAGGCTGCAGGGGAGGTGAGAGGGGCAGGAGGGAGGCAGGGATGGAGAAAGTGAGGAAAGGAGGGACGGAGAGAAGGAATGAAGAAATGATGGAGAGAGGGAATATGGAGGTAGGATCGTCCAGGGAGTGGTTAGCTTGCATCAAAGTGAGATTCCCTCCTTAGGTGTCCGACAGACTGACCTCCGATAATCCATACTGCCGTGAGCCATAACAAGGCAGTCGATTCAGGTCCGAGAGATCTACCTGTATCTCGTTCGGTTCATGGTGTAACTCGTCCAGAAGGCGTACTTGCACTGTGCCCAGAACTGATGTCCGGCAAAGGAAAACAATGTCAAGGGGAGGCTGTGTCCAGAAGCTGTATAATGCGTTTTTTTATAAGTTGCTGCTCGAGCGCTTGAGTCATCCTTGCTGTTGGATTTGCGATGACTTCACTAAGGAAAACTGCAAGGCGAACTGCTGTTTTCTGCATTAGAGTCTTTGGAACAGGGCCTCTTAAAAGCCACAGGAAAGGCTTCTTTGTTGGCCTTTGTTGTTGTTGCACTGTAATAGGAGCAGCCTACTATCAGTCATGCGGCCTACTGTAGTTATCCTCTTCTACGTCCAAAGGTAAAGTGGTAGAAGAAGCATCTGGATCACACACGGTCCAAAGAAAATGGGATCTGGTTGACACAAGGGGGGACTCGTTGAATTCTGGGAGCGGCAGTTTTGATGTGTGTTTTCCCCTTCCCCGTATCTTGCCCTTTTTCCTTGATTCTTGGGGAAAATGTACTTACTTCCAGTCATTATTTCTCTTGTATCACCGTACTGACTTTTACCCTTGTCCTGTCGTGCTGTATTGATCTGTTGCTTTGCCATGTTCTCCTGTCCTGTCGTCCTTTTGTCTTGCCTTGCTGTATTGCCTTGTTGTACTGCCTTGTTAAATGGGATCTTGGGGATATTTACAGGCTGTCTGCTTTTACCATGCACCGTCACAGTAACAATGCGAGTAGGCAGAGAAGGAACAGGAACACAATAAAAAGAAAGTAGGATGAGAGTATGGCAGTTGGAGGGGATTGGCATATTGGTAGGGTTTGACTCAGCTATGGGATTAAGATAAGGGTAGTATAAGAAGGAGGGGGAGGTGGTGTGGGAGAAGATATGGTGGAGGATAGGGAGAGGGGGTGAACAGGGGATGGAGGTGAGAAGAGGAGAGGGTGGAAAGTGACGGAGGGGAAGGAGGGGCTGGTGAGTTGGAGGATGGAGGAAGAAGAGGATAAAAAAGGAGAGAGTGGAGGCATTGGGCTGTGAGATTTTGGAGAGAAATAGGGGTTGGAGGTGAGGGGAGTAGGAGAAGGGGGAGGGTGATTGAGCGGGAAGGAGAGGCCAACGAGAGGGAGGAGGGAGTAAAGAAAGAATACATGCTGGAGAGATTGGAGTAAAAACAGTCACTATCCTTGGTGAGAAAACAAAAATGATAGACTTTGCATAACCCCAGATTATACAGAAAAAATGTCTGTAAAAATATAACTAATTAATACGTCAAAGATGTATCATAACCTCACTCTCTCTCTCTCTCTCTCTCTCTCTCTCTCTCTGTTTCTCTCTCTCTCTCTCTCTCTCTCCCGCTTCCTCCTCCTCCTCCCTTCAACCCGCATTCTTCCTCATACATTCCTCCCTCCTCCCTCCTCCCTGTCCAACCCTCCCTCCTCTCCTTCTTTCCTCTCCATTTTTCCCGCCCATTTTCTTCTCCTTCCTGCTCCACGTTTTCTTTGTATATAAAAAAAAGTATGGAGAGACTAAACTATTACCCAGACTGAGGAACAAACCATACAACGTAAAAATAAACGAATTAAATCTGTTTAGCCGAAATATAAACGAGCTGAATCTGCTTAACTTGGAAAGGGATCAGATTCAAGTACACAAAAATTACAAAAGAAATAATAATGTGGAAACTGATAAATATTTCACAGTTGGTGGGTCGAATTACAGAGCATGGGGACGATGGTTATAAAATTACTGGAAATCATGTTAGGCCATATGAAGCAAACTTTTCTTCTTCAGCAGATACGCAAATATATGTATAAATTCGTCTTATATTTTAGGAGAGTTATTTATAGTACTTAACGATGAAAGTCAGTGTCCTGGGTAATATCATGAGCTACAGTTTTACGGCTGAATAATGGAAACGTCTTATTTATTCTTTTTATTCTCATTCACATCACGAAACAAGCAACTTTCCACACAGCGTAAGACTTTCCATTCATTCTTACCGGGAGAGATCTGTGGATAGAGTGAGCTTTTTTTTCTTTTTTTACATATTGCCCTTATCATAAAACCCGTAGCTCTGTTGATTTTTGTCCCTTTGTACTCTCTTGAACTCCTTTTGCACTCCCTTTCCTCTCCTTCTTTCTCCCTCCTTCCCGTCTCCCTCCCCCTCCTTCCTTCCTCCCAACACCCTCTTCCTTCCGCCAAAACGTCAGTGTCACTACCCACCTTCCTCCTCCCTCTCTTCCTCACATCTTTTTTCCCTTTCTCCCTCCTCTTTTCTTTCCCTTATTTTTTCCCCCTCCTTACCTTCAACTTCCTCAACTCTTTCTCCTTCCCTCACTTCGCCCTCACACCTTTCCGCTTCTCATTTCCTCCTCCTTACCTTTCCTGCAACTTTCCTCCTCTACTCTTCCCTCTCAATTCTCTCTCTCTCTCTCTCTCTCTCTCTCTCTCTCTCTCTCTCTCTCTCTCTCTCACATTTCCAAGAATTTCCCTGCCCTACCCTACTCTCCCCCTCCTCTTTCCTCCCTCCCCTCCCTCATTCTCTCACCCCCAATCTTCTCTTTCACCCATTATCCCCCTCTTACCTTCTCTACCCCTTTCCTTCCCTCCGCCTCCCTCTTTCCCTCCTCCTCTTCCCTCCTTCCCTTTCCTTCATTTACTTCCCACTCTCCTTTCCTTCATATCCCACTCCTTCCCTCTCCTCCCTTCTCTTCTCTGCCTCTCTCTTCCTCCCCCTACTCTTTCCCTCTCCCTCTCTTTCTCCTTTCTCCTCCCTCTAACCCTCTTCCTCACCTCTCTTCCGTCTACCCCCCCTCTCACTTTCCTTTCTCTCCTCCATCTCTCCTGTCAAATCTCTCCACCTCTCCTTCCTCCTTCCCGTTCTCTCTCCCAACCCCTGGACTTCCTTCCTTCCCTTTTTCCTTCTCTCTTCCTCCGTTTCTCTCTAGTTTTCTCCTCACCTACCTTCCACTTTTCTCCCTTCCTCTTCATCTACCTTCCACTTCCCTCCCCTCCTCCTCCTCACCTCCCCTCCCCTTCCACTTCCTTCTGTTTCCCTCCTCTCCTCTTACCTGTCACTTCCCCTTCCATTTCCCCCTCCTCCTCCTTCATTTCTTTCCAGCTCGCTCCTCCCCTCCCCTACCCTTTCCTCCTCCTCCTCCTCACCTCTCCCGCTCCTCTCTCCCCCTCGCCTCTCCCTCCTCCTCGCCTCTCCCTCCCCCCCCTCCCCTCCCCTCTCTTCCTCTCTTTCCTCCAGTTTCCCTCCATTCACTCCCCTCCCCCCCTCTCCCATGGGTCAATGATCTCCTCTCCCGCCAAAAATGTCCCGCCAAGACCAACTATACCTCTTGTCCTGCATGTTGCCCTGCCCTGCCCTGCATGTTGCTGCCCTGCCCTGTCCTGCATGCCTTCCTCTTGTCCTGCCCTGTCTTGCGTTCCGTCCTCTTGTCCTGTCCTGTCCTACATGCTGTCCTCTTGTCCTGCTCTGTCCTGCATGCTTTCCTCTTGTCCTGCCCTGCATGCTGTCCTCTTGTCCTGTTCTGTCTTGCATGCTTTCCTCTTGTCCTGCCTGCTGTCCTCTTGTCCTGCCCTGTCCTGCATGCCACTGTCCTGTCCACTCCTCTCATATTCTTTCAATGTCGTTTTGCTTTCCCTCTTGTCTTAATATCTTCCATAAAATAATTGTAGGTAGCAATAATAAAAGCCATCGTATGACTTTTGAGGGATTTCTTCTGGTAGGAAAAAAGTTGTCAAAGTGTTAGTGTGACAGTTTTGTGAGGCCTAAGTAAAATAGTGTTCTGTTTACCTAGAAAAAAAAATCGTCCTCTGTTTGCTAGAAAAGGTTGAGCGATGGCCATTTTTGCGATATCTATCTTGGTAGTTGTGTATATATATATATATATATATATATATATATATATATATATATATATATATATATAGTCTCGTGTTAGTTAAAGAAAAAGTATTGGTTTTAGTTAGAAAATACATATTTGTGCCGGCTACGGTAGAAAAAAAAATCTCTTGTTAGTTAGAAAATATTGTTCTCGTTACAAAAATAGTTTTGTGTTAGCTATAGGTAGTATTGTTTTAGCTAGAAACATCTTGCTAACTAGAAAAAAAAATGCATAACTACAAACACAGAACTGATAGGTATGCTTTCTTTTTTTACCTTTTCAGCATGTAAATATATGTCATTTTTTTACTCTTTCAGTCACCTAAGGATTAATTTAGTTTTGGAGAAAACTCTCATAGCGAAGGAGTTAGTACCAGTCTCCACTAAACCCCTCTATACGATGATATTTTACCATTGCTGCAGCCAGAGAATTTTTACTTATTTATTTATTAATTAACTAATTCATATATTTACCATCTTAGGAGCAACCACTTGGTTCGAAGGAGTTAAGGAAAGGACATACGAAATACTTCACTAAGAGGGTTGGTCTACACTATACAGTACAGTATTAGGTTTTTCAGCTTACGGAGCTGCGCCACTCTCACAGCATGAATACTAATTCGTGGCTGCATGAAATTCTGTGAGTTATGAGGAAGGAATGAGTCTACATAGCTAATCTGATTACACTTTGTCAAGAACTGGGCTGAGAGGAGTTAAGAACTTCGTGAGAATAGGGTAAATGAGCTATTGGCAGCTCCTCGTGGATTATTCACGTCGTTATACCATGGCAGTTCATGGATTAGGGCATGACTGTACTCCCCAAATGAGACAGGGATCCCGAAGATAGGAGTTCCATCCGCCTTCGAAATCCAGTCCCTCCATTCGAAGCCGGTAGGGAAAAAGTGAGAGTGAACACCATGCAGTACAGGAAAAACCGGGTTAGTTTTTGTCCCTTTACTTCCTAGGGTGCTGCAGCTGAATAAAATCGTCTGGAGGAGTAAAAAGCCTCTATACAGCTGGCCGTTTAATGGGTGTTATGATTTGTTCAGTTGGAGTAATTTGTTGTGGCAGTATCAGCTGATCCAGTGGCGCGCAGTCAGTCAGTCAGCTGTTCCCGCTCAGACATCAGCTGTTCCCGCGCACTCCACCACTGACATAAAGACTTGGCGGGCTCGGTAGGGGGTAGGGGGGAAGGGTTAGGGGGCAGAAGGGTGTGGGGGTTGGTGTATGGGGGGGAAGAGAGAGGGGATGAGGAAGGGAGGGAGTTAAAGAAGGGGGAAGGGAAGGGCATGCCACGTTCCAATCCAACCACGCGTTCTTTTTGCTCTATTTTTAAGTTCTTTTAACAATTTTACTTTTAATTATCTTTACTTACTAGATTTTTGTCTCCAGCTTTAACACATTTAAGCCGATGACGTATTCTGCATTTTTGTCTTTGCTTACTTCAGACGATTGTATTCTGTATGGAGGATATTTTCGGAACTGCGGGTGTTAGGGATACCCATTATTAACTTTTTTTTTTTTCACTTGTAAAGGACATTCCTATTTTTAACTCATTCGGCTGAGAGCACCACGAAAGAAATGCAACAGACGTCGTGTGAGACATTGTTAACAGATGTTTCTGTTTCTTCTCTCTCTCTCTCTCTCTCTCTCTCTCTCTCTCTCTCTCTCTCTCTCTCTCTTCCTTCCCTTCTAAGATTCTGCTCTGCTATAAGCTATGTCGTACAATTTTGGTGTCTGTACTATAGAATGGATACAAATTCGCTAGAAAATGTACAGAGAAGAATGACAGACAATGAGACATGATGTTCAGAACTTTTCATATGAAGATATACTAAAAAGACTAGATTTGCACTCATCTGAAAGGCGCGCAGCAAGGAAAGACTTATTGAGGTGTTTGACTGGATGAAGGGGGTACCGTAAATAAGGGAGATGTATGCGAGGTACAATACTTAGACTGAGCATACAGGATAGAATTCGAACTAATGATATCACACTGGATAAATTTCGTTTTAGTAATGATACAGGTAGGCTTGGCAAGAGTAGTGAACGAATGACATAAGTTACCTAATGATAGAGTTGCTGCCCCTTCCATCGAGAGTTTGTCATTGGCTAGATAAGAATATGACAAGTAAGGGTTAGATTAAAAAAAAAAAAAAATCACCTACTTACTGATTCTTGCCTTTTCTTTTTCAGGTTTCACTACGATAGTTTCTGTTTTCCTTTCGCACTTTCCTATTAAATTTCCACGAAAGCCTTTTTTTTTTTTTTTTCCTGTGCTGTGTTCCTTCTCATTTTTCCCTGTCCGTTTCGGCTGGAGGGTTTAGTGGGCTGGAGAAAGCTTTCTCCTTTGCTATCCATGTCTTGTTCTTGAAGTTTAGTCACACTCTGGTAGAAGCTGCTTAGCACAGACTAACTGGCCAACTGCAATTAGCTCACGTTCCTATGTTCTTAGATTCTACACGTTTGATGGTGATTGAAATTGCTTATCTTCCTATCAAATATCCATCCAGCAGTACATCGATAAGCCAAATGATTTAATTTAAAAGTGCTTTCCATCTCACCGAGAAGCCGTTTCATCAGTAATGCTCTTGCCCCTTTAATTTTACAGAATTTCACATCTCCTCCGATCCCAGGTGATTGTTAGAATTAATGAGTAGTGTATGAACTTTTACATCTCCCCACCATTCCATTGGATAATCACGTTATAAAGATGTTGCAGTTATCTGTCTAATAAAATCCAAGTCTTTGAATATGGCAACAACACTTAAATATCGTATTCTGCTCAGCGTCAAACAACTGTACTTCGTTCCGAGGCCATGTTCAGACTTCTGTATATTATTTTGACTACCGCTGGACATCAAGGACTGAAAGAAAAACAATCGTCTAACCCCTCCACCCCAGGGACTTGCATTATATTTTATTCCGGTATTTGCAAATTGACTTACGTGCAGCAGAGATATGCCAACAGCCTCGTTAAACTGCTTAACGTGGACCATCCGATCTACTGCATTTATCCTAAAGTGTTTTTATGTAACCTGCGAAAATGAAAAGTTCCACATCCATTCACTGAAACTAAGGGACGTTTATGCAGTTCCAGACGCTCCTGAACAGTAGGCAGTTTGACTCAGTAGTTTGTATCCATGCAGTCCCTCGACCTTGGCATAAAAACTCTTGCCTGCACTTGAGGAATTAGATGTGAGAACGATGACTGTATAGAAGCACAAAATGGCATTGAGAATCAGTCCAACATTTCGGAAAGGGAGGCCATTCGCAAAATACCAAAGCGCCATCAGAAACATCCAACAGCACTTCCCATTCTCACATAAATCTCGTGGTCGTGCCTTCACCTACGGGCCTAGGGGGGGACTGCACAATAGCCAGGGACCCCATAAACTGTTGCCTGGGCGCCGTGAATCATAGGAAGCGGAGGAACACAATGCAGGTCCGCAGTAAAGTAAGGAAAAAAAGGAATAAATTTCAATCAGGTCACTTCAGCTGCGGGGGGCGAGTAGTGTTCTCTCTCTCTCTCTCTCTCTCTCTCTCTCTCTCTCTCTCTCTCTCTCTATCCCTGAATATACCTATCCTAGCCCCCCCCCCCTTCTCTCTCTTTAATCCTATACCTGACTAACGCTGTCTAACTCTTCTGCATCTTACTGTCTTCCTCCTCGTCCTCTGCTTAATTGTATCTATGCCTAACTTTGCCATACTCGACCTACCCATCTCTCTGCCTGACTCTTCCTACATTTTTTTCTCTCTCTTGCCTGATTCTGCCTACCTCTTCCTGCCTCTCCCATCCTCTTCATCTGCCTAATTCTACAGCTACTTGGCTTCCTGATTTTTCTCTGACTGTGTCCTTCTCCTCTTCTCTTCCTTAACTCTGCCTATCTTACCTTATCCTGACTCTTCCTACTTCTTTTCGCACCCCTGCCGCGCCTGCCCATGCCGAATCCTGCCTCTTCTTCCCTGCCCTGACCCTACCTACTGCTCTCCTTACCCCTGTCGCTCCTAACTCTGACTGACTTATTCTAACCCTGTCTCCCGCAGCCTTCTCGGTGCCTTGCCTAACCTAGCACTCCCTGTTGTACCCTAACGTTGCCTCCCCTGCCGTGTCGCACCTTAATTCTGCCTCTCCCTGCCGTGCTCTAACCCTACCTCCCCTGTCCCGCTCTAGCCATACCTCCCCTGCCAGACCGATTCTTAACCTTGCCTCCCCTGCCGTGCCCTAAATCTGCCTTTCCTTTCGTGCCCCAACCTGTCTCTCTTGTCGTGCCCCAACTATACCTCCCCTGCCGTGCTGTGCCTTAACCTTGCCTCCCCTGCCAAATTTTTCCCAATCTTATTTTCCCTGCCCCTTTCTGACCCTGCCGATCTCCTCTTAAATCCTCCAAGCACTTCCAGATCCTACACCCCTTGCTGTAATCTTACCCTGCCCTCCTTACCGTGTTCTGACCCTGCCCCCTTGCCGTGTTCTGACCCTGCCTTCCCTGCCGAGTGATAGCCTTGTCTAAACTTTCTTTATCCTACCTTCCTTGTCACGTCCTATTTCTGCCTGACCCTACCATCCTGTTTAACTCCGCCTCGCTTTTCCATAACCTACCTGCCCCGCTTAACCTGCCTACCCTACCCGCCTTACCCATCCTGCCTACCTCCTGCCTAAGCTCTAGACACCTCACTGCCCTACCTTACCACACAGGCGCACACATCAGATAATCAAACAATACCCCACTTTTATGTCCATTTCAGTCGAGGTGTTTTTCCTGTCATACGTTTGTACCTCATTTTGCTCTCTTGCTACCCCCCCCCTCTCTCTCTCTCTCTCTCACACACACACACACACACACACACACACACACACACACACACACACACACACACGTCTAATGGTACAGTGGTTTAAGGGCGCCAGTAGGGAAGACTGTCACACGCAACGCGCAGGTTTGAGTCCCTAAGAGGCAAATGAAGGCCTTTCGACCTTGTAATGTCAGCAGGGACGTAGGTCAGTCACACATCCCTTAAATATTCTGAACGCCTAGCCTCAGTCCCCTACGATTTACAAGGGGTGGTACGGTACCGTGTGTTTCCACTTTTAATCCACCTCAGGCACAGTCAGGATTTGTGTGTCGTACTGAATACTAGCCTCGGGATCCTACACCTTGTCAGGGGAATTGGATTTTCTGTTCGTCGTGTTTATACAATTACATTCTCAAAACAGGATAAATGGGTAGGCCTAGTGAGACGGTGTGGTGTGTACGTAATGTAGGTTTGGCCTGTCCTGTTGTGCACTGTTATTCTGTGTTATGCTAAGGGACCAGTGCCTTCCATTTCGCCTCCTCACGGGTGGACCTTGGCGGGGAAAAAAAAAAGTGCGTGTAAAAAAGTGCAAGAAAGAAAAGGAGACGAAAAGTGTGAGAAAAGGAGATGTGAAGGGAGGGGCGGGGGGTGGGAGGCAGGATGGGGCAGAGACTGAAGGGGAGTTGGACTTTCTGCTGCCGTGAACGCACTTGAGTATACGTTAATAACAGACGATTTTGCTCAGCCGAGAGAAATTCTGAGACATCTGAAGCCTCTATAATTGTTACTGACTCAATCTTTACATACTCATATCAACACTATAGTATATTTTTCAGATGAGGTACATTATTTTAACCCTTTCCTCGCAAGAAGGCACATCAAGGCCGAATAAGAGCCCAGCGCTGACCTTACTATACTTAAAATCTTCACTCTGAATTACTTAAAATGGTGAAAGGTATCTCGACTGGCTTTTCTCTTTCATGGACTCACTAAATTATTTTCGCTGGCGATCACCATACATTTCTGGCCAGCAGCGAAAATTCCCGCAGCAGAGTTTTGGTCAGCTGAAGGAAGTCCTGGTATTGAGAAAGTTAAAAGCTCTTTTGATTAAACGTGGCTGTAGGAAAATGGCGGAGGGGTAAGGGGTGGGGCTGGGGGAAGGAGATGGGAGGGGAGCTATGATGAAGGCAAAAAGGGGAGGGGTAAAGGAAGATTTAGAGGTGAAGGGGAGGTCATAGGTGGGGTTAGGGAGAGGTTGGGACAAGGGTGGAGGTGAATATAGGGGTTGACAGGGGAGGGGAAGAACACACATAGCAGAGAACAACCAGGAATAACTTAGACTACTCCGCAGACCGTAAAATGTGAGGATAACAGCAATAAGGCAACTGGACCACGCTGGACACTTTTCTATGAGTATGACTTCGATACTACGGCAGAGTAAAATTATTCATAACATAAAA
Source organism: Coenobita brevimanus (assembly GCF_032717465.1). Lineage (NCBI taxonomy): Eukaryota > Metazoa > Arthropoda > Malacostraca > Decapoda > Coenobitidae > Coenobita > Coenobita brevimanus. Next base: position 37,428,573 of record NC_137004.1, read on the forward strand.
AAAAAATAATCGTCATCATTATCATCTTGACACCATTTCCCTGATAAATGCCGTTGGTATGACCCAAGAAAAAGAAAGAAAAACATAAACAGTAGGAAAGGTGTCAACAGAACCCTCAACGAAAAAAGCCGAACATCCATTCATTCTTTTTCTCATGCCTTCAAAATTCTCTCTTCCACCCCACAGGTTCCCACAACCCTTGTATCTACCACCCACGTTAAAATTAAACCCTAACCCTTGACATGTGCATATGATTATGTATTCACTTCATCCACCCATTCTTTTCTTCGCCAGGTCTTTTGTTTCCCCAACTTCCATACCTCACTCTCTCACAAATCGCTTACCATATCCAGCTATTTTCTCCTTGGCACTTCACATTGCCTCCTACTCTCAAACTTCCGCACACACACACACACACACACACACACACACACACACACACACACACACATCTCAATAACAGTAGTCACATTAAAGCCAACAACCATCATCCCTTCTACAACCATGGAGGACCCGAAATCATATATAAACATGCAGTCGATTTCCTCTTGTATTTTTTTCCCCCAGGTTGAACGCGACATAGGTTTCCCTCTCTTCTTGTCCCTCCTATAAAAACACATCATAGTTACGAAAGGGAAATAACCGTATGTCTGTTTATGAATCCAGCCCCAAGGAAAGTATCTGATGGTAGCGGGAACGGGAGAAACAGACGAGTAAGGTATTCAGTTCCCCCAGAAAGCCTGGCAAAATGTTCGTGTCTTTTCTTGGATTACAAAACAAAGGATGTGAATGTGTTAAACTTCCCTTGTTTGTTGTTATTCTTTCACACATTTAACTTTAACGCCTTGTGATTTTATTTTCATTTCTCCCCGCCAGACGATTAGAAGATTTGCCCCAAGTAGTAGGAGAAAAATTTACATAATCTTTTTCACTCCTGGGACGTCTTTTTGTTCAAGGGCACTCAATTTAGGCTTACTCATTTTGCAGTCAGTTTAGGTGTATTCAGCTTAGGTGTTACTATTTTAGGTGTGTGCTCACTTTAGTTGTGCTATCTTTTTAGGTTAGGTGTGTCCATTTTAGGTTTGCGCATTTTAGGTTGCTCAAATTAGATTAGGTGTGCTCACTTTAGGCCAGGTGTGATCAGATTAGTCTTTCTCACTTCAAGGTTGTGTGTGCTCAGTTTAGGTGTGCTCAGTATGAATGCACTCGGCTTAGGTGCACTCAGTTTGGGTGCACTCAGTTCAGGTGCACTCAAATTAGATGTACTCAGCTTAGGTGCACTTAGTTTAGTTGCCGTCATTTCTGAGTCCTCCAGTACAGGTGCACGCAGTATAGGTGCACTTAACAGAGGTGATTCAGTCTATATGGAGCCACGCTAGGTGCACTCACTGTAGGTGTCCTCAGTTTATGTGAGTTCAGTTTAGGTGCACCAAGTTTAGGTTTAGATGTACTCAGGTGCACTCAGTTCCATTTCTTCATCATCATCATCATCATCATCATCATCATCATCATCATCATCATCATTATTATTATTATTATTATTATTGTTATTATTATTATTATTACTTCATCTATCATTTTTCCTATCGGTTTGTTTCATATTGTGTCTGCTTACCGTGAAAAAAAAAAAAAGGGTTCATTTGTGTACTATACCCCTTTAATTTTCTTTCTTTGATAATACACTTGCTGCTTCCTTATGGCCTTCTCTTTCTCACTATTCCTTTTGAGACTTAATATACACCCCAGCTTCTTCCACCATTATCCCTCTTTAATACGTACCTAAAATGTCCAATGCCATTCGTTATTTATACCAGTACATTTAAGCATGCCAGTCTCCCAACAGTACCCCCAAATACAGTTCTTTGCTTAAAAATCGCTCGTCACTAAAAAATTCCATTCATTTTTTATTCCAAGCATACTGTCACCCAGATGTTCAACATCATCATCATCATCATTATCATCATCATCACCATTATCATCATCATTATCATCATATCATTTCCCAACCTAAGGATGGGGTGAGGAAGAGATCGGAGAGCAAAAAAAGGCTTGATAAAATGGGAGCCGAAGTTATTGTATTGTAAATGTCCTTGAGATTTCATTCAGGTATAAAACACAGGCAGGTATTAGTGACGTTACATGCAAGCTATTTTGACTAATCTTGGTATCGCATATTGACTAGTGTTCTGATAACTGTTTTCGCAAGCACAGTAAATCATTGCGAAACTGAATCTTGGTCAGAATCAGTCGATGTTGCTTCAGAATTTTGATTGATATTGACCTGATACTCACTTCTACATACTGTAAACACACGTCGGCCTCCTAGATGTAATATAGTGTCCTGTGGTGAAGTAAACAGATCAGTAGACACTAACCTAAAGTAAGTGGTGTGGATGGCTGAGTTTACAAGGCGTGTCATGATGAAGTGAACCATGTGACCATACGATCAGTTGATTTCTTCATCTGGCGACACTCTTCGTATTCAATATTGTTATCAAAATTGGTCAAAATTGACTTTGACGTGTAAATATCGTCAATCCGCCTCTGGTTTTAAACAAATGGAAATGCACCCAAAAACATCTAAAATCCACTGTAAAAACAATTAAAATGCCAGTCTGTATTTATTAAAGACGATGTTTATTGTCAGAAAACTCCCAGGTCAAAGCATTTAAAACTTCTATTTAAATGCTTACAATTTAGGTATAAAAATTATTAAATTACAATTCACATCGTCTTACAATTCCAGTCAAACAGTACTTAAAATTTCATTCTGAATTACTTAGAATTCAAGTCGAAACGCACTAAAAACTTCAGTCAGTATGTACATACCGGTATATATATATATATATATATATATATATATATATATATATATATATATATATATATGACCCAGTCTGTTTATACATAAATGTTCAATGAACGATGTTTCAAATTCCAAAATATAAGCAATGATTATTCCCCTAAAGAAAAATCAAACCAAAAACAATTAATGTACTTAAAACAATGTTTTTAGACCAATGTAAAGTAGAGATCCTTCCAGTAGTTATCCCACGAAAAAAATGATCCAGCCTATAAAAAAAAAAAAAAAAAAAGCCCCAAATTACAATCATATTACCTTCCAGGTACTAGTAATTCGCGTTCCACCTAATGAAAATTTGAAATAGCTCGGACGTTTAACTCTTTAAAATTGTAATCCTTTCAAATCCACAGTCTGTTAAAAATGGTGTGGATGTAGTGCATTGATATTTTGTCTAGTATTAGATTAAATACCAGTAACCTTATCACTTCAAGTATTTGAAAATTACTGATGAAGCGTTTTAAATTCCAGTCGCTCTAAATTCCAGTTCCTTTCCGTTCCAGTCAGTTAAAATTCCAGACACTGCTCCAGACACTTTGAATTCCAGGATTCCTTCATGACGTCATCTCAGACTGTGATGGTGGTTAAAGCCGGTTCTGGTCACAGCCGGTCATAGCAACAGCCGGTTTGCCTCACCTCGTGGCCGGAGAGAGAGAGAGAGAGAGAGAGAGAGAGAGAGAGAGAGAGAGAGAGAGATGTGTGTGTGTGTGTGTGTGTGTGTGTGTGTGTGCATGAGAGAGAGGGGGGTAACCTGAGAGCCCCCAGTCTGAAGGAGGAAGACAAAAAATGTAGCAAGATTCCTATGATCCGTCTGGCGCTCCTCCCCTCCCCTCTTCTCTCTCTCTCTCTCTCTCTCTCTCTCTCTCCCTTAAGAAACAGGAATAAACTAATGCAGGACGAGTAACACTTCTATCACGTTCATCTTATATTTAATTTCTTTGGTTTTGATGCTGCCTCCCATTCCTATATTATTTTCCTTCAGTAGTTATAGTCATGCAATGCGCCGTTTCAGTTCAATTTGCTCGTAAGATTTTTTTTTTCTCTCGTAAGATTGTTTGTCAGAGAGCCTTCAAGGTGGAGACTATACTTCTGGTTTGGTATCCTGTTTGTAAATGTAATTAACTAGAGAGAACATCTTGATATTCACGTTACATATGGAAAGAATTCTATAAGGTCTGCGTGGTCTCTCTCTCTCTCTCTCTCTCTCTCTCTCTCTCTCTCTCTCTCTCTCTCTCTCATGGGGTCCTTTTAAATCGTCCCCTCCCTGCCCGCTTCCCCCCCAAATGAATGTAAGTGATACGCCACGCCAAGGAAGGCAGTGGAGAGGGTTAGGTTATGGCTCTCCCCTCTCCCCTCTCATTCACCCCTCTCGCACCTTCTCTCACCCCTCTCCCATCTTCCTCTCACCCTTCTTCTCCCTCACTCTTGCAGCCACCCTTTCTCCCTCCTCTTACCTCTTTCTCTCATTTCTTTTAAGCCTCTTGTACATTCACCCTTCAACTCTTTCTCCCTCCCTCCCTCTCTCTCTCTCTCTCTCTCTCTCTCTCTCTCTCTCTCATCCTGTCTTTAACTCTTACCTTCTCTCTCACCCTGGCTTTTGCCCCTCCCTCTCACGCTTCTCCCCTCTCCCCATCCCTTTCACTGTACCCTTCCCTCTCTCAGTCTCCCTTCCACCCTTACCAGCTCACCACCCTTTCTTTTCTCTCCCTACTCCTTTTCCTCTTCTCTCCCCCATCCCCAATACCTCCATCCCGTCGCCTTTATTGCCCCTTTCCACAAGGCTCCATTTTCCTTGACCAGGTGACACGCGAGAAGTAAGGACGGGCAAGAAGAAACTTTCTGGTGACTTTGCACCTTCAAGACTTCAGGAATTAAATCTTTTCTTACTTTCACGAGACGAGTCTAGACAAACGCTAAACTTTTTCACGTAATGGTGGAATGTCTCAAATAGCCCACGCCAGACGCTAGGCATGCTAATGAATACTCCTCTCAGACAATTTTATAATTTCATGATAAACCTTTTGTCGTCTAAGAAAGAAAAAAAAAATCCTAGGAACATTTGATGACTTTAGAAATCTGATTTTTTTTTTTTTTTTTTTTTTTTTTTTTTTTTTTGTCAGACGATATTATTCTGCTTTGGCGTGGTCTCTCGTCACTTTTTCGTAAGAGTTAAAAATCTTGAATACTCGAGACGCATAAATTTGTTCCACTTCAGTAACTAAGAGATCTCCAGGCTGGGTGGACCCGACACATGTTTCTTCTGAAATTTACTTCCTCACCGTCTGCTGCTGCCACTGTCTCCTTCCTACAGTATATGGCAATAAGCCCCGGAGATTTGCGGTGTTTTTCTTGTCAGCTGGGCATTACAAGGTGTCACTTAAGCCAAATAAAATCGTCTGGATGTCGCAATGATGAAATATAAGAAAAAGCAACAACATCGTATTGTATGGGTTTAGTTGAAAACAATTGTATCAGGAATAAAAGAAAGAAGACGTCATCGTAGCGAAGAGATTATCCAGATGACACCGAAATGAAAGGAAATATGCATTTGTTCAGGTCAACATTATTGTCCCATTCACCTTTCTCTCTCTCTCTCTCTCTCTCTCTCTCTCTCTCTCTCTCTCTCTCTCTCTCTCTCTCTCTCTCTCTCCAACAATAATTCTCCCTTTTTTCCCCTCATAAAAACAGTCTCCAGTATCCCTTTCAGGACGTGAGAAATGTCAACTATTATATTCTGCCTGTCTCTTTTTATCTCACATTTTCTTTACATCCATATTCCCGAGTTTTTATGTTTAGTTTCCCATAAAAATCTTTCCAATAACCCCTATAGGAAGGAAGGAATTTTAACTATTTCATTTCAACTATCGTGTTCAGGTTACCGCCAGAGAGGAGCCGTGGTGCCCCCGGTGGTAGCGTGTTTGTCTCTCGAGGTGTGTGTGTGTCCCAGTTCTAGGATTCGGAACCCATGTCAAATCGGACATTTAAAGTGGGGGTTGGTAGGATGTCCTGTCAAATGCTAGCCTATTATCACACCCTCTCTCTTCATATTGAGCTCCTAAACAGATTCAGGCAATTCCTTCCACATGTATTATTCTCACTAGACTCCATTTCGCCATTCGTACTTCGCCAACATGAGGAGGAGTTGATTCTGGCTACCACTCTCCCTCAGAAGATTGTTTGCATTTAAGACGAAGAATCCCAATGACTTGAGGAAAGGAGGGAAGAGTTAGTGTGTTTCTCTTTCAATATTTTCATCATTCTCTCTCTCTCTCTCTCTCTCTCTAGGAGCTGCCTAGCATGGGCCAACCGGCCTACTGCAGTTATCCTCTCTTCTTATGTTCTTATGTTCTCTCTCTCTCTCTCTCTCTCTCTCTCTCTCTCACCGGCGGGACAAGGTGGGAACGTGGGAAAACCTGCGAGGGTCCAGCTGCCCCGCTCAACCGATCAGCTGATTCCCAACACCGCGTGGCTTATGAGGGCTTACGAGAGAGGCGAGAGGAAATTTTCAGATTTTGGACTGTGGAACTTCTTGATATTATAAAAAAAAAAAAAATGTCAGATCAAGGTTAACAGTTATTTGATTTACATGAAAGGATAAGTAAATCAGTAATAAGCAAATAAATAAATGAAATTACCTACCTACCTACATACATACATAGTTTACCTTTCTTGTGGGTGACAATTTGACAGACCTTGGGATGTGAAGTGTCTCGATATAAGGATTTTCTTTTTGTTCTCTAAATGCATGAAACTTGTCTGTTGTTATGACACGAAAATTCTAACAACGTGCAATTTATCAGAACATTGTGTACTATTGTTTATTTACGTGCATGTTAATAATCTTATAATTTTTAAGGGTTGCGGAATGGGCGAGAATTCTGAATATACTTTATTTGTCTGTTTATGAAAAGCAAAAATATTCAGGCCTGGTTTCACATAACTTCATGACTTTAGACCTATGGAATCTGTAAGTTCCGTGTGTTGGGTCATAATTGCAGTGGGGATTTCATTTTAGTGTTAGCGACATAAAGACTATCAGTAAGGTTTGATCAGTCTGAGCCCAATTCGAAATATTGCAGTTTAGTAAAACTTCTGAATATTCCGGAATACCTTTACTATAAATCTTAATATTCCAAAACGACTGAGTGTATTAAATAATCTAAATATTCCAGAACTTTTCGCTTTATAATCGTATCAAAAGATATCAGGTGATTTTGATTTACTAAAAAAATAAATACTGCAGATCATTTCGAATAATTAAAACTAGAAATATAATAGATTATTTTTATCTGTAACCAAAAACTGAATATTCCAAAACATTTTGAATTATTAAGAACCTAAATATTTCGGGGCATTCCGATATATCATAAATCTGGACATTCCAGAGCGTTTATTTTACTAAAAATAACTATACAAATATTCCAGAACATTTTCGTGTAATAAGAAATATATAAAAGTCCCAGAAGCACAATGAAAAATATCTAAGACTTACTGACATGCTTTATTCCTCACACTGATATTTAATCCCTACACTACTTTTAGCAGACCCTGTAGATATATCAAACTCAGATTCCGCGATATACAAAGTAGTAAGTTTTCTTGATACACCCCTCGAGGTATGAAATAGTAGTTTTCAAGACGTGGTATATCGTATGGTGTAACTTCACTGTACATGACTTTGGAAATTTGTGAGTTTTTGAGGTGCACAGTAATAACGTAAATTGTGGTGATACTGAAAACAAGGACAGTGATGATGATTGATGGTGATGATGATGATGATTTTCTTTTTATTAATCTTCACTTTCTCAGGGCTCATTTAGTCGTGTTCTTTTTTGTGTATTTTCTGACGTTTATTCCTTTGCTGTCTTATTTTCGCTTGTTAATATTTACCACTTTTAGCATAATTATCATTCATTTTTTCTGTGATCTGGGAGTGCTTATTTTGTGCATATTGCCTTCTTTATATTTGGTTTCTTTTTCTTTTTTTCATTCACACTTATTTACACCCGTGTTCACGAAGCGACAGCATTAGTTATGGTTTGCCTGATGAGAGAGAGAGAGAGAGAGAGAGAGAGAGAGAGAGTCTTATTCGATTTTAACCAAACTGGGCGGAAGGGTTGATGGTTCAGCGAAGGGGTGATTTATTGTTATTGAGAATATTAGACCACAAGTCAAGGCACAATGGCAATATCAACTAAAACAGCTGTTGTCCGATTTAGAACGAACTTTGTGGGAGGGCTCAGGTACCGCTAGAGCATGGACTTCTCATCTCTGCTTAATTTTGGAGGTATGTATATAGCTCCTAAGACTAATTTCTCCTTGTATTTACTAATTTTAATCCAAACTCTTTCAGTATCCCGATTGATTTTAATATATGTTTTATTGTAACAGCTTAAAGAATCTTTTACATATTTTGCTACCCCTTCCTCCTACTCTTTCCAAATGGTTAGACTGAAAAATATTATACCCCTGGATCTGTTATTCCGCCGAAAGGGGATGGGAAAGAAAATGAGAGGGAAGATTGAAAGAGAAAAGAAGCGAGATGAGGAAAGAGAGGAAAGGAAGAGAGGTTAGGTATAGTAAGAGAGCTTCCTTTGCTATCCTTGCCTTATTCTTGTAGTCTAACCACATACTTCAACGAGCTGCCTAGCATGGGTCATCCTGCTTACTGTTGTTATCCTCCCTTTTTATGTTCTTATTTTTAGGGAAAGGATGAGAGAGAGAGAGAGAGAGAGAGAGAGAGAGAGAGAGAGAGAGAGAGAGAGGGTAAAAAAAAAAAAAAACATAAGAGGAAATGGAGGGCTTAAGGGCTTGGGGAAGGAACAAAGGAAGGCTAAACAAAAAAAGAAAGAAATAGAGAGGGGGAGAGGTGAATAGTGGAATGAGATGATGAAATAAGAACATCAGAATAAAGAAGTAATGGAAAGCTAAAAGGAGAAGGGGAAAGTAAAATTAACACCCTCGTCCCAGAAATGTTACCAAGCTAAGAATAAAATATAATGACAAAATGGCATATCCGGGGTTGGGACGGAGGAGGGGCCACGGGAAACACACAGAGCTGATAATTGTGAAAAAAAAAAAAAGAAAGAAAACGAAAGAAAGGAAAAGAAAAAGAGAAATATTTAATTAACCTTTACAGACAGAAAAATTATTCCTAGCTCAAAAATACAGTCTGGTGGGCGTCAGAAAATATAATGTTATCCCCGAGGCTAGCCGAAGAGATAGGGGAGGATACAGGGGGCACAAAAACAACCTTCCCCCCACTCTCCTCAAACTCATCAAGCAATATCAGTAACACAAGGATGATGACAGTATTCTTAAAACTAGGGAAACTGGAAGTGTTGGTTAACCCCTGATACATGACGGTGTAATTTCAAAACACCTGTGATGATAGAGAATTATCGTACTGCAACCCTCTTTACATGACGCAATTAGCAGTCAGACAGAAAGGTCAAACTTCTTCCATTTTCTATCGTGTTTCAAAAATGATGTAAAAAAAATGAGTGACTGTCTTCCTATTCGTGATCTTAGTTATAATAATGCGTCTGTGAGCCTCCCTATTCAAATTCTGTACATTGCCAAAAAAATCTCCAGCTTCGTCCTTCCAAAACCCTTCCCCCTTCAGTATGAATATATATACGTAGGTCCCTCTCCACTCTCACCGCTACTGAGCATATCATCCTCCGGGGTAACAAGAAAGCAAAAGACGCTCACTGTACCGAAGAAGGTTTTAAGAAATGAGATCAGGGATGAAGGAGAAATAAATAGGTCGTTTCCTCGTGGGTTTAGGGGATTCTAGCGCCTGTTTTTGGCGATTTATTTACATATTACACCTCATGATCTCTTGTATGTTTCTCTCTCTCTCTCTCTCTCTCTCTCTCTCTCTCTCTCTCTCTCTCTCTCTCTCTCTCTCTCTCTCTCTCATATGGATTTCTGAGTTTGGTTAAGGTAGGTTAGGTTTTGGTAGATCAAGTTAGATTCTTTTAGGCAAGGCTAGGTAGGTTAAGTTCGGATTGGCTAGATTAGGATGGGCTAGGTTAGAGGATAGTTTTGGTGAGCCCTTGGGGACCCGTTGAGAAGCTTAGGGAGGAGAGGATGGACGTTCAGCTGGGCAGGGATGGGCTTAGAGGAAGTCCAAGGGGGGGAAGAGGGACCAGGGGAGGAGGAAGTCCCAAGGACAGGGAATAAGTCAGGTGCAGTGCTGGTGTCAGGAGTACAAAGGAGCTCAAAGGAGTACAAAGGAGTCAGGTACAGTGCTGGTGTCAGGTGTACAAAGGAGTTCAAAGGAGTACAAAGGAGGTGGTGAAATGCTCAGTGTGGTGAAAGGTGGCTATGAACTGACTTGTACATTAACATCCATATAAAGGATTGAAATGTAGCGATGGATAAAAGAAACATGACTTTATTTATTTTTTTCGAGATCGATGTGATTGAAAGCCCCGTAGTCAATGGATGTCCAACAAGTAGATCTAAAATTGCATGTGGTTCTTTAAACTGATTTCCCTGGTTCCCGGTTCTTGCATGGAACTAAATGTGTAAATTAATAAGTGGTTAAGATAATTTCTCAAAACAAATCCAATAGATCACAGAGAAATCAAAATCCCGCTAATCCCGGCAGTAAGTCCGTGGCATAACACACACACACACACACACACACACACACACATACACACACACACAAAGATTATTAGAATTGTAGATTATAAGAACGAAGACAACTGCGGTAGAACGATTGGCCTACAGCACTGATGGGCATTGCCTTTATAGATAAATGATGACTGAGTTAAAGATATTTGTTTTTAAATGTTTTTATCTTTCCGTAATGTATGACCAAACTACCAAGGAACAATGCAATGATGAACTGCAGAATCTTATCGTATCATTTTAAGCTGTCAGGACATTAATAATCTTGCTATATACAACATTTTTGATTCTTTGATTAATATTGTTGCTAAAATTATTACTACAGTATATGCATTTATCTGACTGCCTTGTATATGAGAGGTACAAATGTCTGTATTTTTCGTTTGAGTATTATTATTGCACGGTATGGTTTTGGCTGCACAGTATTTTCACCCGTTTTTAACAGAGTGGATCTTCGTGGACTTTGACTTATATACCGGTTCCTGCCCGGGTCTGTTACCAGATGAATCCGGTTTTAACACACGGGAGGTATTACTGCTGATACATTACTCGTGGATTCCATTTCTATCTTGATTTATTAACCTCTGCTTTAACTAAACTGCAAGTAGTTTCTCCCACGGACTTGTCCACATCAACATATTTACAATTTTCTCAGTCATACCACTTAACAATCTCTAGACCATCTGAATAAAGTCAATTTCCCTGTGAAGGCGTTTCTTCTATCTATTGAGCTATTGATAATTCCTGTCACTGTGTCATCTACAAATTATTTAAGATAGATGATAATTCTAAGTGTTGATTATTAATGCAAAACATAAACACTGAGGGACGTAGGACAGAGACATGAGGTACTCCACTATATCCTTATCGTATTTTCAGACTGATGTCAGACCCTTACATAGAAGTAGGCTAGACCACTACGAGTCAACGGGCCAAGTTTATTCAAGATGAAATTATTATGTGAGGGAATGGGAGTGAAGGAAATAGAAGTGGGAGAGGATGGTACAAGGAATGGAAGGAAGTGAATAAGAGGTCATGGCTAAGAAGCTGGGAGAATGGATAAAAGTACAAAAGCCTGAATAAAATAGAATAGGACACAGAAAAAAAAAAAAAAAACACTGGACATCGAGACTATAACAAGCAGAGAGAGAGAGAGAGAGAGAGAGAGAGAGAGAGAGGGGGGGGGCTGGCAGGTAGAATTCGCACACTCGAGGTAAAATACTGTAAAAGAACGTGGAAACTGGAAGCAGTGTTGCCAGGTATACGATTTTTCTTTCATGCTTGGGGAAATTATGGTTCCAGGGACTGAGAGATTATGGCTTTTATAAATAATTAGTATGAAGTTCTACGTATGTTTAGAAGATTCTATTTTCAGCAGAGCATTACAGTTAAGGATGAACAGGGGAATGTTGTGATAAAAAAGGAAATCGAGGTGTGCCTTGGGAAACTTGTCTTTCAGGCGTGACATGGCAACTGTGGCTGGAGCTGTAAAGAACTAGGGCTGTATTCATAAGGTTTCTCGAACTTATGCTTATAACCGAATGTTTACACTTTGATCTTATTTCTTGCAACTATCTAAAACCTCAAAACAAATTTAGAGTGAATTTCAGGAAAAATGTAAATGACAAAAATTATTCGCTTGGGGTAATATCTGATTACTACCGAGAATAACTGACTAGAAATTGGCTGAGCTCCTTGACGAATACAGCCTAGACTGGTCAACTTTGTGGTGAGACTCCTGCGACCTTCTGTCCCTGCCCGTCATTACCATAAATGACGGAATGTTGGTCTGTGCCAAAACTTGTGTCCCAAACTTACGTAATTCCGCCAAAGGAATTTGTATGAATATTATCTTAGACAGCACGCAGGTATCGTACGTGAAGCTGCCTCACGACATATATATATATATATATATATATATATATATATATATATATATATATATATATATATATATATATATATATATATATAAAATAATAAAATTTCCCTAACTTAGCCATAATTAAAATTTGCAGGATACAGGAGAAACGGAAAAAATCTGCACTCTCATTTCCTTGTCCTTCCTCTTAAAACAAATCATAAGTTAGTGACCCTCAACTCAGGTCGCTGCTGCTGGACCACACCAATGTAAGTCCGTCTTTAAGAAAAGCCTTTCCTTAGGCGAATAGAAGCAGTTGGTGTTAGTCAGAATAAATAAAAAAATCTTTATAATAAAGAAGTAAATAATGCTCCATTAACCTGGAACTCCTTCTGCACCAGGGTTATCGTGATATCTCGAGGCGTTAGTATTCTGTCCAGCGAGACTTTTTGACCTGGAGGGGGATAGATTCAACTTTCACTAGACATCTTCATGAAAACTGAATAAAATTGTCTGGTGGTAGCTTCAATGAAAAAATCTCATCGTGCTGAAGGAGCTGCAAATCTCGGTAGAGCGTCAGCTATATCTCAGTTGGCATGAGGCAACGCCCGCACGAGTACATATGGGCCTTGGCGTGAGGGAGGCCGGCTTGGAGTGCAGTGATGGCGCGAACATTAGTGACAGAGGAGCCTGGTTTCATTTTAGTCTTGGCCACCCTGGAAGAGCCCTGAGATTAAGCGTCTGGATATAAATGAAAAACATGAGGCTAGGCGTCTTAGATTGGCGAAAGGGAGTGATGAGAAGGGATCAAGCTTAGTTGCACTTTTGTTGGGGGCGCCCTACATGACCTCTGGGGTTAGAATTTCCTGTATATAACACAAAACAACAAAATGAATAACAGAAAGGAAGATAAATCAGAACTTGAGAGAATTTGAGAGAGGAGACGACAAATAGGGTTAAATTAGAGATGGGAAAACAGCTGAAGCCATTAGTGTGGGTGTAAGGGGAGAGACTGTGGATGAGAGGAGGGTTAGCATGGAGGGGTGTACAGTAGGTGGGAGGGGAGGGGTGTAGGTGGGAAGGGAGGCGGGAAGGGAGGAGGGAAAGGGCAGAAGTGTGAGAGGTATTTTAGGAGTGGAGAGTTCTAAGAATTCTGTTGTTCTGTCTAAGCCTTCCTCTCAAGTTTCCCTTCTGGCCGAGCGATAGTTGCCGTTATAGACGGTCGCTGTTCTCTTTAAACAATCAGTAGTAGTTTTGTTTGGGACTCTGATGTACCAGTCTCTTTCTGTACACCTTCCCCTGAAACATTTATCACTTTACCATTTACTCTTCCACCCGTTTCTCATACCGTCCATCATAACAGCCATTACTTTCATACGGTAAGGCTGCCCAGCACGATTAGGGCAGAAAAAAAAACATCGACATATTCAGTATCTCACATAGTTCCTTACACTTCTGCTCAGCACAGGACTGTCTGCAACACCCGACTCAGTATCTTTGGTGTTTCTTTTCTTGTGATCTGTCCTGGAAAGCTCACGTTACTCTTAAATTCAAGGTTTTTACTGGAATTCTCAGTTCATGTCCACAATCATTCAGGTCTGGCACAGTCTTCCTCTTGTCGCCTTTCCCTTTGCCATTGACCTCCAGCCTTTTAAAATGATGTGAACAGGTATCTTTAGAATTGACATTAGTTTGATTTTGACTTTATGCTCGACTTTTCTCAGAAGATTGGAAAAAAAAAAATGTAGCTTTCAGCCCTGTTTTCACCTTAATGGTATTTTTTGAATGCAGAATGGTAGATGCGTAGAGCAGGTAAGTAGGTAGGCAGGCAGGTAGGTAGGTAGGTTGGTAAGTAGGCGGGTAGGTAGGCTTGGTAGGCGTGTAGGTAAATGGATATAGGCAGGTGGGTAGATGGGAAAGTTTTATTCAGACTAGACAAGAAATCAACATAAACATCACCTACAAAGGCCAAGGTCAGCCGCCCCGGTCAACCCCCTTAAGCGTACAAAGGTCGTAACTTGGAATGTGTCGCAGAAAGTTGCGTAAGGGAGCGCTAACACAGGGGCGGGAATCGCTTTGGATATTTCGTAACACCTTATCCTGAGCGAGTTATTTTACAGATTACATCACAGCATTTCTTTCTCTCTTTCTTCCCTTTCTTTCGTTGTCTTTTTTTTTTTTCTTTTTTTGGTACGTTACTGATGCAAACTGTACCGATATTAAAACAATATAATTAACACACAAAACAGTGATGAGGTGTACTATGCAAAGTAAATTGCCGAGGAATAGGTGCAACGAGATGTCACTTAAAATGCAACTCTTTTTCCGATGCGAGGAGAACACAGCTCATTTTCAGATCGTCTCCGTCTGAGTAATAATGGCGTTGTCGCAATGAGATCGGAAAGTTTTTGCACTCGCCTTTTCTTATCCTTTCTGCAAAAAACAATATTAGGTGCGACAGGGATTTTTTTTTTTTTTTTTTTTTTTGAGAGAGAGAGAGAGAGAGAGAGAGAGAGAGAGAGAGAGAGTACAAATGGAATACCAAAAGATTCTGCACTCTAAAATATTGTCCTCCCCGCCAAGGCTTATCTTAGTTACGAGTGGGATGTAGGAAAATTCAGCACTTACCCTATGCTTCCTGGGAAAAAAAAAAAAAGATCATGGCAGTGATGGCATGAAAATGGGGCGAGATTCAGTAACAAATTTACGTTCTATTCCTTGTGGTAATTTAGAGTTGATTCTGCGGGAAGAACAAGGGAAGAATAGAGTACACGTAGCCTCATGTGGCTTGTTCATCACGTAAGAACAAATAAATATAAGAGATTTTTCATGGGTTATACATCGTTTGGAAGAAGGACAAAGAATGGAGGTGCAGAAACTTCCCACGTCTCATTATTGTCGAGCAAAATCAAATTACGAGTTAAGAAGGACAGTTAATCGTGTTTTTGTTTGTAAATTCTGGCCCTGATCGAAAGTTTGCCTGTAAATTAACGCCCCGTATCTGGGTCACCCTGTCACCCTCATACCCTGAATATCGGCGACTCATCCCTAATAGAGTCATGGGGGCGTGACGATGGGTAACGGTTCGGTGGGGAATGAGGGAAGGTGGTGTGGAGTGGTGCTGTGGTGTGGGGTTTTGATAGGGTGCAGTGATGGGAGTACGGGTGGTTTGGTGCTGTGGTGTAGGGAAGGGCGTGTATGTGTGGTGTGTCTGGGAGTGGTTTGCTGAAGTATGCTATGGCTGAGTGGGTGGTGGTGTGGTGTGGTATGGTCTGGTGTAGTGAGTAGTATGAATTTTGATAAGTGGTGTTGTGTGGAGGAGAGTGTGGTGAATTGTAGTGGTTGTGGTTGAGGTGGAGAGTTTGATGTGATGATGTGGAGTGACAGTACGGTGTCTTGATGTGAAATGAGTATGTTTACTTGATAATGATGATATTATATGATGATACAGCTAAGGCAATAAGAGAATGATGATTGTGTGAGATAATGAAATATAGAAATGAAGATAGTGACCGTAGAACTTTATATAGTCAGTGGCAGTGATGAGAAATAAAGATGAAAAAGGTAATGATGATGATGATGATAGAATGGGATGACACTGAAGGCGTTGCTTGGCTCTTGGACAAAGATACACCACGCTTGAGTTAAATAAAATCGTCTGGCGGTAGCATGAATAAGCAGTAAAGAGATCTGAAGGTTTGAAAAGGTCGCAGGGGAGAATTACTAAACCTCAGAATGATAGGACGTGTGAATAAAATCGTCTGATGGGTACAAGAAAAGGTAATGATGATGATGATAATGATGATGATGATGGTAGTGTAATGTAGATACAATATGGCAATGATGGTAATGACAGTGACGAAAGTAAAGACGGGTCTGGTAATGAGGCGTCACTGAGAGATGATGGTAGTGATGGTACGGTGTAAACGTCAGTGGTGATGGTAATGACAGTGATGACAGTGAAGATGGGACAGTGACACAGCACAGACAGATTTCACACACACACACACACACACACACACACACACACACACACACACACACACACACACACACACACACACACACACACACACACACACACACACACACAAATACGCCACAAACACTACCCAACACCATAGGCCAGGCATAACACACATGGACACAGACACACCACAGACGTATGCCAGGTCCACAGAAACAAAGCCACTACAATGACACACAAGCACAGCATAAACACAGCAGAAAGACACATTCCCACCACAGACAAGAACAGACACACACCACAAACAAGCAAAAGACCCACCACAAAGACAGAAACGCATCCCATTAACATAGAAGCATACCATGCCTACCACAGACACACAGACACACCACAGAGACAGACACAGCAGAGACACGAACCCACCATACGAAGGGACCACCACTGTGACCTAAATACCTCCCTGTCCCTCAGTACCTTCCTCACTTCGACCTTGAAGTCATGCCATCCTCAATTATTACCCTCGCACAAAATACTACAATTATTTCCACTCCCATTCTCCCAAGCTCCATGGATCTATTTGGCATTGGTTACATGTTTATATTTGCTTATTATTTATTACGTTTTGCGATTTCCATTCTGTTCAGTCCCAAATTTTCTATTTTGAGTGACATTCTTTCCTACTTTTTCCCCGTCATTTCCGGCTGGAGGATTCGGTGAGCATGGGCAAACCTTAAGGCCCATGTTTCTTCCTTGTAATCCCTGTCTTATGTCTTTTTCATAGCTTATTCTTTCAGTATTGCAGAAACTTCTAGTACGTGACAACTAGTTCACTGCAGATTTTTGTTTTCTGAAGCCATAGGAAACGAGGATAAATGCAAAAGGCCTGTTGACCCTTGCTAGGCAACTCCTGTGAGAGTGACTAGACTACTTGAATAAGAAAATGATAGTAAAGAAGGTTCTACCCTGCCCACCAAACCCTCCAGCTCTAACTGGAAGAGGAGAAAAGTAAAAAGGAAAGCCACGCACTTAAGAAAAACTGGCGTGGAAATATTAGGGCAATGGAAGATAGGAAAACAAATACTACCGTAGAGGAATATGGGAAAAATAATACAATAAATTAGTGACAGGAAGAAGTTTCACAACCAATTCTTAACTGTCATATGCCTATCCAGTTCCTGAAGCTCTCAGTGGAAGGAACACTCGTAGCATCGTTATATAACCAATTCTTATGTTTACTTATGTTTGAGGATCCAGGCCCTTGGTGGTTCAGAGGTTAAAACGCCTTAGTTGGAATGAGGGTACTGCGCAAGTTTGATCTGCAAGAGGTAACTTTTGGCTTTTCAGTCTTGTCAGGCCACCAAAGGGAGTAAGCTGTCATCTGTCCTTAAACCTACTGGACTACGGTAACTTACTCTCAGACCCCCACACCTCGGAAAGGGTAAAATGGAATTGGTTACCTTTTTTTCTTTTCTTTTCTTTTTTTTTTTAGACCATTACAAATTGCAAATTATATCACAGAATTTTGTTCAAATAAATGTCACAGCATCTCATTCACAGTGACTTCGTGGATAATTTCGTCCTTTTGAAGCTCTTCTTCCCTTACCTCACTGACAATATAAAGCAATATTTTGGTCCTATATCCTTGCTGTAGCACTTCTTCGTGACTAGCACCATATTCTAGTGGGAGGCTCTTGTTTCCTTTCAGCATTCAGAATAGAGAGAGCATTGTAGGCCAAGTTAACGTGAACAGAGTATAGTATGGGTTAACTTTAGTGTGTAGGGGAGGTGGGAGGTATGATGGAATCGTTAGAGGCAGTCGATAAATGCAGGGTAGGGGGATAATGACTCTCTCTCTCTCTCTCTCTCTCTCTCAATAGATTTTACAAATATGAACAAGTAACAGTAAGAGAGAGAGAAAGACAGACAGAGAAACAAACAGACAGACAGACAGAGAGAAAGGAAAAGACTCAGACAGACAAAGATAGTTAAACGAGCAAGGTGACAGACAGAGAGACAGATGGTTAGACAGACAGAGAGATAGAAAGACATTAATCATGCCTATCCTCCTCCCCCAGCTCCTACCCTCAGCAATCCATATATAACAAAGATGATCACTATTGCAACATTCCCTTCTGCAACGGCATCTCATAAACAACATGCAACCAGGTGATTTGCTCTGCTTAATCCCTTGCACTTTGATTTTCAGGTAGCTTCCGGTGATTAAGGGATTGTGGGTTCGTTGCTAGGGTTATGCGCGCACACACACACACACACACACACACACACACACACACACACTGAAGGTATATATTTTCCACATATTCATTCCTACATTCGATGAGCTGACCACACACACACACACACACACACACACACACACACACACTGAAGTTATATATTCTCTACATATTCATTCCTACATTCGATGAACTGACCACACACACACACACACACACACACACACACACACACACACACACACACACACACACACACACACACACACACACACACACACTATCCATGAAGACTTGGTAAGGACACTGACCTTCATGTTTGGTTAAAATTTGCAAACTTGAAGAGAATTCGTTGAGGGAGAGAGATAGAGAGAGGGAGAGAGAGAGAGAGAAGGGGGGGAGGGCAAAATAATTACCTCTGACTTGTTTTCTCCCTCCCTGTGACCTAGCCTGACCCCTGGGGATTTCTATCAATCTGTTTTTCTGAGTGTCTGTCTATCTGTCTGCATTTCTGTCTACAAATTCTTCTGTGTTCCTGGCTATGTATCAATCTATCTGTCTATCTATCTATCTCATTCCTTTTCTATATGTGTCTAAATAAGTCTATAGCTTCATATAATATTTTTCTTTATATCTAAAATATCTGAATTTTTGTCTGTGCATCTATCTGGCTGTCTTTCCCACTCTGTCAATCTACCAGACTATCTATTTTTATTTTGTCTTGAGTTGCTGCCTTCCATTCCACCCCAATACTTCTTCTATCTCATCCCATCTTCCACCCCTTCCATCTAAACTGCCGTGCTTCATTCCATTCCAGCCAGCCTTCAATCCATTCCACCTTCCATGACATACTTTTCCACCTGAACGGCAATCCTTCACTCCATTCTGACTCCACCTTGCACCATACTCTCATCCATTTAAACTGTTGTGCTTCATTCCATCTCCGTCCACGTACTTATCCACATTCATTCCTGCATTCCATCCCTTTCCCCCATCTAAAGTATAGTTTCTTCCTTATTCTGGCTTAATAGAGACCCTTCATTCCACCATAATCCACCCTCCTGTACAACTCTTCCACCTAAAATACAATCTCCATTTCCATCCACATTCCATCATATACTCTTCCACTTTATTCTGGCTCCACAACAGTCCTCCACTCCTTCCCATTCCACCTTCCAGTACATACTTTTCCACATTACCCACTATGTTCTTATCTCCAAAGGTTACTATAATCATGTTTTTCCTTTGATAAACTGATTTTGTGGGTACCTGGCGAAATTCTTAGAGATAAGTTGATAAGAGACGGTGGGACTGTACACACACTCATTCCCCTACACCCCTCTCATTCCCTTCCCTCTCCTTTTCAATTTCTTTCTTCCTCCTCCTTCTCCTTTTCTCCCTACTCCTCCTCCACCTCCTCCTCCACCTCCTTCTACTACTACTACTCTTCGTCTTCTTCTATTCCTCCTCCTTTTTCTTTTGATAGGGTTTTGAGCCCATACAAGACAATTCCTCTCTATAGGTAAGAATAGACTACGTGAATAAAATGAATACAGACAAGAACGAAAGAAAAAAACAACAGCCTTTCTTCTCCATCCTCTCTCTCCTCTGTACCCCCAGCCTTTAAATGTCCTTGTGTTACTGTTCACCTGATTTGACCTCACTTCCCCTCCCCTGCCCCTCCCACTGCTCCAGCCATCACCTCCCCTGACTCTCCCTCTGACCTGCCAGGATGAGACGAATGGGCTGTCTCCTATCACTACGTTCTGTCTGAACAAAAGCCCCATAGGACAAGCCCCTTGGACAAGCCCTTAAATCAAAAGCCCGTTTTAGGTTAGGTTAGATTGGGCTGGACTGAGCAAGGTAAGGTTAGGTTAGGTTAGGTTAGATAAGGTAAGGTTAGGTTAGGTTAGGTTAGATAAGGTAAGGTTAGGTTAGGTTAGGTTAGATTTAGTTTTGGTTAGGTTAAATTGAGTGAGATAAGGTTTGATTAGGGAAGATTAGGATAAGTTAGGTTTGATCAGGTTAGGATAGGTTAGGGGGCCCTTCTCCTATGCTCCACTCCCGAATCCCCTTTGAACCCAGCAATAAATAGGAACCTGATGTAAGTGGGTCCCTGTGAAGCTCCTTAGGTGTGGTGGTGGACTGGACTGGCTGCTCTGGGTGGCCTCGAAATCAGTCTGTAGATGTGTGAAAGTTTGAAAAGCACAATAAATAAAGAACACTCTGCTCTCACCTGCTGCTGTGAGGGGCCAAATCTCTAGGATGGTATACATAAATTCTCTTAATCTTAGGTAGTTGGTAAGATCGTTTATTCACACATACATCTTAATTCATACAGCTGTCAAATACTCACAAATAAACTAAAATGTATAGCGTGAAAAATTAGACGAAAGGAAGTTAGAAGTGATAATGTTTGTCTATTGTGAAGATTTTGATTATTGTAAAATTGGCTTAAGGTCTTTTATGAATACAGCCCCTGACAACAGTCATAGTACCAGGGCAGGTCAGGCCAGGGCAGGCCAGGTCATAATGGGATAGCGGTGTGAAGTGGATAGAACTTTTGTCAATATTTTTCGTCTGGTGTTTCTATACTTGCATTATTGATTTAGGAATTGTATATATCTGGCTGTCTTTATATCTGTCTATATATCCATCTATCTATTGCCTCCACTAACCCTTGTCTTACACAGTTATAGGCCTTCATTCCACCTTAGTTCGTCTTCCACCATATATGCTTTAAATGACTGTCCTTATCTTGGCGTTTCAGATTTCATCGTTTACCTTCGCTCATGACCTGCAGGGGTGAAGCGAAGGTATGCTTCTGGTGAGGTGGTCAGTGTAGAGACGTCTCTACACTGTGAGGTGGTGGTCAGATGGGAGGAAGGGAAGGGCAGGGGGGTGAGGGAGAAAAAGAACGCCTTGGGATGGACACTTGGACACTCAGAGGTAGAAGGACTTTATATTTCTTTTCCCTTGGGCTTAGATGAGAAATTCGTCTTTTTCTGCAGCTTATTCCACGTAGTTCACTGGTAGATTAAGACAATACGAAGGTTCGACATATATTCCTTAGCACTTCTCTGTGATTAGTACCCGAGGTGTTTAAATGATGAGAAGGATTGAGTAAAAGAGGTATTCGTGTGGTCTTGCTATAGGCAGGACCCATATACATACAGGGTCTAACCATATCGACCCCAAAACGCGTCGCGTTTGCGCATGACGTCATGGCGAAGACACCAGGTGAGGTCTTCCGAGAAGGGGTTGCCATATAGTGAGAAGTAGACTCAGTTGCTCAGAGGTCACGGCGCCAAACAGGTCACCTCAGTCACCTGCACCTTATTCCATTGTATGTGCCCAGTGAAATAATGCCTATACCAATTGTGCACTGTTTGGCTGTAACTCTTTACTGAAGAAAGGTGGGGATATAACTTTCCATATTTTCCCCAAAAGATGAAGAGATTAGACGTAAGTGGATTCATCTGTGCAAGAGGAAAGACACAATTAATCCGAATACTGCTCGCATCTGCAGCCTTCACTTTGATCAAAGTGCTTATAAAAGAAATCTAAAATATGAACTTCTCAAACTGCATATCCCAAAAAATCAAATACGCCTTGAAGAGTACGCCCTGCCAACGCTGAATCTGCCATCAGCTTCATTAAATGTAAGTCCCTTCCCCTTTCTCTCTCTCTCTGCGTAGGTGCATATCCCTGTATATGGTGGGCTTTGCTCTTTATAAGCTCTACAGTATATCTCCCCTCATGGGGTTAGTGCTTGCAGAAATGTGGAAAAGCACGGGGTCATTGCATTTACCAGCCCAGGTAAATTGAGGCAACTGGCCACCGCATTAGTATGAGTTGCTAGTATTCATATTTACCAACCATTATTTTGTTCTACCCACGTACTGTAGGTAACCATTACTGAGTACCCTAGCAAGAAAGCAGTAGTGTTGAAAATGGGTCCTGGCTATAGGTACACAGGCCGGAACTCAGCCAGGTGGTTTCAGCTGGGGAAAAGGACTGCATTAGCAAGGATGCAGGAAGGAACGGGTTTTGGAAATGGAGTTGTGGATGAGTGGAGAAAGTTACCTAGTGATGGTCTGTGTAGTTGATGCTCTTGTTATTGAGAGTGTCAGGAACATCCTATATAGGCATAAAACTAGAAGTGTGACTAGAAAACGAAAATAAGGAAAAGAGAGAACAGTCTCTCTCTCTCTCTCTCTCTCTCTCTCTCTCTCTCTCTCTCTCTCTCTCTCTCTCTCTCTCTCTCTCTCGTACACACAGTGCTTATCTTTTCTGTTGACAAAACCAGACCTCTCAGCCTAACCTCACTTCATCCCTACCCTGGGCACTTACTTGTTTTGGTCTTGTTGGCTTACCCTGGGTCAGGTTAGGTTAGGTTAGGATTACACCAGGTTGTATGTAAATGGATACAAGAGAAAGTATACAAAGATATCTATTTATCTTTATGAATCTGTTTATTAAGGCAAGATATCTCCCACAAAAATAAGTATTTTAATGGATAAGAACACCCTTGTAAAGGTAAATGCTTTCGTGACAGTGTTGTAAAATAATAATAATAATAATAATAATAATAATAATAATTATTATTATTATTATTATTATTATTATTATTATTGATCTATCTATCTATTGCCAGACGCCATAATCCCATAAGGGGTGGCAGTTTGACTTTGAGTTATTTGTTTTACGGGGAAGGGCACTAACCCTCCACCAACCCACTTGTTGACTCGTAGGGAGCACGTATGGTTTGGTTATATGATTACCACCCAGCGTTGTAAATGGTTTCCTGGCTTACAGGAAACCATTTGGCTTGTCACTCAATGTAAAGCCACCCGTAAAGGAAAGAAAAGCAATAAGAAGAGACAGGAAAGATAATAATGATAATAATAATAATAATAATAATAATAATAATAATAATAATAATAATAATAATAATAATTACGATACTAAACCTCACACGATAGAGCTTCGGATATTTTCTTCTCTTTATCCTGTGGATATCAGCATATATATATTAAAAAAAAAAAAAAAATGAATCGAAGCCAAATTAATCGCGATTTGAGAAATCTGGGCATTTTATTGTCGAGATCGGTAAGGTAAAATGCAAAAGACATTATTACAGTAGGTTATTCTTTGTCGTACATGTAGTCTGCGCCAGCTGTTGATGAAGTAAACCTAAAAATTAAAGTTTATACTGACAGGAAAGATTACTCACAATTTTATTCCACTATAACATTTCTCTCCGGTCATCGAACGATTTGGTCCTTTGTTTAAATTATGCCTGAGTAAAAAACATTTCATTATGCTACGGGTAATCCATAGGAAGTTATGGAAGATTTGTAAGGCCTACATGTCTACCCCAGTAATTCCTAAACTCTAGGCTCGAACACAGTGGCTCTCAGTCTTTATACTCCATTTCCCCATTGAGGAACCCATAAATCCCAGGCAGCCCACCCTTCTTTTTTTTTTTCCCCCTAGATCCACCCAAATATACGATGAACAGTAAAGTTTTCTGGTTAAAATCTAACCTGTACAACATATTTCTGATAAAATAAACAAGTATTGTACGTTCTCTTGGCATATCTACAGTACGTTCTCTTGTTATGTCAGAAGAAAAAAATCACCCTCTGCACCTTCTCTTGAAACGTTTACCTCTTACAACAACTTGCCATGACACCTGATATCTTGCTGCGACTCTCTTGAGAACCATCCCCCCTGTTTAAGACCCACTGCTATCCAGACTCTTTCTAATATCTCTGTTAGCACTAAAATGCACCGCAGCAGTAGTTCAGCGCTTCTATAACCGTTACGTTTCCATCTCAAGCCTCCTCCCTCTTCATAGCTACTTTCCCTGCCGTCTTCCTGTCCAGAGTCACCCAGCGTGGAGCTCCGTTGACAGCACATCCTTCGCCTCCCACACACGCCCTCAGGTTACGTCCATAACGTCTAAATTCCCCTTAAAATGACCTGGAAACTAAACCTTGATGACCATGGGCGTGGCCAGGTGGAACGGACTGGAGGTGGGCAGGTGCGTGGAACCTGAGCAAGACTTGAAAGGATGTTCTCGTGGCCTTTGGAGGCTTCCTATCATTAAGCCAGTTTACAGACGAATAGCCCGGGTTTTCATGGTCGGGACAACTACAGCACTTGTATATTATTGCTGCTAACGCCAGGCAATTACTGTATATACGCTGGAGCTAATGATACAAACTTGGTGTTAATGTTTTCCCGTAGGCTATGCTATTTATGCAGACTATTTCGATGTTCAAGATAAAGCACGAGAACATAAGTAAAGAGGATAACTGCAGTAGTCCGGGTGGCCCATGCTAGGCAGGTCCTTCAAGAGTGTGGTTAAACTACTAGAATAAGACAAAGATAGTAAAGAAAATCAGATAATATTTTCTAGGTGTTCTTAATGCAAACTATCCATAATAAAACTATAAAGGAGCATTTAAGAGAATATCAAGGTGTAATAGTTAAAATAATGACCGCAGGGGAAGAGGAGGTAGGGAGTCTGCAAAGCCCATGAGACCGCGGCCCTTCGAGGGACGTGGGGTGAATGTAGGTGGGCGTTTAGCTAGTCATGTGATTAATGGCGTGTGGAACAGGAAGGGAAGGAAAGGAAAGAAAATGAAGGGAGGGGAGGGGAGGAGTAGGAAATGAAGGTGAAGGAATAAAAAGAAAAAGGAAAGGAGGTGGGGTGAAAGTGGGAATGAAGGGAAGGAAATGGAAGTGAAAGAAGGGAGGGGAAGGAAAGGAATAAAAGAAAAAGGAAAGAATGTACACGGCAGGACTGTCTAGTGTAAACAAACTGACCGTCTGTAACTATCCTCTTTTCTTATACTCTTAGTTTAGAAGGAAGGGATGGGATAGGATAGAAAGGAAATGGAGATCAGAGAGAGACGATAATAAGTGGTAAATGAGGTAAGAGCAATGGGAAGGAAACGAGGAGGAAAAAAATGAATTGGAAGGAGAGGAAATAGGAGGGGTGATAAAACATATATTCAGGAAATGAGAGGGAAGGAACGAGTGAAAGAGAGAGAGAGGCGGAATTTGAGACACGGAAGAGAAAGGTAGAGAAGTGACTGGCAAGGGAGCGGAGGAGAGAGGGAAGGAAGTGCATGACTGGCAGGGAGGGAAAAGGAAGGAATACAAAGGAATACAAAGGAAGGCAAACAGCAACAGACCTTATGGTCCTTTCGAGGCTGCTTGTTACAGATCAGACTATGACTACATCTAATTCTACATGCTGAAGGATGAGGATAGTAAAGCAAGAAGGCTCCCCCCCACCTCCAAACCCCTCCAGGAAAAAGTGCGAAGGAACACCATGCAGCATGGAAAAACTGACATGGAAATTTCATAGGAAAGACTGAAAAGGAATAGTTACATTCTATAATACTTTGTCTATAACCTACCTGTAAGAGAACGTAGTAAAGTAATATGAATACTCAAATAAATAAATATGTAAGATATGACATTATGTACGGGTACGGTGAGTTAACGGGGCGTCTGAAGACATAGCGTGGAAATTGCACAGTGCACAGAGGAATGGAAAGAAAGAATGAGCAGGAGAGTGAAGAGAATGGGATGAATTGGAGTAGGATGAAAAGAAAAAGGAAAGGTAGGAGAGGAAGGGAAAGAGGAAAGTAGGTGTTGGAAGGGCGGGGATAGGAAGAGTTGAGAGAAAAGAAAATGCCGATACGAGAAAGTTGAGAAGGAAGAGGAATACGAAAGGTTGTGAAGAGATGAGAAGGAAAGACAAGTGAATGCGAAAACGAGAATTGTAATATTCCATAGTATTGTTAAACCCCCATATCCTCGTGGGCTTAGAAGACCTGGGGCCGTATTTACGAGCTCTTCTAAGCTTATTTCTGTATAGCTCTTAATGTGCTCGTCTTCACATGCACTTACAGCTAGCATACTCTTGACAATCAAATCAGGGTGTATATCTAACATAATACGTAAAACAAAACTTTATGTAATACTAGTAGGAACAAAATAATAACAAAAATAATGAACTGTTATGGTCGTTTGTTTATCGCAAAATTAAATAGGATCTTTTGTTAATATAGATTTCAGTGGTCTTTCGTTGCGGTAGACATTCACTGCAGAAGGTACTAGGCAATGTAGTAATTAATAAATTGATTGACAGCCATGAATAGATAGAAAATATCCATCCATCATCCAATCCTACATTGCCCCATGAGGAGCGTAGGAGCCTGGGGCTAGGCAGTTGGTCCCGACATTTAAGATGAGAGTGAAACTATGGATAAATATAATACATTAGAAGAGAGAGAGAGAGAGAGAGAGAGAGAGACTTCCCACAACGACGCATATTTATAATCGCCAAAGAAGTTGCAGGAGGTTATGTATTCACCTATGTTTGTATGTTTGTTTGTCCACACGGTATCTCCAAAAGTCCTCAGTGAATTTCAGTAAAACTTTGTGGAGGGGAATTGATTAAATTTGGGGGCTGATCCGGATCCGGATCCGGAGTATCCCTCACACTATCTCTAAATGTTCTCAATGAATTTCGTGAATTTTTTTCAAGGGTGGGCCATGGGCAAAGAAAAAACTTATTAAGTACTGGGGCGGATCCAGATCCTGATCCGGATCCCAGGTATCCCGCACAATATCTCCAAAAGTTCTCAATGAATTTCAGTAACATTTTGTGGAAGAGTGGGCCTCGTGTCAAGGAACAACTGATTAAATTTAGGGGCGGATCCGGGTCCTATGTGTTCCACACATTATCGTCACTGATCCGGATCCGGATCCGTTTTACTGGCAATGGCATTGGCGGAGGTATGCGCTCTCAGAGTTCTCACTAGTTATTGATAAGACCAGACAAACTGATAGTTCCAGTCAACTTAGGATGTACTCTTCAATTAGTAAGTTGACGCTACAGCAATTCTCTCTCTCTCTCTCTCTCTCTCTCTCTCTCTCTCTCTCTCTCTCTTTCTAGGAGAGGACGTGCTCATGCTGAAGGCATAAAAGCTGTACCAGGTCACGAAAGTGCATTATCACTGTATATAATGAAATACATATAGTATAGTCATGTTAAGAGGTGGATATTAGTAGTACCAGTTGTAATGCCCTTTTATTTGTATTATTACAGCAAAATCTATGCAATACACCACATTTTTTAAAAATATGTTTAAGGAAAGAGCTGAAAAGGGCAAACGAACAGTGGGAAATATAGATCAATTTCACAACATACTTATATATTCTTTTACTACTACCATTAGAGTTTATTCCGCTTTAAAAAGACTTGGAGTTAAATGTAGCCTTCACTGACTCCACCACAAGATGATATATATCGACTAGACTCGTTTGGTAGTTTGTATATATAGTAAAGTGAATCGGTTGGTTCCTTCTCAGCTCCAGCCCTCTTTTCTGTCAGTCATCCCTCAGCAGCCTGTCACCCAGCAGGTCATCAAAAGTTTTACTAGCCTGTTCCCGTGAGGTCACCAGTCCTAGGTCGACCCCTCCTCTTCACCCCAAACCTCAGTGTTTGGATGTTTCTCACTTAAAAGAGTCTAGGGTCACTCACTCACACACGACAGAGAGAGAGAGAGAGAGAGAGAGAGAGAGAGAGAGGAGGAGGGAAGGAAGGAAAGGAGAGAGAATGGCAGGAGAGGGAAGGACAAGGAAGGGGCTGGTTTTATAGGTATGTGTCGTAAAGTAATAATTCCACCTGTGTGCTGCACCTCCCATCCCCTCACCACACACACACACACACACACACACACACACACACACACACACACACACACACACACACACACTTCTACAACCGACAGACGTTTCCTGAACACACAACTCTTTTTCACTCTTCATATAGTAATCCTTCTCACTTATTCCTGCCGTCTTTAAAAATTTAGAAGTGTGGAGTGGATCATTTTTATCTTCACTCGGGTTCAGTCCTCCATTCCGTCCTGGTCCACCTTCCATCATACAGATTTTCACCTCTTTCTGACCCCACTGCAGTCTATTATTCCCTCCCAGCATACATTCTTGCCTCAGCTGCAGTTTTTCATTGTATACTCACCTTCTTGTATGTATTGTTCCATCCATTTTTACGTCAAGTGCAGTCCATCAGTCCATCCTAGTCTACCTTCCAACATAATGTCATTTATATTCCTTTTTATCACTACCCACAACGAAAATATATCTTCCTTTTCTGCTACAGTTCTTCATTCCACTCTATTTCATTTTTATTTTCCTTCGATTCCACCTTTAGACTTACTATCCTCTGTACCTCATCTGCTGCCGATGCCACTCCTAGCTATTTTATACAGCATGCGTTCTTCCACCTTTTCTACACTCTATTCCGTTTCCTTCCATCTTCCAGGCCACTTTCCCTCAGCTACCTTCAGTCCTCCATTCCATCCCAGCCCGACACCCTCCACACTACCCACACAGCCCGGCTATTGAATGCCTGACAGGAAAATAGCGAGCCCACCCCACCTCGCCCAAGTATGTGTGCCGTCATAGCTTTCACTTTTACAGGTTATGGTAATTAGGTTAATATTAGGGAAGGGATGGGAGGAGGGAGTGAGGGAAGGAAAGTGAAGTGGAAGGAGAGAGAGAGAGAGAGAGAGAGGGGGGGGGAGGGGAGAAAGGGCAGTGAAAAAGAAGAGAGAGGAGGAGAGAGATGAGAGAGAAAAGTGGGAGAGAGTCAAATCTTTGAAATCTAAAAAAGAAAAAAAAGAAAGAAATGGTGCTGGACAAAGACAAATATTAGTTCATGATCATCACCGTAACTATCCCATCAAACTCTGGAAATCTATACGTTACTGCAATGTCAAGAATTAATTGCAGCTAGAGATTAGGAAGGCAGCACTGGAGGGAGATTAGAGGTCCCTAGCGACTCCAGCTGAGAGAGAGGGAGAACACGTGTAGCTTTCGTATATTCTGGTATCCACAAAGTTTTAGTATTTCTTTTAGTATTTACAGACAATGAGACACCGACTGCGTCACATAAAACTTATTTAAATCCCTTCTTCTTGGAATCTGACCAGAAGCCTTACTTTAGTTCGTTAGGGACCGTTTCTTAAAATTCTGAAATACGCTTGTGAACTGAGGAACTTTTAAGAAACTTCAAAAATATGTTTTAATCTTATAAAACCAAGGATGTATTTTTAGGCTTATCAGTTTATATTGAAAGTCCTTCTTAATGTGCAGCCATTTAGTTAAAACTGTTTCCAACGCCAACAATAAATAATTGTCCATTTGAAATTGAAGAATTGGCAACAATAACATTAAAAATAAAAAAAATATAGTGTAGGGGTTAATGGTATTGTGAACCACATCTGAGACATTTTAGTTTATTTTTCAGATTTGTTGTCATTGGTATTTTTCACGATTTTCAAGTAATTTTTTCCTACTTTTTTCACATTTTCAATAGTCACAGCATATGTTGTTGTTCAGTAACCCCGGTCTGCCTTGCAGAGCAGATACATCAACGGCAAGCAAGCAGTCTCCCCTGCAGGGCTGTCCTGTGGAGTAAACCAATGTTCCCTTGCAGTAGACAGCCCCCTGCCACAGCGAGGCGTGGGGAGGAATGTGGAGGTTTGGTTCCTGGATGGTCGCCGCATTTGCGCCTCTCAACCCGGTTAACAGGGATACCACAGAAGGTTTCATGTCACCTCTTTATCATATTATATGGTTACCAACCAGCGTTGCAACTGGTTTCTGTGAGTATAGGAAGTATTTAGGTTTGTCACTCAGTGAAGTTACCTATGTGGAAAAAAGAGTAATAAATATGTTAGGAAGATTGTTTGAAAACAATCAGAATGACAGGAGGACAGACACAGAAAAAAAAAATGATGAGGACGAAGCAAAAAGCAGGCAGCATACGTAAACCCATTCAGTGCATTTATACGCTACTTGAGTCCGGGTGAACTATTCTGAGACATCCACCTTTTATCGAAAAACTCAGTGGAAAAACTATCCCTCTCAGTACGATGACATCAGTTGCATGGCTTTCTTTCTGCTGCCATACGGTTGGATTTAGCTTAAGAGAGCTCCAAAGTAGTAAGGAGGTATAAGATAAAAAAAAAAGTCACCACACTAAGAGGGGTAAGTGGAAAAGTATGTGATGGAAAGTGGCATGGGATGGAATGAAGGACTGATTTAACCTCTTGGATCCAGTGGGGTCGCTTTAAATCCAATCTTGCAACTTCCAGGCGATTTTATTCAACTGAGGAATTTTCTCGGATTGAAGAGGCTGGTGAAAGCTATTTATCTCCCCCGTTTTGAAAAGGTTCTCCTGCGCTGAATAAAAGCATGTGAAAGAAGCGTGAATATAAATAGGTAGGGAGTTCCAGGATCGAAAGGCTTTCTATCTTGGGGCGTTCAGGCACCATAGCTAAGAAGCAGAGCTCGAACTTTGACCTTGACCTGTGACTGTGACCTTTAATCTGTAAATATAATCGAATCGCCTCTTCCAATTCCCACACTTTATATTACCTTTTTTTTTTTTTTTTTTGTAGTCAGATCAGGGAACTTGCACTATGGCCCATGACCTTTAACCTTTGATAGGTCTGCACCAAAACAGAATTACTTCTTCCTAGACCCAAGGTTGATCTAGATCGGAACAGGCTTTTTTTTAAGTACATACTTTGTTAACGCAGATACATGTATACATATAAAGATACAGTACATAAATAGAAACAGACTCGCTCACAACAGCTACATCTTCGGTGTGGCTATTACGAAAAACGTCATGGCATCGTAGTAGTTAAACCGATATTCACACATCTGGATGGGATAAGAGACGAGGGAACTCAAGCCTTCACAAATTATATAAAGTCATAAAACATACACCACCATTTTTTTCCTTAACCCATGTCTTGTTTTGCGTTGCCCACCTCATAAAAAAAAGAGCAGAGAACGCAAGATCAAAGCCAGCCGTCCATCGTGCCATAAAAGTAAGGGAAACTTCCATAACTGTTCCTAAATCACTGTAATAATTGATTCTCTCACAAAAATGGAAGAAAAGTAAAATGGAAGGTGAGACTGGTACATCTGGAGGCCTTTTTTTGTTATGGTTTGGTCCTGGAAATTTTGGTTGTAGCAACATGTCGGCACTGGTCTGACTTTATTCCCTTGGCCTTTGAGTGTGTGTGTGTGTGTGTGTGTGTGTGTGTGTGTGTGTGTGTGTGTGTGTGTGTGTGTGTGTGTGTGCTTTTGATAGTGATAAAAACTTGGGTGCTGATGACTACCCATTTTTTGGCACTGATGGTACTTCGGCACTTATGATGGCTATTGTTTTTGCCAGACGTGTTATAGAAAAACACACCTGGCCCTCTTTCGGCACTAAAAGGTGGTCGGCACTTGAAAAATCTCCTTCACATACAAGTGGCATTCTTTTAAGCATCATGGACACTTTGGAACTTTCTTTGGACTCCTCAAAATTAGCGACACTTCTAATCTTTGGCGGATAGAAACGTTCATCACTTGTCCTTCCCAATTTCTCGAAATCTGCGGCATTTTTGCACCCAACGTTTTCCGATACTAGATAAGATGACATTTCTGCAGTCATCAGTGGCTCTTTTATTTATTCATTTTTTCTGAGGGACTCTAACCACGGCCTTCCTGCTCTAACACAGGAAAACAAGTGAATCATTGAGAGAGAGAGAGAGAGAGAGAGAGAGAGAGAGAGAGAGAGAGAGAGAGAGAGAGGCGGGGGAGAGGAGGGGGTAATCAAGGTGTGAAAAACTACTCTGCATGAGTCTATGTACCTTTTTTTACATAATTGCTTTTGGTACTGCGAAAGAGATGTTTTGGTACGACGTTGCGATAAAAAAAAATCTTATATATACATTTCTATATATATACATTTCTATTATGAATTTGTCTCTTAGCTAATTGCAAAGCTTTCCTACGAGTCATACAAAACACTTGCCAGTATAAAAAAAAAAAGGGGGGGGGAGCACTACTCTGCACCATACTCTTTTGATCGTATTGAAAACTCGTAATGGTAAGAAGGGAAGGCTTTGGCATATTTATTTATTTATTTATTTATTTATTCATTTATTTATTCATTCATTCATTTTTCATATATTTATATATAATTACATATACACCCTGATCTAATTGGGGAAAAAAAATCTCTGGTATGGTCCTGCATTTAGGGACAGGAAAAAAAGATATCCCCCTGGTACAGCTCTTCATGGCTCCTCAAAAGACTCCACTCGGTGACTTTGAC
Source organism: Coenobita brevimanus (assembly GCF_032717465.1). Taxonomy (NCBI): domain Eukaryota; kingdom Metazoa; phylum Arthropoda; class Malacostraca; order Decapoda; family Coenobitidae; genus Coenobita; species Coenobita brevimanus. Next base: position 37,461,375 of record NC_137004.1, read on the forward strand.
CATACCTGCACGACTGATGGTGTGGCTGATGGGGAGTACGAGTCTGAGGTGTGACTGATGGCTGTGGTGAATGAGTGTGGCTAATAAGTGTGGTTAATAGGTGTGCGGTTAGGAGGACAGTTGCTGCGAATTATGGGTCGTAATTGGTTTAGTAACGGAGTGATGGTGTGGAGGGAGAGAAAAGGGGAAGGGTGGGAAGGGGTCAGGGGTAAGAAGGTGCTATTTATTTGTTATTATCGTTATGATTATCACCGTTATTGTTAGTGTTACCTGTAGCAAGTCTTTGTAGTAGTGCCTGGATCTGTAACACCGCTGGCCATATTAGTATGTGTAATATAAATTTATGTATGCAAAAAGAGGAGGGAGTAGCATGCCGTATGGTATGATTATCACTCACCGTTAGCAACATCCGTACTGTTAGTAATTTAATTCCTCTATATTAATTATTACCACTACTAGCAGCAATAGTAGTAGTCATTATTGCCATTGTAACTTATTTAGAGATATAAGACCATAAAGGAGAATATATTCAAGTTACAGTAGGCCGGTTGGGGGAGAGTAGTCAGCACCGCCAAAGAAGAGATCCCGTCAATGGCTTATTTATTTTCTAAGCAGATTGGTTCTAAGTG
>NC_137004.1:37464503-37467003 GCF_032717465.1 Coenobita brevimanus
CTCTCTCAGAAAGTCACAAATTCAGTCATCTTGCTATTTAATGAACCCCTGTGCGAGAGACCATCTTGTGACTTAAAATACCGGTAAAATAGTCTAGCAAGGATTGGAACAAAATAAAAAAAATATCAATAATTCTGAAGAGATCATTGTTAACTTTTTATAATCGTTTCAACAAAGGGGAGCGATATAGGAAATCAATTAAGTCTGCATTATCAAGACTAAAAGATTTCATTTGTCTGAACCGACTACATGGCACTGACTTTACCACTTACACTCAACGTTTCTGGTAGTAGCAAGAGAACAGATACAAGGGAAATAGTCGTATGTGAATTAAATAACAGAAATAATGTAATAGATTTAGTGCAACCCCTTGGGCATGTTTTTCACTTTAAACACATTACCAACAAGCGATTTGGTCAATGATTATTCACGTGCAGGAGCTTAGGAAATTAAAATGGCCTATATCTGACTCCTCAAGTTCTAGATATCTCTCCTAAGAAATATAAGCACTTAAAGAAACACAGAAAAAAACACGCCATCGATGTGAGTGAATAATAGAAATCTTGTAACTCGGACTGAATGAGTGTATATGAGGGAGGATGGCGTGTGGTGGGAGGCGAAGGTAGCCTTGATGAGTAGGGGACAGAATCGCCTGGAGGCCTCTTTGTTGAAGCCTCCCCTCTAGCAGGATGCGGCGTCAGGCTAATGGATAAAGAGAATAATAATTATTGGTTTGTTATACAGTACTTATTGTACTAGTCTTGTATGTCTGTCTGCCTATGTGTTTCGATCTGTCTGCTTGTTTGTGCATCCGTCTGCCTATGGAGAGAGAGAGAGAGAGAGAGAGAGAGAGAGAGAGAGAGATGCCTCACCACTCCCCATCACCTATAATGACTCTACCAGCCTCCTTCAACTTCCTGTCCCTGGCCGCCCCGAGCAACTGGGTAGATTTACGCTACGGGGGTGGTTGCAGATACTGGGGTTTATTAATACACACACACACACACACACACACACACACACACACACACACATAGACGAACCATATAATTCTGCATAAAAAAAAAACGGGATCGAACCAGCACTCATCCGCACAGCCACTCCAGCCAATCAACCAAATTCACCTTCGGACTAGCCATCAGCGTGTTGTCTAATTTTCCAGTTTACAACATTTCAACCCACTGAAGTTCCGTATGGATATTGTTAACCACTTCTGCAGGTATGTTTGTATGTTTGTGTATTGTATTTAATTCTCGCCAATACCGTTCAGGACAGGAATTAAGATGACTCATTCCTTCAGCCTTGTGGTCAAAATTCAAGCCAAGGAGGACACATGAAGGGAGTGATGGTCCTTTAATATGTTGGCTCCCTGTTAGTTCAAACCCACGACATATACAAACTCTGATACACATAAACATAGCCATTACAACACTCTTCTTCACCTGCGTATCTCTTACTACTACAGATACCCCTTCCCCATTCGTACTTTGTCAGTATGGGGAAGAGTTCATTCTGGCTATCACTCCCACCTCAGAGGAAAACCCTGTCCTGTAGCGAACCCCGTATGGGATGTGCAATGTTTTTAATCTTCAGGCCCTCGTACTGAAAGGGGAAAAAAAAAAAAACTGAGGCGGAAACTTAACCACTTCAGACCGATGGCGTATTTCTATTTTTATTTTCGTAGTAGCAGTTTTAGCCCCAGGTTCATCTGAAACGTGAACCCAGTGGACTGCAGGCTGAAGATGCCCTCCTCCTGCAGTCCACCGTCCTTCTTTCAGGGGATAGGGAGGGAGCTGAGGGACGTTTGTATAACCAGGCACTGAAGTCACGTGGTTATATTGATGCCACCACATGAGGGCGTCAACTCTATCACCCATATTTCATTCGTGCTACCAACGCTACCAACAAACAATACTATTCATTTTAAGACAGACCTCTAGTATTGAAGGGGTTGATTTATTTTTTTCTGTCTCTTCCACTTCGAAAAATCCCCCAAAATTTGCATGAAATTGTCTGGAGATAGCAAGAATATAATAAAAGCTACGGCATCGCAGTGAAGGGGTTAATATCAGAGAGAGAGAGAGAGAGAGAGAAAGAAAGAAAGAGAGAGCAGCGGAGTGGTATCAGGTCTACAAGGAGCGTGAGGGTGAGAGGAGTGAAGGGACTTGAAGGCGTCTCTCTCTCTCTCTCTCTCTCTCTTACTGGAGCTGTGTGTGTGTGTGTGTGTGTGTGTGTGTGTGTGTGTGTAGTTTTATCTCCTTCACTACCGCTGTCCTTTCTCACGATAACCATACCTGCTTTCTGATAACACAGATACCAATAATGACTCTCTCTCTCTCTCTCTCTCTCTCTCTCTCTCTCTCTCTCTCTCTCTCTCTCTCTCTCTCTCTCTCTCTCTCTCTCTCAAACATTTCCTGTGCTAAAATTAAACAGGCACCCCACATCTTGTGTGGCAAAAAACACCAACTTCAAGAATCAGTATCAGGAGGAGTAAATTTCC
>NC_137004.1:37472003-37514503 GCF_032717465.1 Coenobita brevimanus
TCTTTTTATCCCTCTTCCCCTTCCAATCCTCTTGCACCCTTCTCCTCACTTTCTCCTCTTCATTTCCTCCTTTCCCACTCCACCTCATCCTGTTCCTTAGACACACTCCCTCATTTCCTCCCTTTCAGTCCTTCATCTCCACTTCCCCGTCTCCTCATCTCCATTTAACCCCCTTCCACCTCCCTCTTAACATCCACTTCACTCCTACCACTCTCCCTCTCCCTCTCGTTACTCTCCCTGTCTCGTTACTCCACCGGTTCCCTGCTCTCTTCCTCACCTTATTTCAGTCCTTTCCCCCACCTCTTCTCCCTCTCCAACTCTCTTCCAGCCTCTCCTCCTCTTACACCCTATCTCCGTAATTCCCTCTCTCAACCCAAATGCTACATCTCTGCCCCTCATCCCCCTTCCACCCCTCTCCTTCTCTGCCTTCACCTCCCCACCCCTCTCCATTACCTACACCTCCCCACCCCTCTCCACTACCTATACCTCCCCACCCCTCTCCTTCTCTGCCTTCACCTCTCCACCCCTCTCTTTCTCTTCCTACACCTCCCCACCCCTCTCCATCTGCTCCTACTCTCCCCTCCTTTCTTCCTCATCTCCAATTCACTCCCCATCTTTTTCCTGACCCCCCCTCCTCCCTATACCTCCTAACCACCTCCCAGCCCTCCCCTCCCCTCCCACTCTAACCACCAACATGCGTCTCCGTCCACGTGCCCCCTACACACACCTGCAATCACCGCCCCCAGCACACCTGTGGACGGCCAGCGCAGGTGTGACGCACAAACGTACAGACACACCGCCTAACGTACTTTAACCCCTGTCTATATTTTATTAATGCTACCGATAACGTTCTCTTTACCAGGGACTTTTAACTCTTCTTTAAGAATACTTTTATCTATCTATTTATTTATTTATCACGGCCTCTAAATTGAACTTTGATTATTACGCCTTTTTAATTAGACTCTTTACACCGGGAACGTACCCTATAGACCAGACACCTTTAACCTCTCAAGTGCGATGATTTTCTTTTTTCCTGTTTTTATTTTTTTACCGCTACTGTATCCTACACTTGCGACTTTAAACTATTTTTGTATGATATATTATTCTTGCTACCGTGCCTGTAACTTACTCTATAACATATTAGATAACCCCTTTAGAGCGATGACGTTTTCATTATATTTTGCCATCTCTAAACTATTATCTTCTTATTATGCTATTCTTTTATTATGCTCGTATTAAGGCAAACTATCTTATTTTACGTTGGAGGACTTTCTGTGAGGGCGTTGTAAATAATGATCATACATATTTTATTCGTGATTGGAAGTCTAGCTCCTTGTGTGTGTGTGTGTGTGTGTGTGTGTTCATGGCTAGCACAGTATTACAATGTTAATCTCTTTTCGAAGCGCAGCATTCTAGATAAGAACCAGCAACTTTAGTTCAGCTTGAAGTAGAGTCTGGTAAAGAATGAGATTTTTGGTGGGGAATGGATGCTTAAAATGACGTGGAAAGAGATCTGATTAAAAAAAAAGGGGAGGGGGGTTATGAAACGAGGAAGTTGCTAAGAGTTTAAAAATAAAAAGTATGTGAAGAGATTAGTAGAGAGAGAGAGAAAAAAAAAAAAAGGAAGAGACGATTGTGGAAGATAAACTATTCTGAAAACAAGAAAATATTTACGAAAAAATGCAAAAATGTAGAAACTAATATGGAAGATACTTAATGTAAGGGATAAGAATGGGAAAATGCAAATATAAAGGAAAGTAAAGAACAAATGGAAACAGTATCATGAAAGACGGAGGAATGGAAATGGTGAAAGAAGGGTGGTGTTAAACATGACTGCTCTTGATGTTGCACGAAGAAAGAATGTGGTGCTTGAGAATATCGCAGTGACAGAAGTGAAGACTGCAATGAAGAGTTTGAATAATGTGAAGGCAGTAGGTGTTAATAAAGTGTATGTAGGTATGACGAAGTTTAATTCAGAGACTGAAGATTTGTTGGAAATATGGCAGAAAAACTGAATGAATGACACTGTACCAGTGGAAGAAAGCTACGAATTTGCCTTTCTGCCAAGTAAAGATGATCGAAATGGGTACAGAATTATAATGAGATAAGTCATTTGTTTGCTGAATGAGAGATATCAGGAAGAAAAGTTTTATAGAAAGAATATATCAGATTGTCTGGGAAGTGATGGGTGGTGTGGCTGTAGCAGTGGTCGGGGAATTTTATGATTATATATTATAGTATGACGGGTAATGAAGAAAGCATGTTGAGAAGGACTGTAAGGTATTTATGACATTTATGAGTCTGACAGGGGGATTAGGGTAGATATATGGAAGGGTTTATTGTATGTGTGATGTGGATGGAAACAACTCAGAAGCTTTAGTTTTGTAATGATACTGATGCATGTGTAAGAAACTATGACTCAATATAAGCGTCGTGGTGTGAAATGAGTGTGTAATTCCTCACGGCTGTTCGGTTTTTGTACCACCTTTAATAGTATACTTTTTCTCCTTTCACACTTTCTTACAGTGTCCACGCCAGTATATCTATATTGCATGGTGTTCTTTCTGACTTTTTCCTGTCGGCTTCGGCTGAAGGGTTTGGCGGGCGAGGGAGAGCCTTCTTCTTTGGTATCCTTATCTCACTCTAGTAGTTAGTTCAGTTACACTTCTAGGAGCTGCCTAGCATGGGCCAACGGGCCTACTGTAGTTATCGTCTCTTCTTATGTTCCTATGTAAATCAGTTAGATTATGAGAGGGTTGAAAATAATGCCAACAATAATTACCCGAACTACTACTGCTACTACTACATAAAATGTCCACGCCAGTTTTTCTATACGGCGTGGTGTTCTTTCTGACTTTTTCTTGCCGGCTTCAGCTGGAGAGTTTGGAGGGCGGGGGAGAGCCTTCTTCTTTACTATCCTTATCTCATTCTAATAGTTCAGTTACTCTTCTAGGAGCTGCCTAGCATGGGCCAACCGGCCTACTGCAGTTATCCTCTCTTCTTATGTTATGTTCTTATGTACTACTACTACTACTACTACCACCACCACTACTACTGCTGCTACTGCCAGTACAAATGTATAGCACGTTTAGTAAGCAGATGTTCAGCAGCTGCCTTTCAGATACAGTTTAAGACAACGACGGAGAGGCTGATAAGGTAAATGCGATGCCCTGATAAAAGGTAGATAAAGAGCGATCACACCTTGCGCTGTAAACAGGGCAGGTCTTATCTCCTATCTGTGAGGCTGGCTGTTATCTCCGTCCCTTCTATCACAGCTGGGAGAATATTAACCCTTTCACTGCGATGATGCTTTTTTCGTTACATTCTTGCTATGACCGGACGATTTTCTCTCTCTCTCTCTCTCTCTCTCTCTCTCTCTCTCTCTCTCTCTCTCTCTCTCTCTCTCTCTCTCTCTCGGGTAGAAGAGGTTTTTCGAATACAAAGTGTAAAATAAAGACGCGTTTAACTCTTTCAGCGTTTGTGTGCCCTCTAAAGTTGAATACATTTGTCCTCGAGCTGAAGAGATTAAAATTAGTGTAGAAAATAATAGAGTTCTTGTAGGATTACTGGCTTCATAGAGGATTTTACATGGTAGTTTATTTCTAGCTTAACTGATTTATTTGATGAGTGATTAAAGATATGCCAAGATGTGGTTTAAATGAGGGAGTGAGCAAGTAACCATGATTTATTTTTTGTCAGACAGAGAGAGAGAGAGAGAGAGAGAGAGACAGACAGACAGACAGACAGACAGACAGACAGACAGACAGAGAAAAAGAGAGAGTAGTTTCTTTCAGACATTCACCATCCCACCTCAGCAGAGTGGTCACTGAATCCTTTAAGAGCACAACAGTGTCGCATTCCACTAGTGTTGGGATTTATAGGTCCCTAGAGAGTACCCCGCTGCTACCCCTCGCCGCAAACCTACCTCTCAAAAAAAGAAAAGGAAAAAAAAAAGCGCTTTCCGTTCCTGCTTGCCACTTGATAGGCCATTTCGTGATTTTGCTCCGCTGGCCAAGCCTTCCCCTTATCGAAATGAACGGTTTTAGAAGTCTCAGAGCTTAACTAATCTCATTCGTCATCACAAACGTTCCTCGCAAAAGAATAAAAAGTATCCTTCACCTGCAATCCAACCTGGCCTCTATAATCCATTTCGTGATTTTTTTATGTCTAACAAACTTTCTGCTTTTCATACTAACAGGATTCAGGAGTCTCCTCGCCGCATTATTCTGTTCCCTGTCCGAAAAAATATATACATAAATAAAAAATAAAAAAAATCCTTTCTTCTTAGTTACAATTTGCCTCTTCATAATCCATTTCGCGATTTTCTATGCTGGCCAGACCCTACGTACTGACCGGATTTACAAGTCACCTGAGTTAACCTTGTCCTTTGTGGCTACCCTGCCGCCTCCCGTCACCGAAAACTTCCCTGTATAAAAACTACACGTAAAAAACCGCTCATTTCCACCACGAACTTGCCTCTTCATAATCCATTTCGTGATTTGCTATGCCGACCAAACCCTCCTCTGGCCAGGTTTAGAAGCCTCCGCGCTGAACTAACCTCATTTGCAAGCCTGAAATGGAAAACGTAGGTGTGTCGGGTTGCGGTGAGGTGTGTTTTAGTCGGCCCTCTAGATCCCAACAACGCCAGCCTCTCATGTTCACCTCGCCCTCCCCGCAGGCTTCAAACCGCCCTAAGTAACACAGAACTGCCCTATTTTAACCCATTTCCACTTCGCTTGGGCTGTGGGGGTCTCTGTTTCCCCGCAAATCCTGAAGATGCTCAAGGAAAATGGTCCACAACTTCACAGACATGATTCAGGTTGGAAAGTCTGATTTAGCCTTGTCAGACTCCCTCACTATAAATGATCTCCCATGAACTGAATAAATTTTGCCTGGAGATAGACAGTTAAAAGATAGATAGATAGATAGAAAGGTAGATAGATAGATAGATAGAAAGATAGATGAATGAAGGGACTGATGGATAGGCAGGTGAATAAATAAATAAATAGATCAAAAGGCTTCCAGTAGTTGAAGGGGTTAATGGCCATATGTCCTTCACCCTAACACCAAGGGCCCCTATCCTCGTCGGCTTAGGAGGCTCCCCAGTACCTCTTCCTCAGCGAATTATCCAGGTACTGCCAGACGATTTCTTCAGTTAAGGGGATCCTCGTAGTGAAGGGGTTCATGGCTGGGTGTGATGCGATGAAAATGTAATGGGTGAGTCTAATGGGTAATAATTCGTGTTTTTATTTTGTACTTAGCTTAAAACTACCGTCTGTCCAACTTCATTGCTCAGGTATAACAGTAGATTAACGCTATAATATGATGCTAGTCACGAAGAAGTGCTATAAAAAGGATATGGAGCTATAGCATTGCCTCTTTCAGCCAATGAGCAACGTGAAATAAGCAGCAGAAGGACGAAAATCTAGGCCAAGTTAGAGTAAAAATAGCGTACCATAGCTATTATTGCTACACACACACACACACACACACACACACACACACACACACACACAGAAAGAGAGAGGAGGGTACAGTACAGACACACACACACATACACACACACAAACACACACACACACACACACACAGAAAGCGAGAGAGAGAGAGAGAGAGAGAGAGAGAGAGGGGGGTACAGTACACACACACACAAACACACACAGACACACACACACACACACACACACACACACACACACAGAAAGCGAGAGAGAGAGAGAGAGAGAGGGGGGGGTACAGTACACACACACACACACACACAACAAAACTAGCACTGCACCACTACCACCACTACCACAGTACCAAAAGTACAACCACATACACACCACTATAACCACCACACTTCCACAAAGACCATAACAACACCCACCATACTGCATTGCTGTGTGTGTGTGTGTGTGTGTGTGTGTGTGTGTGTAGTGAAGGTATTATGATAGTATGTGCATATATTTTTTCCTTGTGTTGTATGTGTATGTGGCACAATTTGCGACAAGTGAGTGTGTGTATAAGTGTGTGCGTATATGAGCGTCTGTGCGTACATACAGACTAACTGGATGGCAACACTGCCTTTCCCTCCCTTCCCTCCCCTCCTTCCTACCCTCCCCCTGCCTTCATCCCTCCATTCCTCCATCCCTTCATCCGTTCTTTCATCCCTCCCTCTCTTCCTCTCTCTATCCCTCCTTTATCCTCTCCTTCTCCCCCTTCCCCTCCTCTGTTCTTACCTCCTTTCCTCCATCCCCTCTCCGTTCATTCCTCCTTTGTCTCAGTTCTTATTTTCCCTCTCTCTTTTCACACCCTTGCTCCTTCCTTCCCTTCTTCCTTCTTCTGTCCCTCCGTCTCTCCCTCCTTCTTTTATTCATTCCCTCCTCACTCTCATATATTCATTTCCTCCTCTCTCTCATTCCCTCTCATCTCCCCGTCTTCTTTGTGACATTCTCTCTCCCCTTTTTCCTTCTTCCCCCCCTACGTTCCCTTCTTTTCCTCTTCCTTTCCTTCTTTCCTTCTCTCTTTCTCTCCTTCTTTCCTTTTTCCTTCCCTCCTGACCTTGATCTTTCTTCCTCCTTTCTTCTTTCGTTTAATCCCTCATTTCCACCTTCCTTCATACTTTCCCTTTCCCTTCCTTCTTTTCTTCTCTTCCGTGTCTTCCTTTCTTCTCAATCCCTTTCTCAAATCAACGAGAGAGAGAGAGAGAGAGAGAGAGAGGGGGGGGAGGAGGGAGAGAGCGAGAACTGAGATGGTGGCAACTGCATGAACCCTTGTTCTCCCTCTCCCCCCACCTCTCTCTCTCTCTCTCTCTCTCTCTCACACACACACACACACACACACACACACACACACACACACACACACACACACGCAATTACTGAAGCGTATACGGGACGAGGGAGAGAGGGAGACAGCCCTCTTCTGTGCTCTCCTATTTTTCTAGGGTATAAATTTGTTAGTGCAGGTATTATGGCCACATCACCTCTTTGGAACCATGAAATTCTCTCTCTCTCTCTCTCTCTCTCTCTCTCTCTCTCTCTCTCTCTCTCTCTCTCTCTCTCTTCGTGGCTCAACACAGAATCTCCAAGTACGACGCGCCTCCTAAAACTGCCTATCACCTTAATCCTTTCACCATGAGAGTCGTCCTTAAGGCTGAGGAAAATCGTCTGGAAGTGGCAGGAATTCATTTAATACCTCATGGACCGGAAGAGGGTGTTGACCTTAACCCTCTGAGCACCGTAACTTTCTTTTTTCAGATTTTATCGGGTTTAAGAATTTTCGAATTGGGGGGGGAGGAGACCACTAACTCTCAATACTAATGTGTTCTTCTGAGCTAATTAAAATCGTCATTTGCCCGTAAGAATTAAATGAAATGCAGACGATTTATCAGTGGAAGAGTTTTTAACGGTTCTGATATTATTCGTATTATCATTAATTTCATTGCCTCCGCCAACGAAGTTGGAGGAGGTTACGTATTCGCCTATGTTTGTCTGTTTGTTTGTCCACACGGTATCTCCAGAAGTTCTCAGTGAATTTCAGTGAAAAATTGTGGAAGGGTGGGCCATGGGCCAACAAAGAATTGATTAAATTTGGGAGCGGATCCGGATCCTGATCCTATGTATCCCGCACAATAACTCCAAAAATTTTCAATTAATTTCAATGAAATTTTGTGAAAGAGTGGACCGTGGGTCAGGGAACAATTGATGAATTTGGGGGGCGGATCCGGATCCTATGTACTCCACACAATATCTCCACGGATCCGGATCCGGATCCTTTTTAATGCCAATGGCATTGGCGGAGGTATGCGCTCTCTGAGTGCTTTCTACTTAGTAGTAGTTGTAGTAGTAGTAGTGATACTAGTAGACATAGTTGTAGTAGTAGTAGTAGCATTAGAAAGTACGACTACTACTACTGCTACTACTACTAAAATTGCTACTACGAATCCGCCACCATTACAACTAACACCACCACCACCTTCCACCACCGCCATCATCACCGCTACCACATCACGATCTCCACCACCACCACCATCACCACCACCACAGCCACCAACCACAACACCACCACCATCACCAGTAGCTTCTCAGTCTTTTCCTTCTTCTCGCAGGATTTTAGAGGGTCAAGGTCGCTGCAGTACGCCATCCCTGCCTCGCCATCTCCCCTTTCTGCCTTACCTCCTCCCTGCCTCACATTCTCCTTGCCTCCCACCCTCCCCCCTTCCCTGCCTCGGGCTCTGTAACGGCCAGTCAAACCTGCACTTGCTATCCTGCCTCGCCCTGCCCCTCTCTCTCTCTCTCTCTCTCTCTCTCTCTCTCTCTCTCCTTTACCCTTTGCTTTACTCAGAGCCTCCTTAACTCTGTTCCTCTCCCTGCCTCACTCTCTCTACCTTACCCTGCTTTCCTTTGTCTTACATAATCTTTGCCTTACCCTTCCTGCCTCTCCCTTCCTTTCCCCCCCCCTCTCTCTCTCTCTCTCTCTCTCTCTCTCTCTCTCTCATACATAATGCCTGCCTTACTTTCTATGCCTTACACTTCCTCCTCATCAACAATAATTTCCCCAACTCTGTCTCACTCTCCATTCCAGTCTGCTCCATCCACTTGCATTCCCGCTGCTTCCCCATTCTAATTCTCTTTATATAAGGAAATTCTGTTAACGCATATACGCCGAAAAAGAAAAGGTATTTGGAAGTAATTGCGCTTTTCCATACTACAGCTCACTTTAGTCAAAATTCCAAACGGGTATTTTAATGTTAGTTCCTTTTCAGGTTACACTATGATAGTCTCTATTCTCCTTTCACACTTTCCTGTAAAATGTCCACGCCAGTTTTTCTATGCGGCGTGGTGTTTTTTCTGACTTTTTCCTGCCGGCTTCGGCTGGAGGGTTTGGAGGGCGGGGGAGAGCCTTCTTCTTTGCTATCCTTATCTCATTCTAGTAGTTCAGTTACTCTTCTAGGAGCTGCATGGGCCAACCGGCCTACTGCAGTTATCCTCTCTTCTTATGTTCTTATGTTCTTATGACGGGGATGTCTTCTTGCTGTATTGCTGTTAGATCTAGACGACTTGATTCAGCTAAAGAGAGGTTTTACGAACAGGAGGGATAAGATGTAGCTCTCAATATTCCCTTTATACCAGGGAACTCTTATACAGAATACAGTCATCTAACGGTAACAAAAAGAATGTATAACTATGAGTGGACAAATGAACCAATTCTTCGCCACAATAACATACTGAAAAGGTCGCTTCGTTTTCTTTGCAAGACCAGCTTATCTTTCTTTGTCACAATTAAGCTATATTTGTGAGCAGGAGAAACCGTGTGCGCAGACTAAAATACAGAGTTGAACACACCTTCTCACACTGCCATTACGAAAAGCAGTGTATATTAATCTGGGCCAATATATCAGATACAAATTAACAGTGCAATAGTTGGTTATATTATTTATCACTCAGACGATATACGCCATTTTCTATATCCTTTTGGCGATTAATCTCATCTTTTTAACGGTATGCATTTTCGTGCGGGAATTTTGTATCTTTTAATCTTTTCTAGGTGGATTATTACTATTATTATTATTATTATTATTAAATGGGGTGGTCAGTGAGAAGAGACGAGATTTGGTCAAGAAGAAACAGGATCATAGTTCATAGGATCAGCTCTATGATAATAACTACATGATGTTCTCTCCCCGTTATTTTTATTTCGTACATTACTGTCTTCTCTCTCTCTCTCTCTCTCTCTCTCTCTCTCTCTCTCTCTCTCTCTCTCTCTCTCTCTCTCTCTCTCTCTCTCTCTCTCTCTCTCTCAACCCACAGCCAGCCTAAGCATGCCTCACCCTGCCTGCCTAAGCCACATAAGAGGCATCCCCAGGTAGGCAGGCAGGCTGGGTTATCAGTAGGTAGTAGTGTTGAGATAAGCTGGTGATTGTGGAAGGTGGCCCTGTCATTTAGATAAGTGACAGCAGCTTAGGAGCGATTGAAAAGTGATTCTGAAGCAATTTAGGTGTAATTTAGATGTAAAGTGGAAGTTATTGGTGTCAGAAGTTATTTATAAGTAACTCAGAAGTGAGTTGTATGTGTAAGTAACGCAGAGTCTTTTAAAACTGTTAAAAATGTCGGATATGTAGGTATTACAATGTCCACTTCAGAAGGAATGCACCCAAATGTACAGTGCACACAACGAACAGGGAATAAGGAAAATGACGGGAAAAAATATGAAGTGGGTAAATGTGATTTAATTGGAAGCTTTTTCTAATTTGGATAACTGGTGACTCTAAAATGATTTGGAAATATGATGATGACACAGGCAGTCTGTTTATTACAGACGGCAGGGATTGAGAACTGGGAAGAGTGACTTTGAAGTATATATATATATATATATATATATATATATATATATATATATATATATATATATATATATATATATATATATATATATATATATGCTTATTGACTTTAAAAAAAAGGTCATTAAGACAGATGATCACTGGGTTTCAGAACAAAGGACAGAAGGATTCTTAATCTCCACCTCTCCTCCTTCGATTTATAAGCGACTTAGAAATGCAGTGAAATGGGAGCTATTTAGAAGTGACTCTTAACTGCTTTAGGTGTGCTTTGAAAATGGTTTGCTTGGGTCAACCAGCCTACTGCAGTTATCCCCTCTTCTTATGTTCTTACGTTCTTAATTACTGAAATGCGACCTTTATCATTTTAGAATTGATAACACCAGACTATTATAGGCAAGAGAGAGAGAGAGAGAGATGGGAAAGTGAGGCAGAACGAGGGAAAGTGAAAGTGGGCATCAGTGGCAACCCAGAGATGGAGTGAGATAACGAGGCAGCCACAGAACCACCAAGAGAGTTAACTCCTTCACTACGATAACGTCTTGATTTGGTCTTATTCTTCTTATCTTCAGACGATTTTATTCAAGTTAGGAAGGATTTATAGTACTGAAGGAAGCAATGAAGTGTATATACCCCCTCAGTGAAGGCTGCATCTAACCCCTCCAGTTCGGAGCCTTTCCCGAGCTGAATAAAATCCTCTGGAGGCAGCAAGAATAACAGAAAAAACGCCCTCGGCCTAAAGGGGTTAAGTAAGATCCGTAATTTTTCTGGGATGGAAGAGAACCCTATACCAACAAAATTAATTACAGTTGAAAGATGCAACGTTTATTTTTCTTTTTTTCTTTTTTCACTTGAGTCCTTCCCATGAAAAATCCTTTTTTTTTTTTTTTTTTTTTTTTTTTTTGAGTGAGATAAAACCGAAGAGTAACGAAACAAAGTGGATATAGATATACTTAGTTTTACTCCATCCTTCCTTTTATCTATCTATCTATCTATCTGTCTATCTATGTATTTATTTTTACTATTGCATGGTGGTTCTCAGTGTTTAGATTGTTATCTGCTTATTTGTTTCCAATAAAATTTCCATATTAGTTTCCCTTTATTAAATGATGTCCATTCTTTTGTTGGATTTTTTTTTTACTTCTATCCTTCCAATAAAATTTCCTTCAGCGTTTTTCTATTTCCATGGTGTTCCTTCATAATTTTTCCTGCCAACTCCGTGTGTACAACCAGGGCGGTGTGAACGAGTTGTGTGGTGTGCAGAGATGAGCTAGGGGATATGGACGAACAGATGATTGTAGAAGTGAGTAGCAGTGAAAACAAATAGGAGGGAGTACAAAATGGAATGAATATACAGAGAGACGGAAGAGTTTATTTGTATCTGAATAAGAAGGAAGTGGAAGGATTAATGAAAATAAATCAGACGAGGGGTGGAAATATGAGAAACAGAAGGGCGCTAGGGTGGAATGAGGAAGTGAGAGGAGCCGTGGATGGGAAAAAAGAGAACGTTCAAGAAATGGTTGAGATTATATGTATCTGAATAAGAAGGAAGTGGAAGGAGTGATGAAGATAGATCAGACGAGTGTGGAGGTGTGGAGATATTTGAGAGACAGAATGACACTAGGGTGGAATGAGGAAATGAGAGAAACCGTGGATGCCAAAGTGAGAATGTTTAAGAAATGGTTGAGAAGCAGAGGGAATGAAGAAAGAAACAATAGAGGTGAGATTTTTACGAGCAAATAGGGGGAAGCAAAAAGAAAGGTAAAGATACGAGGAACGTGTGGAGGAGAAATGGAGGAGTTAGAAAGGCAGCAAAAAAGAAATGATTAGGCGAGACAGTTGTATATATGAAAAAAGGATAGGTTGGAAAGGAAAGGGAATCAGTGGGTGGAGAGACAGGAGGGAGAGGTGTACATAAGTAAAAGAGAAAGACACGAAAAAGAGTAGCAGAGTCGAAAGAGCATAGACAAGGAATATGGGGAGCAGTTAAGTAATATGTGGCACGAAAAAAAAATATATGTTTAAAGATGTGAAGATAGTTAAAGACAGAAGTGAAAGTAAAAGAGGGGCGAAGGTAATGGATTGAAGGCTGTTGGTGAAAAAGACATGGGGAACTGAAGGGATTAGGAAAAGACTGGGGATTAGCAGGACACAGATTAGATCCCGGCTGCTGCACGGTACAGTCTCTGAATATGAAACCGTATCACCATGTTCAGTGCTCTTCCAAATCCTCCCCAACCGCCCGACACATCATACAATCACCCTCACTCCTTGGGGCTCGTATTTGAGGGATCGTATTTTAAGTTGCACAGGAGGCTCCGTAGCTCGTCATCCTTAAACACGTATTTTGCGTGCTACGGCTTGCATATAGTTTTCTATTATTTGTTTCAGTACCATAGAAGAGGATATTGGGGTATAATGTGCAAAACAGACAGTGGAAGAAGAGAGGTCATCAAGTCTTCATAGCCACCTAGAATTCGACCTAATCTGAATGCAATAACCTTAGCGTAACCCAATGGTTATGGTCTGCCCAAGTGAGAGGTGACGTTTGAAGGCTGTAGGAGACCAGCCCTTTGTTGGTGTGTCATTAATAGACTTCTTGATCTCGGAAACAGGCTTCCTCTCTTATGTCCGAAGTGGGAGAAAGTACCGGGACTGATTAAACAGAGACAGCAAGCATGGATAAAGTATATATCAAACAAGGAAAGCAGTAAGCAAACATTTCCCCTGACTACGGCACGCTGGAGAGGACATCTTTATGCGGTGGTAATGATACAGCCGAGTGTCTGTGCTGGCGGTTATATAAATGTCCCTTAATTCCCTCCCATCCCCCGAAATGGAGAGTGTGGAATGCTGACGGCAACTTCATTCTGTAACCCACTGGTTTCGCGCTTCAGATGAACCTGGGGCAGTTGCTACTACTACAACTGTACTACGTCTGCTACAACTATTACTACTACTACTATTGCTACTATGCTGGTACAATAACACTCAACCGTCGACTTACAAATTCAGGTCTTTTTATTTTTTCATTTCTAAGTGCAAGGTAATACTAGAACGTTAATGGAAAGAAAAATAAAGTACTGAGGACACTGAGACAACACTTCAGCAGGAACAATAATAAACCAATCAACCCGTAAGCTCAGTACCTCTCCTCAGTAGTTCCTCTTACCTCTACTGATGATAACTACCCACTAATCCTTTAATCTGGGCCGTAGGAGGTGCGAGAAAGCTTACAGAGGTGGAGGGGATGATTTTATTGCTCCTGCCATAAATAGGAAAGGGACTGTGGATCGAGGTGGATGGTGGCACAGTGGGAGGGGAGGTGGAGAAGAAAGCTTGTGGGAAAGATAATGGTAATAATAAAAGTATCAATGACGGCAATAGCACCAACAAAGCCACCGTAACAAAAAAAAAGAAGGAACGACAAGGGCAACGATGATGATAATAATAATAATAATAATAATAATAATATGGACGAAGAAGAAGAAGAAGAAGAACAACAACAACAACAACAACAACAACAATCTAAATTTATGCAACACAGATTTATGTTAAGCGTACACAGTGAGCAAATTCACGCACCTTTCAAAAGCAGGAGTGAGGCAGAGACATGAAGGAAACCGCCCAAATTTTCCCATTACAGCTGAATTTGAACCCTCTAAGGCGGAGAGGGAGAGAGAGAGAGAGAGAGCATTATCACCAGCACCCATCCCATTTCAAATTCTTCAGAACAGATAACCTTCTTTTCCCCTCTTATCCTCCCTCCCTCCTCCCTCTTCCCTCTTATCCCTTTTCCCCGCATCTCTCTCTTTCCCCCTCCTCCCTCTCCTCATATCCTTTTTTTCCTCCATCCCTCTCTTTCCTCCACCTTCTCCATCCATCCTTCCCTCTCTCTCCCCAACAATGACTCATGGTGCGTGTGACTGAAAATGAAAGCATCCAAAATATTATAGGGCTTTTCACCAGGTCGGAAAGAAGGAGGGGGGGGGGGCAGTGGAAGAGCTAGGTGGTGAGGGAGGGAATTTTCATGAAGAGAATTATTTTTTTTATATAGAATAGGGGCTTAACCAAACATAATTTTGCACTTTTTCGAGAACAGTAGACGGTGACAATTTTTTTTAAATAATTCTATCACTCATTCGTTTTCTTTATACCCATTTTTAATTCGTGGCATTTTCTTTCCTTCCTTATTCCCCGTTCTTCTTGTGATATTTTTCTCTTTGTAATAATTTTCTCCTTTCTAAACCCCTTTTCTTCGTACCCCTTCACCTCTACCCTCTCACTATCGCATACCTCAACTCCCTCCCACTTCCCTCCGTCCGTCCCTGCCTCCCTATCCTTTCTCTCTCCGTCCCTCCCTTACCTCCTTCCCCTATTTCCCTCCGTCCCTCCCTACCCCCCTCTCTCCTTGTGAGATAATCGGTAATTAGAACATTCTGTGAGCGTATGTGCCTTTTTTTTTCAATAATTGTTGATTATAGACTGCACAGTTCATAGTAGTTCCTTTTCCCTCTTTCTAGTAAAAAGTTCCATGTTTGTATTTACCTAAAAACATTGTATTTTTCTCGTTTTTTCCAGCCAGCTGTTTTGGTGAAGGGAGTGGTGGTGAGGCAAGAACTTTATCCATTTTTGTGCTGTTCTCTGACGTTGGCTTAATTTTTAGTGTAATTTGCTTCAGGGTGTAATTTGTTTCACTCCAACAGATAACCTCGGTATGTGCCAATAGACCTCTCCTGTTATCCGTTCTTTCTATGTGTTCAAATGTGCCTCTCTTGCATCTCTATCCCTTTTTTCTTCTTGCCCTCCATCCCTCCCATTTCCTCCTTATTCATTCTTCCTCCTGCCCCTTCTTCCTCCTCCTTCCCCCTACATACCCTTTCTATCTTTCTGTACCTCCTCCCCTCCCTTTTTCTCTCTTCCTTCATTCTCCTTATTTCTTCCTCCCTCCCGATTTCCTTCCCTTTTTCACTCCCAACTTCTTCCCCCTCCTACCCCTGCTCCCTCCCTCCCTTCGTCCTTTCGCCAGAGGGAGGGTGGAGGTGGGTGTATAAGGGAGATAATATACCCCTGAGAGATGCCTTAATGCTAGTCCTTCCCTCGTGCATGATTTGTGGACACCCTTTTCTCCCTTCCTCTCTCTCTCTCTCTCTCTCTCCTTCTTTCTTCATTTTCCTTCTGATTTTCTCCATTTCCTTCTCACCCTTCGTTTCTTTTTTTCTTTTTGTACAATTTGGAAACAACCACACACCACCTGAATCAACCACACACCACCTGGAGTCAACCACACACCACATGGAATCAACCACACACCACCGCAGTCAACCACACACCACCGCATACCACCCAGAAAGACGGAGACACTAGCAAAGTTACAGTGAAATGCGTCTGTTTCATCATCATCACTGTCCCCATCGTTTGTCTCATCGTTTCTCAAGTTTAGCCCTGGCAGTGATATCCAGTGGAATGAATATCGATTTCCTCCTCCTCTTCCTCCTCCTCCTCATCATCATCGTCATCATCATCATCCAGTTACCCACACTCAAATGGGGTGTGGAGATTCAAAGCTCGACTCCTTGACCTCATATGGGACTGGAATATGAGGAAAAAGGAAGCTTCAATAAGTATTCCCTCGCCTCCAGGTATAGTGTATATGACACCACAGTACTGGACGTCACATAGCTCTTTCTGGGTATCAAATATGACTTAACCCTTCTCTTCCCTCGCACTTACCTTCTCTCCCTATTCCCAGTTAATAGCACATAGGGGAAAAATGCTATGCGTGTGTGTGTGTGTGTGTGTGTGTGTGTGTGTGTGTGTGTGTGTGTGTGTGTGTGTGTGTGTGTGTGTGTGTGTGTGAGAGAGAGAGAGAGAGAGAGAGAGAGAGAGAGAGAGAGAGAGAGAGAGAATAATGACAGTGCCATCTAATGACTGCAAAAAGCATATCAAGTAGTTCCTGGTAGTGCGATGGTCTCCCTCTATAATGTGATGCTATTGAAACTATCGTCTGATTTGTTACTCCATCGATATGTATCAGCTTAGTCGATGATTTTATGTATAGTATAATAATCAGACAGCTCTAAAGAAAAAAAATCACTAAATTTCCATCTCCGTTTGGCGTTTTTTGGCGTGCTCTGAAAAGCCCTCCTTTATTGCTCTAGGACTTTATTCAGTTACGAGAATAAACGAGCACGCAGTTACTGGAATGTCGAAACTCATTTTGTAAGCATGTTAATGTCTCTGTATCATATTATTGAAAACTTTACTACACTGTCTTAAGAATATTTTTTTCCTGGGGCAACGGGCACTGTGGTTTGATTCAGCATGAGCTTCCCTTCTTGGTAACCAGATAGATTGCTCACACATCCCGAATTTCCGTGTCTAGCGGCCCCAGTTTGTAAATATTGAGTGAAAGGGCAGGCCAGCATCATTCTCAAAGATGTGACTTAGGATTTTTATCGCCACACACCTGCAATCATACCTTTAGTGCATGCCCTGGTAACTGCTTATAACATGTGCTGCGTTTCTCTCATGCAGCCCCTAAAAACGGTGGTTATAGAGTGGAAATCGGTGCACCAAGAAAGGGGGTTGAAGGCTGTGGGACAGTGACAGAATTAAATAAATGGTGTTTTAGCAAATGACAAGAAACTACTTTTAACTTTTTACTTTTCCTATTTTCTGCAAATTTGTGTGAATACCAAGCAATGCGAGCGTTGAAACTACAATGAAGTAAAGAGAGTGTTTGCAACCATAGCCTCGGTGATTTTGCATTAAACAAACAATTATCTTTTTCGTGTATACATGGATAAATGGATACGTCAGTGTAAATAAGGGAACAAGGTGGCAATGGACACAGTACCTTAAGAATTTTTTTACTTTAAGCTTCGTCAGTGGCGATGCTAAAAATCGCTTAAGGGATTAAAGTAGCCTTGCAACCGTACTAAATTTGTCGTTTACAGCTTCGCCAGTGGCAAAACTAAAATTACAACTCTTTCGAATAAAAAAAAAAAAAAAATGCAATTTACTGCCCTTCATGGTGACATGATGAAAAAGCATGAAACCACAAAAATGTTAAATCAAGAATATTCTCTCAAGCAAGATGTGTTTAACAAGGAACCTGTTAACCCCAGTCCGAATTGGACCGTCAACGAGACTGGCTCTTCTCTGCAACGTAAGTAAATGAATCTATACATGTGTTGGACAAATTCTAGAATTGCTCCCTCCCTTATAAAACAGATACAAAATTCCTGTATGAAGGATAACCGAATTCTTCAAATAATAGGTTTTAATAGCTGCGAAAACCTTGTAATTTGGACGTTGTTTTATAATTTTATCAGTGTTATTAGGGCCAGAATACCTGACAAACTTGTTAATTAAAGTACGATTTAGTGGTAAGGGCCTTATTTTCTGAAGCACAACCAATTTTACAGGCAAGTTAAGCTTAATGCAGACTAACCCAACCCTGAAACCAACGTTCTTCGGATCTAACCTATACGTAGTTACTGACACCGAACTTGCGTGTCATAAATGAATTACGATATGGTTTAATTCTTGCCATAAACTTTTCAACATATATGAGAGGGAGCTGTCCTAGATTTGATTTTATTGTGCCTTAATAGTTGATCGTGTATTTTTTATATATTCATTATTTTACTTGGGTTGGGTGTCTATCATTCTACATTTTTCCTGGTCTTCCTATTCTCTTTCTCCCATCAACTTTTCTATCGACATATACTCCACATGTCCCTCGTCCAAACACCACTCTTCTCGTAACTCCATATGTAGCCTGCTCTCCCTTCTTCCAGGTAATTTTACTTGCACTCCCCAGGTAACTCCACAAGCACTCCTCAGGTAACTCCATGTGCATTTCTCAGGTAACTCCACATGCACAAGAAGGAGTATTAATCTAACTTCTTGACTATGGTGGATAAAATCGCTTAAAGTAATAGATCCTTGTAATGTCATATTAGGATGAATAAGCTGCAGAACTCTGATGAATAAAAATGAATAATACGGTGATGAAGTGAATAATAGTGAATTACGGTGAACATGAGGACCTACCGTGAATAATATAGAGAATAATGTAAGTTATGGTGAATTATATGCTGAATTACGATGAACAAAATCTTGAAGCAGCTAAAATGATATAAAGATGTCCTAGTAATTATAGTAAAGGTGATAAACTCCAGCTTGACCGTGCGAGTGGTCAGTCGAGGTCAGAGGCGATGCCGTGACCTGACAGGAAGGTTCTTATTTACAATGGAATCTCAACCAATTTCTTAACACGAACGAGTCTCCTTGGTTGTTAATATTGGCCTGGGTTAATTGTTACGGTATTTTTAACCTTCGCTCTGATTTGGTTGTGAATTGTTTGATAGCTGAGTGAAGACAATATTATGAACGGTCCTATACACAGCTGAAGTCCAAGAATGTATGTAAATATAGCCTGATCTGGGTTGGTGGTGGAGGAATTAAAGGGTTAGATTATTCTCTCTCTCTCTCTCTCTCTCTCTCTCTCTCTCTCTCTCTCTCTCTCATTAGATATGGGGGATCAGAGACAGAGCAAAAATGGGACTTTTAGACCAAGGTGGAAGACTATTTCGAAAGGTGGATTGGTGTGGAATAATGGACTGTGGATGCGACTAGATTAAGTGGAAGAGTATATGATGGAAGAGTGGATTGGGATGGAGTGAATAATTGGTTGAAGAGGAGGAAAGGGAGACTGAGTGTGAGGTTGAAGGGAAAGGTAGGTGTGGAGAGGTAGACAAAGAATGAGGTAGAGGGGCGAGGTGGATGTGGAGGAGGAGAGGTAGGCCGAGAATGAGGTGGAAGGTCGAATGTTGAGTGAATAGATCTATAGCTCAGATCACTTGGCACTCTGGCGATAGTTTCCCCTGCTTTTTTTTCCCCATCCATTTCCACCCGATATGATGATGATGATGGTGCCCTAAGCTTTTTAAGACGTGTACCCCGATTCCCATCTGCATTCCACATCCTTCCTTTCGAGGGATAGGGAGGATGCTGAGGTATGATTGTATAACCGGGCAAGAGAACTACCCGGTTACGTCAGTGCCACTACTTGAAGGTGTCCCCCTCATGGCAGTGGGGAATGGATGGATGGTGGACCGCATAAAGGCCAAATACTGATAATGATTGATTTTAATGCTGATGGACTACAGTTAGGCTACAATTATACAGGACCGAATCAGACAGCAATATGGACCGAATCAGCCAATGATATGATCCGAATCAGCCACTTACCAAATTAGCTTGCACCTTGGAAAAGAGCACGTTGTCCGACCGTGAGAAGGTCGTGGGTGACAATGATACCCCTTCTAGCCTCCTATGACTGACTCTGCTGATTCAAATAGCATGGTACAGCTAAAAGAGAATACTATACGGTACTCTTTTTACTCTTAAGGTGACATAAAACTACCGTCCCTCCATTATGAATGCAGTGTTGTAAGAATAGAGTATCCGAATATGATGCTAATGGAAATGTTTACTTCTGCAGCATTGTCTATTTCTGCCACAGAGTTCTGAGAAATATACAACATAAAGATAAAAATGTGGGCCAAGTTAATGTGAAAGACTTCGTTCGGTTATATGAATGTTGGATGTTGATCTGTAGTTTGGCAAGTTTGTGTATTTTGTGTTTTGTCTATATTGTGGAGTGAACGGTGCAATGTTGTTATAATTTACCCATGTTAGGTATTTCCAGAGTGCACTGCAAGCTGTGTTGTGACGTAAGTGCACGTATGTAGTGGTGTGACTGACAACAAGGCCCCAGAGAACTTATTCCAAGACTACGACATTGAGGCGTAGAATAGCAGCTTCAGTTTTAGTCACAAACATGCTTACGTATGTCACAATTAGATCCTACCCAAAGATCTCGAGGTCAGCCAGGAAATCGACCCCAGAACCTATCTTTGCGAGGCGAGCATGCTTGCAATTAAATTAGCCACTTTTTTTTTTTTTTTTTTTCAGATGTACTGGAAGGGAAAAAAAAAAAATCATACACTTACAGTATAAAGGCAGTTAACAAAAGAAAAAAACACTACCACACACTAACGTCCAGGGAAGTGTAACAGTGTGTGCTTGAAACGTGGTGGATTTGCAGTAGTCATAACAGCAGGGAAAGGATATGAAGTGTTTAAACAGAGTCGAAGCTGCATTATCTTGCCAACACTTCCATATGTGGGCAGTTAGTCTACCATCAGGACAATGCATGACACACTGATACCAAGACACACACAGTAAGGAAGCCAGCCAGTCATTCCCTTCAGTTCCAGCCGAGAAGTGAAGACCTGGAATTAGAGCATAAAAACATTAGAAGCATTAGAAGAGAGGATTACTGCAGTAGGCAAGTTTTCCATGCTGGGCAGCTCCTACAAGAGTGACTAAAGTACCAGAATAAGACAAGGATAGCAAAGAAGGGTCCCCCGCCCACCAAACCCTCCAGCCGAAATCAGCAGGAAAAGAGTAAGACGGAGGACCACGCAGTATGAAACAAACTGGCGTGGACATTTTATAGGAAAGTGTGACAGGAGACTTCCGTGGTGAAACCTGAAAAGGAAAAGGAAAGGAATAAGAGAATATCTAAAGTGAAAATAATCTGAAAAATAAGAAGAAAAATATTCTAGATATGCGTTGTGAAATTTCAGTAAACAATATTTTAAGAAAAAAAAAAAAAGGTCATTTAAATTTAACCTTCAAGATTGCGAAGGACATAAGTGCTGATTGTTGTATGTTTGATGCATATTACATAAAGCTGGTTCTTAAGTATACTGCACATCTACTCTGGAGGAAATTAACTGATTGGAATATGTCTCATGCATATATATTTACTTACCAGAAAAAACATAATTATATACTGTAAATATGCTGTCCTGTTGTGGCTGATGGTTCTTTTTAGCGCCTCGAAACTGTCAGAACCTAATGATGCTTTTGCTACATTTATCAGAAATATTTAGTCGGGTTGGAAGATTATTATTATTATTATTATTATTATTATTTTTATTT
This sequence comes from Coenobita brevimanus, assembly GCF_032717465.1. Classification (NCBI taxonomy): domain Eukaryota; kingdom Metazoa; phylum Arthropoda; class Malacostraca; order Decapoda; family Coenobitidae; genus Coenobita; species Coenobita brevimanus. The sequence continues at coordinate 37,493,350 of NC_137004.1, forward strand.
ATTATTATTATTATTATTATTATTATTATTATCATCATCATCATTTCGCATTTTCTTCTTAACCAAACTGTTATTCACTGTTAACTAATTCAGCTGCATTTTCATTAAATAAAATACAGGGATCAACTTATGAGACAAGAAAGAACCCTTACTGCAGTGAAAGATAGCCTCGAACTAACCATGAAAAACTCTACGGGAATTACGTGTTAGGAAAATGAGGCACAGCAAAAATGAATGGGCTATTTTGGGCTTTCATGCTCATTTGACTTCTATTATTTTCCTTTTCTGTGTCCATTTGGATTATCTTAGGGTGTTATCTAGAAGTAATAACTTACACAAAGTAAAGTCCATTACTCATATAAACGTTTTATACTTGTGTTTACTCAAGATACTTTATCTAAACATTCTGTCCCGCCATCATTTCCTTTCAAGATATTGGCTGTCATAACAGAGTCCCAGATTTTTTTTTTCTTTTTCACAGTAAAAAAATAAAATCTTCTGCCTCACCCATGTAAGTTATAGTTTGTGTGACAGTATGGTACAATGCGAGTATACACAATTTTTAACCCACCTGGCCCGAAATGTGGTGAGAATTATCTTATTGTTCATGGACTCTTCTACTCTTCAGCATTATCCTTCCATTGCAGTGGAATGGAGGAAATAAACTTAGTAGGTCTGATGATTGATGCAGATGTCAAGTTCTTCATAAATATTTGCCTGTCTGAAATCCTTAATTTTACTCCCTTCATGCCTTACCTTTTCCCTTGCATCCTGAATCCTGAAAAAAACCTAGCCAGCATCTCCTTGCATTAATCATAAACCACTAGGAGCTGCACACGACCCAGACCCCACCCTTACCAACTCCAGCCGTCCAATCAGCTGACAGCACCAGACACCAGCAGAGTTCAATCTCCTCTATTTACCTCTGATGGGCGCTGGCTCGAACGCATTTTTATTTATTCGCCTGTACAAGGATATCGATTTGGAGGAGAGTACCTTTGTTTTGATGTGAGAAAGTTGCAATAATTTTTTCATTAGTAATGCTATGCTTATTTTTGCATATGTGCTGGGAATTCAGTGATAAAAGAAAAAGAAGGGAGTTTGGCATCACTAGAGTGACGCGCAGGCTTAAACGCATCGAGTTGGCAGACGACACTAGCATCATATCTTGTAGCAAATTGATACAGGTGTTTCCACATTTATTTCGCAAGTTACCTTTTCACTTTACTCTCAGGTAAAATGCTAAATATACGTCACTAATATATTCAATTATAATTGGTGAGATTTACAGCCCATATAGTGGGAAATTAGCTAAAATAACTTTGCATCTTGCTCCCAAAAGTTCCTTGGTGGTGAGCGCGGCAGATGTGAACTCTGGGCGTCCTGAGTAGAGTTGTGGATGGTGTGTGGTCGGGGGGATGTACGCCTAGCCAGTGTCTTTCCTTTCCTCCTCCCGTCAACATCTTCGGGATTGAAACACCATGGAGTGATAGTGGAAAAAGTGCAGCTGCTTGGAGTATGTGTGTGCTAAGTGCCTGAAAAAAGTTACAAAATCTGGGAAAATTTTCATTTTTCGTGTTTATTATCCAAGGTAAATGGGCCGACTTATGTCAATATCTGTTGACAGTCTTGCTTGCCCTTTTCAATGATTTGTTTTTTCACATATGACATTTAATCATTGTGATGATAATTTGCAAACTGTGTATTCCAAGCCACTTACAGAACATTGGGTTAAGTAGATTTTCATGTCCTTTTTTCCAGCGACCGAAATCCCAGAAATGTTTTTACCGTAGGCTAGTAGTGATTTGACTCGTGATGTTATGATGAATGCTAGCCTAATAACTGATTGTGAATGTATGCTAGTGGTTGTGCCAAATAATTAATATCGCTGCCAGTTTGGTACTACGGTAGAAATGCTCTGAAAAGTTATCTCCGTTTCACCATTAGTTTTGTTTACAGTGCTATTTATCCGGTGTCGTCTTGTACGTTCGTGGAGCTGTATGTTTTAATTGTTTTTTGTTCAAGTAAGAAGGAACCAAAGACTGAAAATCTGCAGAATTTGGAGCTGTATGCTTTAATTGTTTTTTGTTCAAGTAAGAAGGAACCAAAGACTGAAAATCTGCAGAATTTGTATGTTTTCATGGCTAACAGTTCTCGTTGCGGTAGAAAATTTGTCCAGATTGGTTCTTCAGACATACCATCAAAGGAGGGTATTGGTTGTGCAGTAAGCCAGTACCGTACTAATAATAACTGTGAATTTACAGCATTGTTGGTGATTTTTAATGAAGTATATCTGGGTTACGTGTGTGAGTTAGATATTTAACATCAGATTTTCATTAGCATTTGTGGGTTTCACTTTTTTTTTTTTTTTACTACCGTATCAGCTATGCAGTACTTAAGATTATTATTTGGTATTTTCATTATCATTTATTTTCATGTTTCTTAATTCAGCTAGTTCGGTAAACCTTCAGTGTTTTTTTTTTTTTTTTCTCATGAATTTAATGGTATGGTAAGCCTAGGCCCAAATCCTAACTGCAGTAATTATATGACCTTCATCTGTTGAAGTGTTTCTTGTATGTAAGCGGAAAGCATACATGCTGTATACATATTTTCATGCACTTGTATATAATTGTAATCCACTTTTATCCATCAGCCAATAATTATGGACCATTGCTGGCCAGATCCTCAACTTGTATAGTATGGTATATTATTTTGCTTTCCAATCCACCTGCTACAATGTTAGGTTTTCCCTCTAGGCCAAAGAAGATCCAAGCAAGGCAGCAGCATGAGTGGGCGTGATTTGTACCGAAGTGCACTGAGAGGGGGCCACATGGACACCCCACACCTGACCAGTGACATGTCCCCTATGTCCAACCTGGCCCACTCTCTCTTTGGCACATCCCTCTCTCACACGCCCCGCAAGAGACTGTCCCTCCATTCCAATATGTCTGATACACCAGAGTCCTTAGGTGAGTTTGCCACTTTTTTTTTTTTTTTTTTTTTCCCCCCCCCTCAGGGATGCTGGTTCACCAGCTATTCCCTACTTCTGTTTCTGCCTTATGTTGGATAACCGACCTTTCACCAAATATTCCCATTTTATTACTGCCCCATGTTTGATATCTGACTTAAGACGAGAGGGCTGTAGTATGTTTCTCTGTTTTTATAGGATTTTCTTTGATGTGTCGAGAAGAAAATAACAAGGCATGCTGTTAGCAGATACTGGGGAATAGTTGGTGAACTTTTGACACAATTGCCTCCTCTCACACACGCTGCAAGACACTTCTTTGCACTGTCAAACTGTGCAGGAAGTTTGATTTGCTGATTGTCATAGTGTTGTCATACTTTCCCTGTAACCTTTGTCCTGCTTTTGTGTGGTGAGGGTTTTTGTTGGCTTCCTGTGTGCTGTTTCCTATCAGTTCCTTTCACGTGGCAAACTCTCATTATTTTCAAATAATTCTTGTTTGCTGGTCTTCATTTTGGTAGTGTTATCATAACCTTCTTACATGCTGGTTTTTTCCCTGACACTGTAGTGTCTTTCTACGAATGCTTGCGACTCTTACCATATTCTTGCAGTGTTAATCTTTTACAATTATTATCTGTCATCCTGGTGCAGCAGCAGTCCCACCATGCAGCATACTCTACCGACTGGCTCATGCATTTTTATTCCTTAGTCCCTCATTCTATTCACCTTCTGTTTATATTCTTTCATCTTTTGCTGTACATTACCTCATTGTCTCTACCTTGGAACAGGAGCTGCTTAGTGTGGGGCAGCTGTGATTTACAGCAGTTTTCCTCTTAAATTCAGATTTTTTTTTTTCTTTTTCTGCCTGCCTACTGGTTAGCTACTGTGCATCTTTCATCTGTAATGTATATGATATCACTGCAACTTAATAGTCAGACAGCCACTGTGGCTGTTATGGTTCCATAACAACCCCTACCAGCTTCAACTTGCTTTTTATTTATAGTGGAAGTAAGAACTAAGTGTTCCCACTGCAGAGCCAAATTTAGATAATAGACCCCTTTGTATTGCTTTCGCAGAGCTTTTGTTGTACAGTAATGTTGTAATGAAAAGAGCATGAGATGAAGTTTTATCAAATTATCCAGTAACCAGCGGTATTCTACTTAGTGTTAAATTCTGTAGGTGTGGTAGCTATTGTTGACAGACATGGACCTCCAGACATTATTCTTGGTAACAGACCTTCCTCCGACACTACTTTCCATCACATACCCCCCACCTTGGTGTATATAGGTTGTGTAGTCTTAACATATAGAAATCCAGAGCCACTGTACTGTAGTATATTTATGTATACTGTAGCTGATTGTATTTTCTGTGTGTGTGTGTGTGTGTGTGTGTGTGTGTGTGTGTGTGTAAGTATGTACAGTACATTTTTTTACCTATTTTAATTTGCAGGTTCTGTGTTGTAAATATGAAGGTTTGGCTGTTGGTTGAAATGTGTTGCATACTGTATTTTTGGTAGGCACTGATAGTTTTTGCTCTTCATTGTTTTGCTACTTTCTTAGTAGCTACTGGAAATAGGATTTGTACATTTGATAATTTTTGAAGGCTCCAACATGCTTCCATGCATCGGGCATGGTCACCTAATGGCTGCTCTCCATGCTGCTTGATCTCTGGCAGCTTCCCCATTCAGCTCCCAATCCCTGAGGTCACACTCTGTGGCCTCATCCCAGGTCTTTTTCGGTCTACCTCTCGTTGCACAACCCATAACATTAACTCTTACTTTCTGCACCCAGTTGTCATCTCCCATCCTCTCCACCTGACCATCTCAATCTACCTCTCCTCATCACAACACCAATACACTCCAGTCCCATCCTACCCCTCAACTCCTCCGTTGTAAACCGAGCCCCCCCATGCCTCGCACTAAGGAACGGACTGCACATCACCCAAATCATTGTCATGTCTGTGCATTTGAGCCTGCGAATATCGTCTTCCTTTACTGCCCAGGTCTCACTGCCATACAGCATTACACTCCTAACACATGCTACATACAAAGATCCCCTGGCATGGAGGGAGAGCCCTCTCAATGTCAGAAGAGGCAACAGCTCCCTGATGATTATTCTTGTACTGCATTGTACTAGAATAACTGCTAAATATGTTCTGTGTGAATGTGTAGGTCTCATATTTAATACCAAATGATATAACTAGTACTTTCTGTTTCTGGCTCTTACCCAGCCCATTCATGATAATGGAAGTTGGAGTAGGATGATCATACTCTAGTAGCAGTCCCCTCTTAGCTATATCTGTGACCTGTTGATCTGTATTTGTGTTTAAAAGTGTATCTGTGCCAGAACATGTATAGCTTGTAAGTTTGTACTTACGTTTAAAAGCGTATTCAAATATATTTCCAGGCCGCATGCATGACAGCCACAGCTCGGACTCTTCATCCAGCTCAATAGAAGAGTCTTCCATCTCTCCCCGCCGGCTGTCTTTGTCCCGCAACAAAGAGAACTTCCCATCTCCATATTACTCACCCTCCCGGAGTGTCCCCGCCCCACCACGCCCCCATGCCAGCCCACTTCAGGATGTACAAAATACGGTCAACAGAAACCTCAACTTCAGCCCCCGGAAAAAGGTAACAAAACACGTCTCAAGATTGCTGTGCAGCATGACAGGGTGAACAGCCATTGTCATATGGCCCCTAGCCTCTTATACCATACAAAAAGAACAGGTACCGGTACTCTTGTGTGGCCCCAGTACGGTACCTTACATGAGATTGAAGTGTTGAGTAAAGCTAGTACGGTATCTGCTCAAGCTAGTTCAGTACAGCATATTTTTTATTTTCATTGCTTTTTAGTTTTGAGCTTGTTGAGCATAACACCACTGTAGATCTGTAGTTATGTTTACTGTAATAATTTTGATATTCTCTGCTTTATTCCAGTTTTAATGCAGCATTGAAGTGTGATAAGTACCACCTCAAAGCATTACATTAAATATTGTTGATGCACAAGTAATCTAAAATGCAAAAATTCATAAAAATTATGATATTTGTACCATTTTTTTTTTTTTTTTTTTTTAGAACTTGCAGATGGTGTCACCCTCCAAAAGGATGTTCATCTCCCCACAAAAGCCATCTCCTCCCGAAGACTTTGACACCAACTCTCAAGATAGTGGATACTCTGAAAGTGGCAAGAAAGTGGATGATAACTGGTGAGAGACAAAAGGCTAAAATTCTGTATTTCCCAACGTGACTGATTTTGTATTTTTACTTTAACCTGCTTACTTTTTATTTACATAACATGAACTACTTAATTTTCATATTTAAGCTTGAGTTATATATCCTTTGCCTCTTTCAGTTCCTACTTTCTCTCTCTCTCTTGCTGGATGGCCAATATAGTTTTGCTGTTTTTGTTCCTTGCACCTGTCCTTACCTCCTTACTCCATTCTCTCTGAACATTCTTGTTCCCATTCTTCTGTCTCATTTCATTCTTTTCGTCACTGCTTCTCTGGTTCACTCTTTCTTTCCATTTCCATGCCTTCTATTACTTTGGTGGTAATGCTGTATTTTGTGGTCTTTAGTTTCAGTGTACCAGTCAACTGTGCCCAAAGGAAGCTCAACCTGGACCTCTCCCCTGCCAAGCCTCGTCTGTCCATCTCGCCAGTGAAGTCCGGCACCTACGTATCATCAATTTTCACTGTTGCAACATCCACTCCAGTTGCACCCTCTAGTTCTCCTAAGGGGTCCCAACCATTCAGAAAATTCTCATCATTAATAAAGGGTGACGACGATGATGCCATGCTCAGGGATCTCATGGATGAAGAGACATCGCAGGATGGGCATCCAACAGGTTTTTCCAGCCTCCTCTCAGCTCCCATCCAAGTGTCAGGTGCCCCCACATCAACAGAGATTACTTCCATCTCTCAAAACCGGCCCTCCATTCGTCGATGTCTCTCCATGGTCAACACAACACCCACCACCTCGCGGGTGAGTTGGTTGCACAGTCGGTTTAGTGTACACAGCTGTTTGGATACCAGATTAGCTCAGCTTGCGTGGTACCATCATAATCATGATAAAAAAAAGTTTTTACAGTATGGTGTTTATAGATTAGGGAAGGTTTCGTCAAACTGCATTACAGTAATTATAGTTTACCCATTATTCTTTCACATTAATTCATTTAAAAAGTTCCAAGTGTCAGTGTATTCTATAAGACAGGTTTTTATGGAATGATAATTATCACAGTATCATTTGCCTCTTCCTTATGTTTTTATTTATTTAGTGTATTTGCTTTTTTTTTTTTTCACTCATGTTAAATGTCAGGACCAACTTGCCTAGCCCTGGGTTCCTATGCTCCTCATGGGGCAGTATAGGATTGGATGATGGATGGATTTACTTTTTTTTTTTTAGGTTCAGTGTGTCACATCTGAGATAAGTAGTTCCAACACCTTCAAGCGGCCAGAGCCTCCAAGTGATCTCCCAGGGACGATAGACTGTAAGCGGCGAAAACTGGATGACCCATGTGAGCAGCCGTCTCCTCTCACCTCAAATGCCACCACCACAACAGGTGTTAGCAAGGTCCGCAGCCCACTTGCACAGAGGCAAGTGTCTGCCCCTGAGCCCTCCACTTCGCCACCAGCCAAACCCAAGCTCATGCGCAGCCACTCCGAGAGCCACGTCTCAATCATGAAGGCATTAAACAAGAGCAGTAAGTTCTCTCTTTGATTTGGTCAGTAGGGGAGGAGCATAGTTTTATCCTCTTAGTATTTTCCTTTTCATTACCTTACTCTTGGTTTTGGATAATCTTCTATTCAGCCCTAGAATTTAAGTTACCTGTACTGGTATGGTATTTTCAGTTACTGTACTGCTTCATCCATTGAACACTGGTTTGGATATACTGTATGTTTTGAAGTTGGTCATTGATGTCCTAATAGGTGTTTCTTTTGTCTTTCCAGCTGGACATGGTGATTTCATAGGGGATTTTTCTAAAACATGGGTTCTTCCCACACTTGAAAACAGTAAGCATCCAGATCTCAAATCTATCAGTGTTGATACTTTAGCTGAAGTGGTGAGGGGAAAGTACAAACTTAAGGTGGCATCATGTAGAATAATAGACTGTCGGTATCCTTATGAGTTCTTGGGGGGACATATTCTTGGTGCAGAGATGTGGCACCACCCTGAAATGGTGGCTGAAAATCTGAAGGCACAAAAGGGAGCTCCAGTCATAAAAAGTGATGACTCCCTCCGACACATTCTTATATTTCACTGCGAGTTCTCTGCTGAAAGAGGACCGAAGGCTCAGAGACTTCTACGAGAGATGGACCGCACGGCAAACAAGGAGCACTACCCTGCTCTTCATTTTCCTGAGATGTATCTACTGGAGGGAGGGTATAAGGCATTCTATGAGAAGTACCCACAACTGTGCACACCGAACAATTATATCAAGATGCTGGACTCAAACCACACTGAAGATCTAAAGCATTTCCGGGGCAAATCAAAGTCATGGGCTGCTGAAAATAAGCAGTCGAAGAGTCGCAACGCACTACCTCGACCAGGACTGAAGAGACTTGGGTTATGATGACTGTAGCTAGGATAGGTCTCTGGCAGGTTTTGGTACAGTATTTCCCTAAGTGTGTGTGTGCAATATGTAGTTTTGTTGTGTATAAAGAGTTTTGTCCAGACAAGTTCATCATCAGCAAGAGTTTTTACCCCAGTAATACCAAAGTATAATTTATCTGCATGTTCACCCATCTCAGTCTACCAAAAGATTTGCTGGTGTGCTGCTCGTCTGCACAAAATTTTGTTGATTTTTTTGTGTTCTCACACTTTTTGTTTTATTATTTATGTTTGATCTGATCAGTTATTTGATTTCTTGATGTTATCACCACTTCCCACTACTGTACTGTCATTAGGGCCTGTCATGCCAGATGGGGTCACAAAAGTCAGACATGGCTTGCATAATGAGGGCATGCTTTGATAACATCTATCATGTATCCCTTGAGAAGCTGTTCTTTCTAACCTCTTGAAGGTGATCTTATTACAACAGTACTGTGATATTTGCAAGTGATGAATTTGCAGCAGCCTCGTCTTGCTCCGGCTGCAAAGTTTGGCTGAAGCTTTATAACTTGAGGTGCAGGTGTCATCATCGCTCAACTTGACAAGAAGTACAGGCACTCCCCATTTAACGTCTGGAGTATGAGCAGTCAGGATGCTTCATTAACCCCTTCATTATCAGGTCCTCATTGAGCTAAATCAGATCTGATATAGAGAAGACTAGGTGAAAAATAAACGTTATTGTAATGGAGGCATTAATGGACTTGTCTGATCTCTTCATCACATGGAGTCTTTCCTAAGATGATTAAAGTAGAATGGTAATTTCAAAATTAGATAGGCATTATTATCAGAGGGAATCAGCTATGCCAAATGTGATGCACATGCAACCGGCATATGGCTGAGGGGTTAGAAACACAAAACACTTCACTTCCGAATCAAAGCAACTTTTAAATAGGAGCCAGTGGTCATTACTCAGTGTTTTGAACTGGGCAGGTTGTATATAGCCTTAAACTTTTTGAACTGAACAGGTTGCATATAGCCTTAGGTAGCCTGTGAACTATCATGGTATTCTCTTATACTGAATAAATTTGCCTGGTAAGCAGCAAGACTAATAAAAATTATATCCTTGGGTGAAAGGGGGGTTAATTGAGGAGTTCCTGTATTACACTGATGCATTCCCTTACACTGTGGATTGCAGTTCATTTCAGTTTTGGCTCCTGAAGTCATGTAAGAGTAAATTTAAAGTTGTTTTAGCAGATAAAGTGCACTATTACTGCCATTGTGTTCGTCCCTTGGGTGTAAAGATATGATTGAGGGCTCAACCTGGTATATGGCGGCTGATATTGAGAACTACTTTGTACATATTGTAAAAAGTATTTTTTATAGAGTGCATTTTCCTCTGAGTAAAAAAGACAAAAAGTGTTACTACTATCCTCTAGTTCCCTCAGTGCCGGCTGTTAAATATCATAGTTAAACACTCAATACCTTTACACTTCAGTTTTTTTTTTTTTTTTTTTTTTTTTTTTTTTTTTTTTTTAACTAAGTGTAGACAGATCTCAATCATATATTACAAGTATGTTTTGGGAGATAGATAGATTTTTAAACGCAGAAATTGTAAGCATATCTTTCTAGTCTTTGTGTTAGGGTACAGAAGCAAGGCAAGCATTCATGTGGTGTTCACTTTCTTGGTCCGTTTGTCCTTAATAAATGGAAGCTGACAATATTAATGATATTTACCACACCTGATCCTTCTTATGATCTAGCACATCTCATATGTTCTTTCAGGAAACATGAAACAATTACTTGATTGGAAATTGATAATAGTGATGAGTATGGAAGTTAAGAAGTCACTCCATTATAGTATTATGATCCCTACCCTGACGTATGGAAGTGAGGCATGGACCTTGCAAGAGGGGAACAAGTCAAGAGTGAGAGCAGTGGAAATGAGTTACTTGAGAGGAGCATGTGGAGTGACGTGGAGGGACAGGTTGACGAATGAAGAAGTGAAGGAACGCTGTGGGGTGGATGTGGTTGAGAAGATTAGGAGAAATACACTGAGGTGGTTTGGACATGTGAAGAGAATGGAGAATGAAAGACTGACTAAGAGGGTGTATGTAGGTGAGGTGGAGGGAGGGAGAGGGAGAGGTAGACCGAGGATGAGGTGGAGGGATGGAGTGGAGAGGTATATAAGGGAGGGGGGGGAGGGTAGTCAAATGGTGGGAGACAGCAACTTGGAGGCGTTTTGTCTGCGGCCACCCTTTGCGGGATTAGGGCGTCGGGCTATAGACAGATAGATAGAACTCACCATCAAAACAGCAGATATTTATTCCAATAACAGTAATGCCATTTTTTTTTTTTTTTTTTTTTTAACTGAGTAATAGCTAGAGCGTTAATAGCCATTGTGCAGTATTATGAGTAGTGGTTTAGTGGGCACTTACGGCGCTCCAGCCGGATTGAGCCTGTGCAGGTTTATATACAATGGGTGGTTAGGGTTTATTGCTCACATAATGCCACTCAGGGATGAGTGAGGCTGGTCACTCATCTCAAATGTCAGGACCGACTTGCCTTGTCCGAGGCTCCTATGCTCCTTGTGGGGCAACACTGGATTAGATGATGAATGAATGACATTTTATTCCAGCTAGTTTTAGACACGATTATGAGCCATACATTCATTTACATGTTAAATCCTGAATGTTGTGTTTAAAATTGCTGTTAATAATTCAGAAATAAGATGAGGTTCATGAAACTTCTGTATTGAAAAAGGTCTTTTGAGTAGAAGTTTTATCACAACATCAGTAGCTAGAAAATATAGTTTTGTGTACTGGGCATTCTCTTATAATACGGTACTTTCATGTTCCTCACGTTTCCTACAAGTATCTTTCACACCATAACACACAATACAGTCTCACTCACACCACACACCCTAGTTGCACCATTACACCCTCAGTTACATCACACCACTCACCACACAAACCCTCACACATATGGTCATACCACACACCTTTGCTCACCCAGACTCTCACACCACATACACCAAACACACACCACACACCCTTACTCATGCCACACACCTTCTCTCACATCACACACACCATCACACACCATCACTCACGCCACACCATCACGCACCACACATCCTTTCACACCACACTCACTCATACCACACACATCCTTACACCACACAGCTTCACACACCACACAGCTTCACACACCACACACAGCCTTTTACAACAAAAAACCTCTCGCAACACACACACACACACACACACACACACACATCACATGGTACACAAACACAAGCACCACACACAGCAACACAAAACTTTACATCATACATCCCTGTCTTACACTATGCACGTAACACACACTCCCTCACTCAGCACACGCCCCACCCACCCCACACACTGTCTTACACCACATACCCTAACACACCATACCTCACACGCACTCCACACACCCTCACATTATACACCGTGCCCTTCACTTTTATTCGAAACAGTTCCCATTATTGAAGGAATGAAGGCTGACAGTGGATAATTTAGTAGCGACTAGTTCGGCTACACTGGAAAAAAAAAATGAGCCAATGGTATACCCCACTTTTAGCTATAGTTTTTTTTTTTTTTTTTTCATGATCCTGGAACGAAAAGTTAGGATGATAAATGATACTGATGAAGAGGAACACGATGGAAGTAGAAGTAACAGGAGATAAACAGATAAACACTTATGAGTTGCTGAACTGCTAACTCACTCATGACGTAATCACCCAAACACACCCCCATCCCACGTGATTTTTCGGTGCACGCTCCGGACAACGTGACCCGACAACTGTACACATGATTTTTTATTTTGCGTAGAGAATGATTTTGTTTTATTTTGCATGACTGCTGTTTTTGCTAACTTCGGAAGTGATTAAGGTATGAAATTCATTGATGCCATGTTTTCTTCCCGTTCAGGCTGTTAACTATTTTTGCACATTGAATGTTGTTGTGAAGGTATACAGAGTACTTGTACAACAACAGAAGGTGATGAGTCTTGCCACACACCTTCAGCAACTACAGTTCTACACAGTCAGTGGTTATAAATATTATTTCATTGCTTCCACCCATAACCTACTTTCCTATATAGTGTTTAAAGAAGGTTATTCCTGCTTTTCTAGTTCCAAAGATAATATGGTAGTTCGCTGTTGCCGCGTTTCCTTCCCATTATATACTTGTTTACATCTGCTATCAGCCATGACGTCACTGTGGGTGGGCCATACGAACGGTGTTTTGGTACTCGATGTCTCTTGCCGGCTGGTCTTGCAGGTGATAAGGCAACACTCATCACGTTTTTCCAGTATAAGCTTTTTAGTCAGTCTGTTGTTCCTTTGTAATAAAAATTTTATTCTAAATTGTAAAGCGATAGTATTTCATCAGTTCGAGATGTCAAAAAGAATATATTTAGCTCGCACTACTGGGCCACGCTTCGTGATAAACTTTGGATAACATGAAAATACAATGCATTTCAATGAAAAAAAGATAATAGAAGCCGAACGGCAATACTATTATTCAAACACGTGGAACGCTTGGAGTAATTATCACAAAACTGCAGTAACAACTACACTATTAGTGGTAGCAGTAGTAGTTGTAGTACCGGTGGTAGTAGTAGTAGTAGTGGTGGTAGTAATAGTAGCAGAGTGGAGATTTAAAAAAAAAGGAGATAAAGATCAAGGTTGCTGAATAATGTAGCAATGTGCTTAAGCGAAGCTGATGTGAGAATGAGAAGACTTTGAATGACCTAACCAAATATGCCTAAACTAAGCACACCGGAGCCAAACTGATGAAAAAATGAGGAGATAAATGCCTATGTATGAAGAACATAAAAACGTAACAGAGGAGGAGAGGTGCAGTAGGCTTACCGGTCCATACAAAACAATGTTTTTCAGTAAAGAAATGTACAAATCTAAGTAAGTGAATTGGAAAAGTATAGGAAATAAAAACGCCGCCCTTCTACCCCACTTAACATCGTCCAGCTGAGACAGGCAGGAACTGAGATGTAACACCATGCATTACAGAAACTGAAATGGAAATTTTTTCAAGATAAGGGCAAATGATTTAGAAGGACCTGAGTGCATGGGGAGGGCGGATCCATTATGACGGAAATGAAGGCGTTTATATAGCAGCCAGCTGAATGAACGCTGCTATTAGACGTCTGACTACCTGGTAATTCCGCTTCGTGTATATATATATATATATATATATATATATATATATAAAGCAATCTTACCAGGTATCCTAAAGTACTGTAAATTTTTAAGTTCATAAAGTACCATTTATGAGGAGAAATATTTTACGGGTATAATTAGTACAATACTATGATAGAAGACGGGTCATGTGTGTTATATGTCTTGTTGCATCAACAATAGATTCATCTTTGCCGTTGATTTGGCCCGGGAACGTTAGCACTTAATTGTGTTTTCCTTATAACGGCAAGGGCACGGAGTTTCTCCTATTCACATCTATAAACTAAAAATTCTGGGCGGCAAAGTGCCAGGAGAAATTTATCTGAGTATCCCTCAACAGTCGCTCTGACATCCTTGAGCAGTATACAGGCCACTCAACATGTGGCTCTGTTACAGGAACCCACGTAGCATTGACCTCTACACTGCTATGATTTCTCCTTTGGACTTTTTCTAAAAGAGAATTTCCTCAAGTTACCCAAAGCAAGACTGACCTGTCAGTGTAAACATTAACGTAAGGTGAGTTTACTTCTTTGCATAATGTCATTGGTTGATCTTTAGCCACTAGCTTGTAAGTTGCCCTGCTTATCCATAAACTCTTGTTCTGTGTACCACTACATCAGTAGACTATACTGATAAGATTACGTGGAACACCTCTTGCACACACACCGCAACTCAGCCAGGAGACAGGGCGTGTGTGCTGGGCATTCCCCAGGCCCTGTCTTCCCCCTTACCTTTACTCAAGACAACCACCAGCAACCGGGCTACAGCAAGGCCCGGTCTCCTCGAATTGAGGAGAGAATCATCAACAACAACAACCTCTTGCACACACACCACAAAGCCAGGAGACAGGACGTGTGTGCTAGGCAATCCCTAGGTCCTGTCCTCCCCACTTACTATTTTTTAACTAGCCCATACCCCACTGACCGGGCTAATGTATGGCCCGGCCTGCACTATATGTGCAGGGAATCTTAAAAAAAAAAAAAAAAAAAAAAAAAAAACTCTTGCAACCAAATTATCAGAGCCTACAAAAATTTATCTAGATAATAGATAGACAGATGAACGTTTGCTGTTAAAATAATCAATAATGTTTTCAGTGTCCATGTGCTAACCTCAGTCTTATAGGTGATTGGTGGTTGTGAGTAGAAAAAAAAAAAATGTGATATTTATGTTGCTATTCCTGTCAGTTTATAATCACTTAGTAGAAGCAGTAGATTCTTTGATTTTACTCTTCACCAAAGGAGCGGCTGCAGCATCAGGTATCGGACTGGGAATGAGCTGATGGCTGATGGAAGCACTGACAGATACATAACCAGTCTCAGGTCAGGTGGTTGTCTCATCAGTGGTGGGATTCTTCAGGATTGGCCTCAGAATTAATACTCTCGAAATTCAGTAGTAAAATATTTCGCAATTTCTCACACGAACTATTTTCACTAACCTCATCTAAGCGACAGTACAGAATGTATGCGTAACATCGGCGACACTTAATGGTTGTCTTGGTTTTACGGTGCTGCCAACTTCATACTCAGACTGGCAGGGTTATGACAGTCCAAGACAAAAGTTTGTCTAATAGTTCTACTCTGCTATTGCCCACTTCCCTCCACCGGCTAATATAATTTGAGAGATGTCAGATGGTGTTTCTCCACTCTTATCTGATTCTCTCTGATACGATGCGATAGGGAGGAGAGTAATGGACATACCGTGAGTGCTAAGTAGTCGCAGTGGAATTATGGACGAGCTTTAGACACCACTGGTTGATCTGTACTCAATTTGTTATGTTCTGTAACCCCTTCGTATTGGTGACGTCTTATTCTGATCAGGCTATTACCAGACGATTTCATTAAACTTCGGAGAGACTTCAACTAGGGTTACAAAGCCAGAATGTTGCACCTCTTCTCTTATCGCTGTTATTCTAGCCACCGTTCTGGGCAGTGGGCTTGCACACTTCCTCATTATAACGGGCATGCAGCAGCTACACACCTCTTTTCTGTCCAACTCTCAGATGCAAGATTCGGCCACCACTCTTTCATGTATGCAACTATCCGTCTCTAGAATTGTCTTCCTCATTGTCTATGACTTAGTTTTTCTGCAGTGTTCACGCACCAGTAAATTGGCAGCTGAATAGTAAAACTTCTTTATTAACAAAAATACAGTAAACTTACAGACAGTGATTATATAGGGATTCACAAATGATTAAGTTTATTGAAATCTACTGTGTCCTTCTCCGTTGAACATAATGCTTAATATCAGAAAGTATACATTGTTATTATGAAACTGTACAATATATATATATATATATATATATATATATATATATATATATATATATATATATACACGTGTGTGTGTGTGTGTGTGTGTGTGTGTGTGTGTGTGTGTGTGTGTGTGTGTAGTTTCTGTGGTACAGTGGTAAAGTGTGCGTTTTCGTACACTGAAGAACGAGGGTTAGCGCCCCGCCAGGGTGATGAACTTTGGGAGTGTTCTTCAGGTCACGTACTGCATTGGCGGACACAAGGGGTGCTGTGGTTGAACCAGAGTCTCATACCATAAAGTTTGCTTGCACCCAGTCGGCTTGCGTGGGCCGATTACACTTGGTTCACAGACTACACACACATCCAAAGCCACTCCAACACTACAATTACACTTACAAGCACTTCTCACCCTACATACAATCTCTACTGGACAGCCTAAGCCACTTGGCAGAGATAAATTAGCTGTATCGTCCCCACTTCGGTGGGGATAGGTCGGTCCTGCAGTGGACACTCAAACGGCTGATGAGATGAGATATACTGTATGTGTGCATGTATACGGGACAGGGCTTTACTTTTTTGGGCCATCCAAGTGTTCAGCCATCGTATTCAGTAAGCAAAGTACGCAGATACTAATATTCTATGCGCTTTCTGTCATTTGGCAAAGCATGGGTGGTGGAGGTCGTGTAACCAGAATCACGTTTGACTTGGTTCGATACCCTAGGTGACTAGGTGAGGACTGAGGGAGTGGCTGTAGAACGGTGATAAGGAATAATAAAGGCATACATATAATGTATCACCTTATGCACGAGTAAGGTCTTTGCTGAATAAAATTATCTGGTTACTAGTTAAGGTGTTATTGGGGCAGTCTTGGTAGTAGTAGTAGTAGTAGTAGTAGTAGTAGTCTCAGTAAGCTTGGTGGACTATAGAGTTGCACAGATTCTGTAGTCCACCATCGTCCTTTCGGAGATATGAAGGAAACTGAAAGACATTTGTATCACCGGGTAGTTGAACCTGCCATTTATAGCAGTGCCATCATGTGTGGGTGCCAGCGGTTGCAGTAAAAAGACACAGTGAAGGCGTTAGTGGAAAATGCTTCCACTTCACTACGAGGCCTCTCTTCGTAGGAAAATGTAATCATCAGGTGGCAGGAACAATGTAATTCTACCTCTCCCTCCCCCCATTTTTTAAATTCATGAGTCTTGGGGCGTGGGTATAGGCCACTCCCGATATTTACATCAAGGGTGGCCAGACTCGCTCGCTCCGTGTGGCACTAGGTGAACAATAAATCCCAACGCACCCTCTGATGGAAACCCTTATGGGCTTCATCCTTTTGAAACGCCGTAACCCACTAGACTACCAGGCGTCCTTTAGGTTATATGGTTATCATCCATAGTAAATGGCTTCCTGAAATATTTAGCTTGTCATAAAATCTACAGTTACCCACCACATCAAGTGAGTGGACAGCGGGCTCCTCCACCTACCACACTGGAAAAAATGCAATGCCTGTAACAGATATACCATTCATGATGATCCAGCAGAGAGAGAGAGAGAGAGAGAGAGAGACGATGACAGAGAAGCTAAATAGAGTACTAGATCGTTTACAGAGGTGCTCTCACAAGGCGATAGGTGAAGGCAATGCAAAACAAGTTCTTTCTATAAATATTCGTCAACATCTTGCTCTGTGCCCTCATACCTCTCTCGCATTTCATTTCGCAAACACATTTACTTGAATGAGTTTGGAGGGACAATAAAAGCAGCAACGTATATATTTCTTGGCGAGTTATCCTTCATTTGGCAGAGAGGTCACGGAGGGCACAAAACAGCTGAGTTGTCGTCTGCGTGGCTGATTACGTGCTGAACTAAAATCGGGCATGTGTTACTTCTAGGAGTTTGTCATGCTAAGATATCCAGTACAGTATCATTTTTATGCTTAAAGTAGTTACGATATTATAAAATTGGAGACAAAATCATAAATAAGCCCTGGGAATTATAAGAATGAAAAGGCCTCCATGGCAATCAGCTGAGAGGCAACCCGTTCAAACTTCCTCTTAAACCCTGCTGTTATGAACCTTCAGCCAGATGTACAATAGCAGTCACCGTCTCACATTCCTAAATTAAAGCTCAAGATATTTTTGCATATTCTTTTCGTTCTGAAGTTTATTAATATTCTGGACTTGTGGACTCGGGTATGTTGTGGGTCTTGTCTGGGAGTTTCTTCTGTCTGATTACAAGCTGATAACACATATCCGCTTTGCCGGCTGCACAGGGCTAGCATACCCACATACATACCAAGATATATCTCTGAAATTCTAACAAAACGTCTTGGCACTTTACAATCGGGCGTTTTTTTGTAATGTCCAGTGTGTGTGTGTGTGTGTGTGTGTGTGTGTGTGTGTTGCTTCCGAGCGTGGCATCAACTACAAAGGCCAAACTAAGAACATACCCGCATACTCTCACGGTATAACCCCACCCTTAGATACGTTTTGCATACGTTCGAAAATGGTGGGTTTTGTATCTTGAAACGGGATTCATGTGCATCTCAGTGCAATGGAAACCTTTTAGGATGCAGAGAGAGAGAGAGAGAGAGAGAGAGAGAGAGAGAGAGCCTGTGAGAGTGGTGTGCATCGCTTGGGTGAGATTGATTCGGTTTCACTCCTTTGTTCTCCCTGATGCCGCCCGAGAGAGAGAGAGAGAGAGAGAGAGAGAGAGAGAGAGAGAGAGAGAGAGAGAGAGAGAGAGAGAGAGAGAGAGAGAGATTATTTGAGACTGACAGGTAGACAGACACAGCCTAGTGAAAACCATTGTGTATGTGACAAAAAGGACGACGAGAGAGACAGAGAGAGAAAGAACAGAGGATGAATTTAGAGATAGACTAATGATGCTAAGAGAGAGAGAGAGAGAGAGAGAGAGAGAGAGAGAGAGAGAGACTATGACCTTGGGTAGCGTACTCTTCAAACACCACACTCATCCTCACACACTAAAACCTCCTCATCCCTCACATGCCCACGTTTGTATTTTCATTCCAGTTAACCCCAGACGATTTTCTTCAGCTGAGAGAGAGAGAGAGAGAGATTTTACCTGAGTACATTAAGCACGTAAGGTAGTTTTAAGCATACATAATTACATAGAAAGACGAAAGTGGTTCACCTGAGGGGCTGTTCAGATATTATAGGTTGTGTTATGGTGATATTTCTTAGCAGGTGCTCTCTCTCTCTCTCTCTCTCTCTCTCTCTCTCTCTCTCTCTCTCTCTCTCTCTACGTGAGTAAACAATAATATTAATCCTGTCACTTGCCTTGTCCTGCCTCGCCCCTACCTCTCACTGCATCTGCGCTCCACACACTTGGCTTCATTCTCCTGCCTCACCTCTACCTCACTCTGCCTCATCCTCCTCACCCCTACCTCACGCTGCCTCACCTTGCCTCACCCCTACCTCAGTCTGCTTTACCTCCCTTTTGCTTCAGTCTTCATAATGTATACCCCATACCCACTCTGACCAACCTCGCTCCTACCTCATTCTGCCTAACCCTATACCCCACACACCTGCTTACACATCACTCCTGCCTCACCCTGCCCATATATGCCTCCATGCTATGCCTAAACCTATTTCAACGACCCCTCTCTGTATATTAATTAACATACCTTTACGTTCACCCGTTCCTTCCATATATATTTATAATTCATCCCTCCTATTCTATAACGATGATTTTGTTCTATATTCCCCACCCCAGACGATTTCATTCAGCTTAAGAGACACCACTTTGACTGTAAGTATTGATGCTGACTTTTTTTTTTTTCCAGGTAACCACAGCTGAAAGTCTTGAGGAAAAGGAAACTTACGTCGTTGTATCAGGATCTGTAGAAGGTATTTGACTGAAGAAAATTTTTGGATTTTTTTTCTCTTTTGTATGTCCGAGTCTGAGCATAAACTTGACACCCTGAGGTCCAACAGGGCTCTTATCGTGAGTCATGACGGCTCGGTACAAGTTTGCCGTATATATATAAACTCTACTTAGCTAGGATGCGGCGAGGACTGCTTGTGAACACGTTTACCTTCAGTCATACATCCATCACACACTTTCAGTTAAATACGAGTAGTTGTTGTTGTTGTTACTTAGTCCAGTTCCTTCTGATCAAGTAGGCCCGTCGACCGCAGGTAAGCAACCGTCCCTATGGGGTTGTCATGTAGGTTCCCTACACCGTTGATGTTGTCTGCTTCTTAGTGTGCCATATGCTGTGCAGTGCGCCATTATGTGTGTGATGTTGTGTGAGCCTATTCTACAAGCTAAGCACGTGTCATCTGTGATTCCACCCAACCCATATCTAATCTGGCAGCTGAGGAGGGTTGGGTGATGGCCTGCCCTAAGCCTAGCTAGGTGAACCCGATCATCTCTATTTAAGGACACCTCCGATGGGTGGATGTCAGGAGAGGGGTCTTGTAGTTTGGTGTTGTGATTGAGGTGTTGTATTACCCTACCCCTGAAGCGAATATGTCGGTGTTTCTTCATTGCTAGCGTTGGAACGACTAAAGGTGGGATATTTTATAAACGGTGTGGTAAGGTTTGTGTGATTGTTTTATGTGCCTAGGTGTGTTGTGTGTCTGTCATGTAGTGACAAGAGAGTTGCGTATTGGAACAGGCTGCTGCATAGAACTGTAAGCCTATCATAATCAAGGAAGTCTCTGACAGATATGACATCAGTTTCAGAGTGTGAGTTCTGGGAGTGGTTTTGGTGCAGCCAGTGGTGATGCATAGGGTGTTGTTCTGAATGATTTGCAAGGTGTTGTAGTGAGTATTGGATAAGATAGGAGTTTATATTAACGTTAGAAAACACGAAAAGTAAAATGATCAGTGATAATATCTACGGTAGACTTTTTTTTTTTTTTATTTATGTGAATTGGTTGGGATACTTTATTAACATGACCTCATTTCTGCTCATACACGCATTGCTCTCACTACAGACACCTTTTCCCTGATCGTCGTAATTTGCCAGCATGGTTATGAGCTATTTCTGGATATTACTCTTCCCTTTGATGGTCCGGTTCTGCAGTACACCTCATATGTATTGTTGCTATTTCATGTTCCCGTGCATTGCAATAAAGGGATTCTCTCTCTCCTTCACTCCCCCCCCCCTCTCTCCTTCACTCTCTCTCTCTACACACACACACACACACACACACACA
>NC_137004.1:37524503-37539503 GCF_032717465.1 Coenobita brevimanus
CCTTCCTCAGTGAACTCCCGTAACAGTAGCGGGAATACAAAGGTAAGTAGTTAAAGGCGGAATTATTCATTGAGGTTTCCTAAAAAATGTAAAATGATTCATACTGTAGTTCGCGTATGCATGATTTTTCCTTCTGATTTCTTATCTTCCCTCACCTCCTCCTCCTCCTCCACCACCTCCTCCTTTATGTTCCTTCTTCTTCTTCTTCTTCTTCATCATCATCATCCTCTTCCTCTTCTTCTTCACTTCCTTCTTCTCCTCCTTATCATCCGCATCATCATCCTCTTCCTCCTCCTCTGCCTTCAATGCCTCTGACATGGGGATATAGGTATAGGTAGGCATGCCCCGTGTCAGTACCTCACTCTCACTACCCTGTTTGGACATTCCCGCGTCCTTTGAGCTTTTGTTTGTCTAATTACAGAGTGGAGGCGACCCTACTAATTGGCCGACCTGGCGGGGGAAGGAGAGGTTGACTGAGAGAGAAGTAGAAGACACACACACACACACACACACACACACACACACACACACACACACACACACACACACACACACACACACACACGAATGAGGCATATCATGAAGGTGAGAGTGGGTGAGAGCAGGCTGACCGTGAGAGGAACACGAAGGGAAAAGAAGGTATCAGTTGAAGGAATGGATATATAGAGAGACAGGTAAATAGATTGGCAGATAGGTAGGTAGATAGAGGTAGATAGATAGATGGATAAAGGCAAAGTTAGATGGATCGGGGTAGACAGATAGATTGGTTGATTGAGTGATAGTTGGGTAGATAGATATAACTGTACATAGAAACACAGATCAATACGATGATAAATGGGAAGGTAAAGAGACGTGTTACGCATGAAATATAAAAATTAACTACATAAAAAAAAATGAATACGTAAACTCCTCTTGTTATGTAGAATGACACGTATTTAATTAATATCCTAATTCATTATACATGGTATCCCCTTTTTTTCTTCTTTTTCCTACGTCTTTCCTACATCTTTTTCCTTTCTCCTCGTCTCCCTCTACCTGTGGGTGGGTGAAGTGCGTACACCCCCTAGTCCTATAGAATGTCAGGTATCCCTATTATTTCATTATTTCCTGACTTCATCACCTCACAATGGTACTTCCTCCTATTACTCAGTTTTCCATCTCGTTTGCCTTGCTTTTATTATTCCTACTCCTCTTCATTATCATCATCATTATCATCATCATCTTCATCATCATCACTGTCCTTATCAGCGGCATGCCTTGGCAATTTCTGCTACCTCCTGCTCTACATCCATCTTCTTTATCTCTACAATATCTTCCTCATTTCTCTCCTCTCCGTCTTCCTCCTTCTTTTACCCATCTTTTCCTCTCCGTCTTCCTCCTCCTTTTACCCATCTTTTCCTCTCCTCTTCCCCTCCTCACTCCTCCACTACCAACCACCCCGTGCATCCTCCACGTGACAGACAGACAAACAGACAGGTGCGGAGCGTAGACAGGAGGGGGTGGAGAGGATGATTTAGTAAGCTCGAAGAGAGTGACAGTAGTACTTTCATTTTTCGTCTCCTCTCTTACTTCTGTTCCTCCTCCTCCTCCTCCTCCTCCTCCTCCTCGTTCTTCTCCTTCTCCTCCTCTTCCTCCTCCTCCTCCTGGGCTTATGAGACACCCTTGCACTTTTTTTCTTTCTTTTTTTTCTCTTTTTATCAGACTGTTTCCACATTTGGGGGGTGAATAAATCTACGCTATGTAACTTTCTCCATCCTAAAGAGGTGTCAAGCATACACGCGTGAGTATTGCTGGGCCTGATACTGATGGACTTACGAGGCTCACTAATACCCCTTCCATTCCGCTGCTTGTTATTTTACGCAAACTTCATCGATGTTTCAAAAGACATAAAACAACACATAAGAATATATCGCTAAGGAAGAGGATAGCATTGTCGTAAGCACTCTATCATCTTTCCCAATCCATTTTTTTTTTTTTGGGGGGGGGGGCTATGGTATGTTGATATTATATTCTACTACTTCAGTGCGTGTAAATGCTATATACAGGCAGCGCAAAAAGGAGGAGTTAGGTGAAATATGGCACTTGAATATTTTTTAGCGTTCAAAGCATGGAAATTATATCTATAATGAAATAAAAAGTACACACACACACACACACACACACACACACACACACACACACACACACACACACACACACACACACACACACACACAAGGATATAAGAGACTGTTTATGTGCACCAGCGAAACTTGTCCGTAAAGAAGTGGCCCCTTAATAATATTCCCTTGGGTGTTGTTAATATCACCACGACTGTCATAAATAAAATACTATAGAATATTAACCCTCTCCGTACGATGAAGCGTTATTTCTTTTATCTTTGCTTCCGCCAAACAGTTATATTCAGCTTAGAGAAAAAAAACGAGTAACTGGGTCGAAGAGAATCGTCATTAACGCCATCAGTACAATAACAACTATTTCTCTCTCTCTCTCTCTCTCTCTCTCTCTCTCTCTCTCTCTCTCTCTCGCTAGCACCAGACGATGTAATATAAATTTTAGACGATCTCGCGGCGTCAAAAGGAGAAAAATAATCTCCATTAATACCCTTTTGTATTATAACATCTTTTCTTATTTTCATTTCGATTTGTGCGCAGTTCCTCTACCCAACTTAGTATGATCAGGGACAAAAGTTTGCCTAATATTTCACCTCTCCAGCTGCTCACTTTCCTCTGCTGGCTGATATTCCCATGCTGAGAGAGGCTTAGTATGCTTCACTCCCTTTGTCATAATGCGTCGGGAAGAAAAAGTGATGGATATACCTCAAGTGCGAGACAGACGTAGGGGAACAGCATGGAAAACTTTTGTGCCTGACAGTAAATTCCGTAGTGAAAGGTCTAACGTGGCATACGCGGAAATAAACAGGTAAGGACGACATGCGGGGGAGGCTCCGAAGACCACGAGAACACGAGCGGGAGTGACAGGACCATGGAGGGTGCGACAAAAGTGGGTAGGCATTGTGCTGTCAGGGGAGGTATGTCTATAGGATTGTGCTGGGATTCTGCTCGCGTGCTGGGGGTAGATCTGGAGTTGATTTGGGTTTCCGGGTTGCTCTGGAGTTCAGGGATTGATCTGGAGTTTGTTTGGGGTAGTGGAGTGGCGTAGGGTGATGAGAAAGTGGGGTCAGAGAATGGTGATAGGAAATTGAAGTCAGAAAGTGGAATCTAGAATTGTTTTGAAGGATTGGTTAGTGTAGGAATAGATGTGATAGTTGTGGAGTGGAATATGGTAGCTGTGGTTTCATGAGGAAGTGATGGGAGGTATTGGGATAGTGGGTTTGAGGTTTTTTTTTTTTTGGGGGGGGAGGGGCTTGTGCTGCAATGAATATGCTGCTCCTGAGGGGTTGATATGATTGAGGTGGTGTATGGGGTTGAGAAAGTGGGGTAAGAGAAGTGTAGGGTCTCGGGAAAGGGTACGTATTGTTCCATAAACAGAGTAAATATGAGTGATGTGATGTGTGGAGTAAGATGGAGTGTGGGGTTATAATTGGAGTTTTGTGCAGTATATCAGAAAAATGAGTTTGTAGATATGCCAGGTATGGAAGGTGGGGTTAGGAAGTGAAGTGATGGAAAAAGGTGTGGGAGTGGTTCACGGGGTTATGTTAGAGTCTGTGTTTGTTTGGGGTTAGGCTGGGAATTTGAAAAGAGGTTGATTGGTTAGTCTACTCATAACCTGACCTAAAACTGATATCTCTCCACCTTGAATGCCGAGCTGCAACAATAGATTAAAACTACAATACGATGCTGATCATGACGGAGGGACATGGAAAGGATGAAGAAACACAGCATCGCCATTTTCTTCTCCTAAACCAAGTGAAATAAGCTGCAAAAGGACAAAAATCTGTGCCAAAGTAAGTTTAAAAAAGAAAGAAAAGCAATTATAGTTGTGGCGAAGGTTATGGTAGTTGTAGTGGTGTTTGTGGTAGATGAGGATGGTGGAGGTTAAGTGATGAAAGTATTTAGATTATTGCACACACAGACACTCACTCACTCTTATACAGTCTTTCTCCTCCACAAACAAGAGCACAGTCTCTCTCTCTCTCTCTCTCTCTCTCTCTCTCTCTCTCTCACACACACACACACACACACACATACACACACACCAGCTGCCAGGCGGGAGGGGAACAACCACGAACAAACACCCAATCAACATTTTTTTTTTCCTACCCAGCATCTCGGATCGTGTTCTCCTCTCTCCCTTTGAACAAACTCCTCCCCTTGCACTGAACATGAACACGAGTCCTGTTCTGTGGATTCTGTTCAATGTTCTGTTTACCCAGAGTTGTATCTGTGGTGTTCATGGTTAGTTACTTTTAATATTCGAATGTTGGAGAAATGTGTGTGTGTGTGGGGGGGGGGGATATTAGCTTTGTATTTTAGTCTGTTGTACGTTTTCCACTATTTTCGCTTTTTCATGTTGCGGCTTGTGTTGTTAATCTTCGCATTATTGCGCTGTGTGGAAAGGATTACAGTCATTACGAAACTGTTTTTGCAACAATTTGTTACTGGTGACGGTTTACCTAGCGGACTATTATGTATCATTTTTCAATATATATATATATATATATATATATATATATATATATATATATATATATATATATATATATATATATGTGTGTGTGTGTGTGTGTGTGTGTGTGTGTGTGAATATTACTTTCGAATGTGAGGGAGTATAACAATTGTAAAAATGTTTCTGTCCCGATACGAATATCGATACTTGCTTTGCAAATTAGACTAAAACATATTGACCATGATTTCAGTTCCTTCCGCCTGACCATTGCTTGGATCACTGCAGTTTGCAAAAACTTTATTCGGCTGATTATTTTGCAAAAAATATATCTATGTTTAAAGAGGTAATGCATTTTCCTTTTTTTAAGATGCAGTTGCTAAAAGACTGCTGAAATGCATGCTAAGCAAACTAGAGAATATAGCACAGGCTAACATAACAAAGGACATGCTACCAGCGTCTGCTTTAAGTGTTCGACAGTGCTGGAATCACTCAGCTGGTAGGAATACGAATGAGCTAATCACTCAGCCTTCGTGTCTCTCATCATCCTTCCTCCCTCTTCCCACTAAAATACTGTGTATAGGTATGGTCCAGAAATAGTCAAAGAATAGAGGTAAAGTTATCCAAAAATAAATCGCTAAAGAAGAGGAGTTAGCGAGACTACAATTCACGAATTCATGGATTGTCACCCGTGTCCCTGGAATCACATTCAGGACAGCGTCAGATGATTTTGAGCTGCTGAAAGGAATAATAGAAGTAGGAGAGTTAGAAGTAATCTCAGTTAATCCTGCCGTTGCTATGGATGCACTTAGGTAGTATATTCAGGCTAAGGGCAGACGATTTTGCCAAGCTGATCAAATTCCTACCAGTTAACCCCTTCAACCAAGCGATATACTGTCTATTTTAGTCTTGCTATAGCTAGACGATTTTATTCAGCTTTGGAGAGTCCGTAACTGAAATGAAATCAATAAAATCTGTATCCAGTCCCTTGAATTTGAAAAGCCTCTCCTAAGCTGAATTAAATCGTCTGGAAATAACAAAACCATAATAGAAAACGGGTCATGGGGTTAGAGATGTTATAGAGTTAAAAAACCGTACATAATTCGAGCCTCTAGTCCACTGGGTTTCATTTTTCGTGAGGGCTTGTGCTTGGGGCGAGTTCCCATGACTCTCCATTAACTCTGCTGAAGCCACATAAGGTATCAGGGAGCTTCGTGGAAACCTGATAGAGGGTGACACGGGGGCTTTATAACGACTCTTTCAGCTCTCTCTCTCTCTCTCTCTCTCTCTCTCTCTCTCTCTCTCTCTCTCTAGTGCATCCATTGTTCTTCTATCTTGTGTTTTTGAGTTCTTTTTGCATACACATTCACCGTCTCTCTCTCTCTCTCTCTCTCTCTCTCTCTCTCTCTCTCTCTCTCTCTCTCTCTCTCTCTAGTGCATCCATTGTTCTTCTATCTTGTGTTTTTGAGTTCTATTTGCATACACATTCACCGTCTCTCTCTCTCTCTCTCTCTCTCTCTCTCTCTCTCTCTGACCGCTTCATTAGGCCACAATTAAGACTAATGCCTCCTCACTGGTCAGTTTCAGCTCACCCTCTCTTTCTCGGCTCACACATTTAGCTCACTCGTTCGGTTCGCTTACTTCTCGTCTCAGTCTCTTCTCTTCTCCTATTGTTTTTTTTTCTTCCCGTCCTTTCCTGTATCTTCTTCCTTCGCCTTTCGATGTTTCTTTATTTTATCTTCTCTTCTTTACGAAACTTTTTCCTTTCCTTCCTCTTTCCTTTTTTTCTCATCTCTTCCCTTCGCTTCATCTTTCATTTCCCTTCTCTTCCATTTCCTTCATTTCTTCCCTCTCTTTTCCTTTCACCCCTTCCTTCCCTTCCCTTCCTTTCCCAGCCACCTTTCCCTCCCAGCCTATCCCTTTTCACTCTCCCATTCACCCCTTCTTAACCTCCACCAGCACCCCTTTCCATACCCATCCCTTTCTCATGCCTTCTTTCTCCTCTCATTCCCCTTCCCTCCATTCCCTTCTAACATTTTCCATTCCTTTCCATTCCTTTCTCTTTCCTCTGCTTCCCTTTCGTTGCGTTCATTCCCTCCCTTTCTGTTCCTTCCCTGTCCCTTCCCTTTCTTCATCTTTCCCATTCTTTGTGGTGTTTTTCCTCTTTCCCTCTTTGTTCCTTTCTCTTCCCTACCCCTACTCTCCTTCTATTTATCCTTTCCTTTCCTGCTTAATGTTTCTTCTTTTTCCCTCTCTTTTCTTCATTTCCCTTCTCTTTTTCTTCCCTTTCCCCTTCATTCCCTTTCCTTTTCTGCACTTCACTTCCTTGTATGGTGTTCCTTCTTACGTTTTCCTGCCGTCTTCAGTTAGACTATTAGTGTTTGTGAGTTGTTACGAGGGTCAAAATCGGGTCTAAGTTGCTATATCTCCAGCAGGGTGTATTCTTGTTGGCTGTGGATATTTCGTAACGCTTCCTTGTTAGCGATGTGCTCCAAAATATTACTCATTAATCCGGCAGTAGAATGGTGTCTTAATTTTACTTATTAATTTACTTTTATCTGCTGCCTTCACACAGTTTTGTACGTATTTGAAGAACAGAAAATAATAATAATGTAAATATACTAGTTTACTAATGCACACTACACCAATATTAAAAAGACAAAATAAAACAGAATTTATGAACCTGTTTAACATTAGGAAATATTTATGTATAACTCATAGTTCATGGATTTTTTTTTTTTTTTTTGTACCTAAGATTTTCAAATTGAATTGATTGGATACAGTATTTACTAACCCCCCCGTGACTTGGACTCTGTTAATAATCCGACTGTCAACAGATGACTTTGTTCAGCTAAGTGAGAGTTAAAGGAGCCTAAGAGCGACAGTACTGGAGCCACTAACCCTTTCATTGTTGGGGTTGTTCCAGTATTTAAATCTAGCCAACCCCAGGCGATATTATTCACCTGTGAGAGTTTTGAGCCTGACAGTGTTCATCCCTTCAGTATCACTGGGCACTAGTAAGCTGAAGAAAAGTAGTCCATTTGTAGCAAGAATACGTTATAAAAATAGGTCAGCGCACTAAAGGAGTTACGGAGTAGTGCGCATAATAAATTGCCAAGGAAGACATGTTACGGAATGTCACACGCCAATAAGAATACGATAACATTTTGCACAGATTCAGAATGTGGCCATCCGAGTAATTTTCCCAACCGTGCGCAGCTGCTTTCTTGTATCATACTCTTCCTGCAGTACTTTATGAGAGGTGGGGTTTCCGGGATTGCAAAATATTCTTTCTTCAGTTATTAAGTCCTTAGTAGTTATCTGCCTTAATAACCCAGTACTGTCGATAATTATAACTCTATTGTAATAACATGAAACAACTATACAGTACTGGTTTTACTAATCTGACCCAGATCTTCGTCATTTTACAGCTTATGTCACGCAGGTCACTGGTAAAAAAACAGTACAACTGCTCTACATCCTTCCCTGAGCACTTCTTCGTAACTAGCATCATATTTTAGCGGTAATTTCTCGTTACAACTCAGCTTTCAAGAAGGAGGGACCACAATTTAAGGCGAAGTTAAAGTAAAAAAAAGGTATAGTTAGTATTAAAATCTTTCTTCCTCTTGAGCTTATTTCGTTTCCTTCACAGTCACATGCCCAATATTTCCTTTTTCTTTCAGCTCACCGCCTCCTTCCTTCGCTTCTCCAAATTTCCTTCTCTCCTTTACCTTCACCCCTTCCCTTTCCCTTCCCTTCATCATTTTCTTCCTTTTGCTTCCCTACTTTCTCTTTAGTCCTTTCCCTACCTTAGCCTGCCCTTTCTTAGTCATTTTCCATCCCACTCCTCCGATTCGCCATTTTATCCTATCTTCTCTTTCCCTATTCCTTCCTTCCTCTCCCTTTTTCTACTCATTCCTTCCCCTCCCTCTCCTTACCTTAACCTTCCGTTTCCTTTCCTACGCTTACCCATCCCATTCCTTTCCTTCAATTCTTTATCCTTCCCTACCCATCCCCATTCACTTTCTTTCCCTTCCCTTTCCTTCTTTATCCTTTCCTAATCACCCCTTCTGTTTCCTTTCCTACTCTGCCTTTTCTCATCCTTTCCCTTCCCTGTTCATCCTTCCCTCTTCTTTAACCTTCCCTACCCTTCCCTATTCACCCCTTCCCTGCCGCCCCTCCCTTCCCTTCCGTAGCAGCTTGCCCAACACAGTCCGCACTATCTACCTTCATCAGTCACCACACCACACCACACCACACCATCTTCTGCCTCAGGTTTGTCCCTCTGTCCTGTCCCGTCTCGTCCCTGGTTCTTGGTTTTGACACGGGTTCTGGTCCACTTTCTCGCTGGTTCCCTGGTCCACTGGTTCTCTGGTCCACTCTCTCTCTCTCTCTCTGACTCTCTCTCTCTCTCTCTGGTTCTGCTATTGAGCCACTTCCTCACTGGTTCTCTGGTCCATCGTTCGTCTGGTCCATTCCCTCACTGGATAACTGGTACACCGGTTCTCTGGTCTTCCCCACCGGTTCTCTGACTCATTCCTTGGTTGGTTCTCTGGTCCTATATGCGATTTTTGGTCCATTGGTTCTCCGGTCCATTACCCCACTGAGTTCCTCGTTGTGAACCACCTCTGTGCATACAAATATACTCCATATTCCTCCCTGCTTCTTGGTTCTTGCTGAATAGGGACGATTTCCTCCAGCTGAAGATAATATAAAGTAAATCTCGGACCTGAAGGGGTTTATCCTCTGGTACTTAATTCTTGCCTTCACCAGACGATTTTATTCAGCTTAGGAGGGGCATCTCGACTTGAAAGGGTTAATTTCCATATGACTGGGGAAAATGGTAATGTGGGTAAATGAGTAAATGAGAGAAGGGTGTGAAATGGAGAGAGAGAGAGAGAGAGAGAGAGAGAGAGAGAGAGAGAGAGAGAGACTGAAATGGAGGATAAAGGATGTAAGTGGAAGGAAGCAAAAGGAAGAGAACGGAAGTGGTAAACAGAGAAAAATTATGGAAGACGATGGTAACGACGAGGAAATAAAAAAGAATAACAACAAAAGTGACAACGCTGAGTGAATGAGTAAAAAAAAAAGAATGAACAAGGAAAGAGGGTGAGGAGAGAAGGAAATTATTATAAAGAAGAGTGAATGGGGGTATTAGAAGAAATTTGAGGAAAGGGTTATAAGGTAATGAAAAAAAATAAGAAGAAAGGGAAAAGAAGAAAGAGGGAAGAAGCATTAAAGAATAAGGAGCAGAAAAATGAAACGAGAGGAATGGGTGTATAAGTGAATGAAACATGAGTGAATGAATATGGGTAGTGAGGTGTAAGAATGTATGTGAGGAATGAAAGAGACAATAAAATGAGGTAGAAGTGGGAAGTGTCTGTTGAATATAAGAAACAAGAGAGTGAATAAAAGAGGAAAAACTGAATGAATGGGTGAAAGTGGGTGAATGGGTAAGGGGCTCCGAGGTGTAAGAATGCGTGAAGAATGAAAGGAAAAAGAGGAGATGAAGAAAGGGAGGAAGAAGGACGAGTCAGCCAAAGAATGAAGAAGAATGAGATAAAAGCTGAATGAATGGGTAGAAATGGGTGAATGGGTAAGGGGTTGTGAGGTGTAAGTGTGTGTGTGTGTGTGTGTGTGTGTGTGTGTGTGTGTGTGTGTGTGTGTGTGTGTGTGTGTGTGTGTGTGTGTGTGTGTGTGTGTGTGTGTGTGTGTGACCTCAACCGCCGTTCCGCCCATTAAGTCGCCCTCTTGTGGCCTAAAATTTATGGAAGGTAAACAATGATTCAATTTATTTTTATGATCTGGTTACAAGGGAAGGTGGCGTATGAATCCTCTCCAAGCCACTCCTCTATACATATATCACAAGACGCCAAGCAAACAATGTATATGATGATGTGGGGTTATATATCATCACTGTACTTTATATATGGTAATCTAAGACATATATTTTCACTATATGGTAAATACCTGGTGGTCTATGAGTTATATGGCATTACTTGAAGCGTGAGTTAAAAATTTCAGAAGGTGTGTGAATGCTGTCAGGGACGTGGGTCGGCTTTTTACCCTTACTTCTTCAGAACATGAGAAAATATGGACACAGAAAAATAATTACTGTTGTTGACAGGTTGGGCTATACTAGAAAGATCCTTTATGAATGTCAGTAAACCACTGGAATAAACCAGAATACCAAGGACATCGAGGATCCCCCTGTGTTTCTCGCCTTACTTATATATTTAATTTTGGTTCCAGCCAGACGATTTTATTCAACTGAACGAAACTATTGCCCTCTTCTAAGTTAAATGTTTTGAACTACGGTAGCATAGTCTTAGATCCCAAAACCTTGAAGTGGATAACGTGAGATTTGCTGTTATCGTCCTAGGCTCATACGACAAACAAACATTCATCATGGTCCCGTAACGCCTGAGAGTTAACTGTTTACCTGTGTGTCTGGTGGAGGAGTACTGCCATGCTTGCCATAAAACACCACCACCACTACCGCTACAAGGGTTGAGGCTGGGGACTGGAAACCCTCAATCCCCTCTTCACCTCCCTACCCCTCCCCACCCCCACCACCACCTTCCTCATATTGTATCGGTGTAGGTATGTGACCGCCCCACCGCCCACCACTTGTGATGCAAACAGCCTCGTAGCCCCAGCGTCACAGAAGTGGATATATGGAGGTGAGACATTGACTTCCCAATACATTACCAATCTTCGTACCTCATGACTGGAAACTAACGGACGCAGCTCCAGTACTTAAGAATTAATTTATAACCAGGTAACTATCGTATTTTATCAGCTAGAAAAAGACACTCAAACGTTTATCAAGATTTTATCGTACATGGATTCTGAAACAGTGGCTCGTGCCTTATTTGACAGATTATTATACGAAAGATTCACTGAGAGCCCAGGGACGCATGTTTTCAGTGGCAGTATGCTCAGGTGGATCAGTAAGTGACCTACGAGTGGCAAAGAATTGTAATCAGACAAGACATCGCTACAGGTGGTATATCACAAGGTTGATTGTTCAGTCAGTTTAATTGTATATTAATAATGTTGGTCAAACTTGATGTCGTGATCCATCAATAATTTTGCGGATGACACACACACACACACACACACACACACACACACACACACACACACACACACACACACACACACACACACACACACACACACACACACACACACACACACACGTAACAAGAATACTGTATCAGCACCAAGACAGTGGATTAAGAGACCTTTCCGACCTGGGATGCAAACATGACGAATAGATTTTCATAAAAATAAAAGAGCTGTAGAGTTATATTTTGCTAGCATATTGCCTCAAGCTGCTCATATGGAGGAATCAAATACCTAGAGGGACGCCTTCATGTGGTGGCACCGAAAAAGCTGAGCGACTCCACTGCCCGGTCATACAAACGTAGGCTACCTCAACTCCTCCTCTATCGCCCAAAAGTAGGATGGTGGACTGCAGGAGGGGGACAACTTTAGTCTGCGGTCCACTGGTCTTAGGCTTCAGGTGAATCTGGGAATTAAAGAGGTCCAGGTAGGGCGGAAACTGTTGTATCTCCCCAGTAATAAACTTTTGTTAATGTGGTAAAAGGAGGAGAAGGAAGAGGAAGAAGCGAGGAGAAGGAAGGAGAGAAGAGGAAAGATAATTAGAGGAAGGGATGAAAGGGAATCAAACATAAAAGAGGAAGAAAAATGGAAGGGAATGTGGAGATCATGAAAAGGAAGAAGGAAAGAGGAAGAAGGATAGAAGAGAAAGTGGAGAGAGAATATAAACAGAATTGGATAGAAGAAGAATGAAATAGAAGGAGGAATGGACAGAAAAGGGAATAAGAGAAGTGTAAGAAATGAATACTAAGAGGGAGGGCAAGGAGAGAAAAGAGGAAGGAAGGAGGAGGAGAGAAGAAACGAGGAGAAGGAAAAGGAAGAGGACTGAGGTGAAGCAAGAGGAAGAGGCCAGGGCAGAAGCCACCTTGCCAGAGACCATCTGCTATTCCAAGACCCACTCCCATTCCCCCCTTCTACTTCTCCTTCCCATCAGACCACCTCAGCGCACGTTGGGAGTCACCAGCTTCATAGCACAAGAATTTAACTACATCACTACAACAAGTTTCTCATAAATACAACTACATGAGCAGATAGGCAGACAGACGGACAGAGAGAGAGAGAGAGATAAATAGATAGAACAGATAGATAGATGGAAAGTAATATATGGAAGAAAAAATAAATCTGATCGAAAGTAAGGCACAATCAAGACCAGTTCATTTTTTCAAGATGCCTGGATACATTGCATTCAAAAGACTGAAGGTCATAGGCAGGTACTCACACTAGAAAGGACATTTTCAAAGTTGACCAATTGTGTACATAAAAGAATAAGAGTACACGACAAGGAAAAAGGATGAGAATTTGTAGTTAGATGGGTGCTGCGTGCCTGTCATAATGGAGTAGGGGTGCCAGCAGAGTGTCCGGAGAAGCAAGTAACAGATTAGTACTGACAGAAGAGTGAGATGCAACGTTGAGGACAGGAGAGAGAGGCTGGAGGGACATTGTGAGTGGAGGGGAGTAGATAAGACGAAAAGGGTTTGACTCGGCTCAGTTTAGAGGTATGAACCCCCACCCCCCCTCCCGACACACACACACACACACACACACACACATTTTAGAGCTGTACTCCTGGCGAATAACTGAGTAATGTTAGAGAAAACATAAGATCGGTTCAGCGGTTCAGCAGATCCAACCTCCGTGAAACTGACCGCACAAGAAAAGCGCTGTGATCATGAGAGACAGAGGCACTAAAGATACCGAGAGATAATGTGGACTGACTTGCCTGCTGTTATACTGTAGGTGAGGAGAGGGCTAAGTGGAAGACTGTGGCGAGTATAGAGAGATGGAGATTTTGAGCTTTCGAGGTAGTAAGATTTCCACATTCCTTTTTCCTATACTACTTGCACTTTTGTCTCACCTTGTATTGCCACTATCGGCTGAAGGATTTCGTGGGCGGGGAGAGTCGTCTTTAATTAATATCCTTGTCTTACAGGAGCTGTCCAGCATCGGCCAAACGACCTACTGCAATTTTCCTCTTCTTTTCATGCTGTAAATAAAACAATATATATTTTGCTTGAGAGGAATGGTTTATGATGAAGGTTCGGAAAGTGAAGGGTGAAGTCATCAGCGCATGAGTGGACAGGGGTAAATGTACAGCTTAGGCCACTGACGAACAAGAGGAAGGGAGTTGGTGAAAGGATAGTACCTGAGGAATATCATTACTGAGAGTTTTCAGAAGAGGACTAGTGACCTTCCATACCAGCACCGTTAACAAAACGAAATATATATGAACGTCCTTTTACCCTCTATTATTATTATTTTTTTTTTACTGAATGATAACGTCTCGTCTGGGTAGATTATGTGAAATTTCTGGGTTCCTTAACTCAGTTTTTGAAGCCCTTGACTGCTAGGATTTCTCTCAAGTGAACAATATCTTCCGGTGTTAACGTGAATAAAATACCTAGGTGCACCAACCGCTGCGAGAACGTGAATGAAGAGGTTTGGAGCCCCTTTCCTACCAAGGGGTCATAGTTTCACATTAGTACACAGCATCCCCCTCAGTGTTGGCAGCCAGAAATAAACCAGTCAGTATATTGGGCTTATCACCGTTTAGAATACTGTTATGTAGACTTGTCAGGTGGTAGCAACTATTAGTCTACTACTGCTGCCACTAATACAACAATGCAACCCTACGTGGACATTGCATTTGTTGTAACAAATGTTGGAAATGTCCACCATTTTGTTCACACAAACCTACACGACGAATCATGTTTGTAAACTCCCTCTGCAATGTTTCGGGTGATATGTTGTCCACACAGCGTTCAATGTTGGCCTGCAGCTGTTGAGTTGTGTGGGGATGATCTGAATATGCGGCATCCCTAAGATATCCCCAAAGGAGGAGGTGAGGGGGAGATCAGATTGGGGATCGCGAGGGTGTTTACAAACATGATTCGTCGCGTACATTTGTATGAAATGCAAAATGGTGGACATTCCCAACATTTGTTATAATAAATGCAGTGTCCCAGTGAAGTTGCGTTATTTTCCGAACACACTGTACTACTTCTACAACTACTACCACTACTGCTACTACTACTATTACTACTACTACTACCAGCTAAATATTGATTGCATTGATAACTTTCTCGCAGTCGTTAGGCCAAAAATCTAACTCGCCTCCTGGAAATTCCGCACCTTCCTTGTATCGGCGGAGGCATATTGTGACCTTGAACACAAAACACCATACTGCAAGCGACCCTGTAGTTCGTACGTCACAGGAGGGGCTGGGTCTGTAACTGAGACCTCCTTTACATTCAATGTATGTCCCAAAAGAGATTCAGATCCTTGTGTAATTGAGCGATAGGGTCATTT
>NC_137004.1:37544503-37572003 GCF_032717465.1 Coenobita brevimanus
AGAGAATTCCGACGTGGCTAAAAATGGCTTCACCTACAGTATTATTAATGAATGGAGTGATCTATCGAGTCATAGTGGTGAACACAAACATCATCATTGGTTAAAAAATAGAATAGTAGACAATTTCCTTAATGAGGGTGTCATCACACAATTGCCTTCCATAGGGTTAACGCTTGAGCACCTTGACGTTTTGTTATACTATATTTTTTTTTGTTAAAGAGAGACTGCTCTTAGTGAAGGTGTTAAAATGATAAACTAATGGATGTCAGTGAATGGACTGAGAAACTCTCATATCATGTGAGTGCCACTTAATTCAAAATAAACTTATAAACAAGCCATCACGTATGATTAATTTCTTCATTTTCAGAAGAATAAATTTGGTAAGCCGCCTGTTGTTAACAAAAGTATAGCATTGACTACGTTCTCAGGGCGATATATATATTCCTATTAAGATATTGCAAGCAGAATCACCCAGCAAGTTTTGACAGATGTAAATGTTCTTTGTATATATGTAATTGTCTCTGTCTCTCTGTCTGTCGGTCTCCAAAGCGCTTCCGACGACCATTTCCAGACATGCTAAATCATCCAGCTTTAAGGTCGGCCTCCCCATAGGCATCCAAACTGTTATGCTTAAGAGTCATCAGTGTAAATCCCCTTAAATAAGATTACACCCACGTATGTAATCCCTCCACAGACATAAGAGTACATACCTCAACCCCCCCTACCCTCTCCAGCCCTCCCCTCAACCCCTCCTCCGCCACTAAACCTCCCCCCCAGCCCCTTACTCCCTCTGTCCCTCCCCTCAACCCCTCTTACCTCCCCTAAACCTCTGTAACTCTCCCGTGAACCTCCCATCCCTAAACCCTTCCCCTCGCCAGCCCTCCCCTGAACCGCTCCACCTCCCATGAACTTTTTTTGAACCTTTAAACCACCCTGTCAACCCCCTGTCCTCTCTAGACATCCCTAAAACCCCTCCCTGTCCCTAAATTCCCCTGCATATCCCCCCTACCTTGCCCTCTCCTCATCCCAAGGCTCTTTTCAGTAGGGTCGGAAACCTTCAGGCCTTACCAAGGGGCCAAGTTAGGGGTGCACAGCTTGTCTCGAGTTTTAGCTGCTTCCTGTACAGTATCCAGCTGTATTTTTCTATATGGACAAGAACAAGACTAAGAGTAGATTGGGAGAAGGAGGAGAGGGAGATTGAGAATGGGGGGCAATGATGGTAGCCAGTAGATGTTTTGGTTTAAATGATGCCTATCCTATTCTTGGCTCTGGTTCTGCGTATTCTGAGTTTGCGATGTGGAAAAGGTAAGACTGAAAACTAGGTGGAGAGAGAGAGAGAGAGAGAGAGAGAGAGAGAGAGAGAGAGAGAGAGAGAGACCGAGAACGAGGTAGAAGGATATCCCATTTTTCCTCTCATATGTGCTGCTTCGTGTGGCATGTCTGGTTCTATTTTACCCTTTATATAAATATATATTTCCTATGCTATGTTGCTATATGGTGGTTATGTTGCTATACAGAGGCCTTATTGAGGGAGAAACAGGAGAGGATAGGCACGTTTGAGATAGCTGGATGATAGTTTTTCACCCCTGTCGCAAATCTGACTTATACTTCATCGTTTTTAGTTAGAGTTTTAGTTTTTAGTTAAACCTCTTCGTTTCTGGGTATACTACATTGCTATATTGAGTCTGCTTACGTGGAAGAAGGTGCAGAGGAAGACCTAGAATGAGACAGAGGGGTGACCCATTTTTCCTTCGTATGAGCCACTTCCTTTAGCGTATGTGACTAAAATTTACGTTTCCTGGCTATACTATGCAGCGTTATAGAGGCTAGCTGCCACGTACACAGAGTCTAAGATGGTGGGAGAAGGAGAGGATGACCAAGGAGGAGGTGGAAGGATGGCCCAGTTTTCCTTTCATTTGAGCTGCTTCCTGTCGCGTGTCTGCCCGTATTTCACTGTCTCTGGCTGTGTACTGACGAACTCTGGATCTGTTTGTAGCAATAAGTCAACTTTGGGACAGTTTCGGGCATCGTTTTTGAGCATATTCCTCAGTCTGCCTTTCCCTCTGCCTAAGACCTCCAGAAGCTGCAAAGTGGAGTACATGTGGAAGTGTGGGTAGGAGAGGCGGGAGGAAGTGGATGAGTTGTGAGAGGGATGAACTTTTTTTTTTTTTTTTTTTCTTTCCGCGGCTGGATGAACTTCTGGATTATGAGTTCTTGAGAGACAGATAGAAATTGCTTGAATTCATCTGATATCCTAATTGTACCTAACACACTACCTAGACTATCAAAATACCTCTCCTAACTTGCTAACTTCAACACCCTGGATGATCTCCGGGATAAGTCGTCAAGCAGATAGATACCCATTATTTTAAGTCTTATAGTGGACAAACCTACCTTGACTTCCGAGATACCTGGCACAGTGACGAATGACATCTCCTACGTGCGATTTTGAATTCCCTGGATGAACTGTGGGAGTAGGCATAAATAATAGGTAGCTACATATCATTCTAACTTCTACTGAGGTTCTGGAGATACCGAACAAGCCTACCCAGACTACCGAGATACCTGAAATAGTGACGTGTGGCATTCTTTCTCACTAATATCAACACCTCGAATGAACTCTGAAAATAGGCGCCAAGAAGTAACAGTTACGATAATTTCCTTGGCTCCTAACGATATATTAAACATTCATGACAACCAACTGAACTGCCAAACTACCTGATACAGCGACTTGCGGCATCCGTATGTGTGGTCTTCGGTGGTCTCGCCCATACCCCAGACCTCTGCCTCCCCCTCCACACCACCACCACTACCCCTACCACCACCAGACACTGTCCCTCCTCAAGAGGCCACGTAGGGGGAACTCAGAAGAAATTTGTGTGTGGTGTTGCTTAGTGAGGATTGGTTCTTGGTGTTCTGTTGTTTTTATCTTGTTAGCTGTCATCATCGTCATCATCATCATCATCATCATCATCATCATCATCATCATCATCATACAGTCAGTAAGACCAAGAACTGTCATTCTCACCACCATCATCTTCATCATCATCTATCCCTAACATAAATAGCATTCATCATCACTTATGTCTAGTAATTTATCATTATCTCATCATCATCATCATCATCATCATCAATTATTTCTGACATAAATAATAATCATCACCCCCTATGTCTGGTATATATCAACCTCATTATCACCATCGTCACTATCACCAACCTCTCGTATTTCTGATTATCATCGTCGTTACTACCATCACCTATACCTCTGTTCTTCATCATCATCATCATTATCATCACCATCATCACATTTATTGCATACAGACTCTGAGCACTTGACTCATTTGCATGGTGTTACCCAGAAAAAAATAGATTCAAGGTAATAAGGGATTCTAGGTAGGCCAGTTTTGTATTCTGTGTATCTGTCTATCAGTACTAGGTAGACTCGTATTCCAGGTAGCCTTGTTTTCTGTCTATCTATCTGTCTTCCTGTCTCTATCTATTAATTCTAGGTACTCTTGTATTCTAGGTAGCCTTGGATTCTGGGTAGTCTTGATTTCTAGGTGGCTTTGGATTCAAGGTAGCCTTATATGCCAGCTTGTCTTGGATTCGAGGTAGCTTTGTATTCTATTCAGTCTGGGTAGTCTTGGATTCTAGGTAGTCTTGGATTCTAGGTAGTCTTGGATTCTAGATAGTCTTGGATTCTAGGTAGGCTGATTCTAGGCACGCTTGGATTCCAGATAGTCTTAGATTCTAGGTAGTTTTGATGGTCTTGTATTCTTGTACTCAGCGTAGCATTCTAATCTGCGTAGTTTTGGATTCTAAGTAATCGTGTAGTCTTGCATTCTAAGCAGTTTTGGCTTTAAGGTCGCTGTGTATCCTAAGTTACCTGGGATTATAGTCAGGGATTACAGGTAACATCATTAACATCATCGTCATCATGAGCCATTTATAATACAGGTGACTCTCTCTCTCTCTCTCTCTCTCTCTCTGACAAAAATAATAAACCCCAGACTTAACCGCTTCCATCAATCGTCTTCCCTTCCCTAAGCTGAATAAAATCGTCTGGCGGTAATCCTTCAATTGCTGGCGTACTTTATGTTCTATTCTTTCTGCCACCAGACGATTTTGGCTCAAACTGTGAATGGTGTATAGTAGGGTAGGGGTTCATTAAGTCTATATATAACCCCTCCAGTTCGGTCTCTCCTCAGCTGAAAGAAATCGTCTGGAAGTAAAGTGAATAAAGGAGTCAAAACAATGCGTCACCGGATCCAAGGGTTAAATGCCAGAGAGAGGGTTAAAGGAATAAACAGAATATAAAAACGACTGCTTAATCTCACGTAGGCCTACCTAATGGGCCGTGGAGGGGTATAGGGGGCGTATCTGATCCTGGGGGAGTGGGGAGGGGGAGAGCTTATACCCCACCAGCTGACGACACGGTGGCTCGGTCGGAATGGCACTGGCCTCAGGTTCGGGGGACACGCTGGAGTAGGTTCGAGCCCCACTGACTGCCAATGAGCGTGTGGGGTGGACGCTTACAAATTATAACCTGACCGCAATCGTGACCAAACCTACATCCTTCCACCATTTACTATACCTTGTCCACTGTAACCTGGATAGAAATTGCCCTCTCGATCTTGAAAGCTTAAAAGATGAATACTAGAGTACGGTGCTACTCACAAAGAAGGAAAGGGTATAGAGGCACATTATTATTCTGGCACTGAGCTACGGGAAATAAGATGGAAAAGGAAGAAAGTCTCCACCAAAATAAGGTTGAAAAATTGCATCATGATATGTTTCATTGTTTGTGCCTCTTAGCTGCCAAACCTTCTTCCTGACAGTCTATTTCTTTAGCCTTTATAATGTGACGAAGACTCAGTGAAGAGAGACGTGGAAGTGGAAAGGTTTGAGATGGAAAGCAAAGGTAGGGTGGAGTTGTATTGGATGGTGAGGCAGGTTGGCCAAGGTAGCAGGGAAGGATAAGGCTGGACGTGAGAGTGATGCTGGACAGGAGGATGAGGCAGGGCGATGCA
The DNA here is from genome assembly GCF_032717465.1 of Coenobita brevimanus. Classification (NCBI taxonomy): domain Eukaryota; kingdom Metazoa; phylum Arthropoda; class Malacostraca; order Decapoda; family Coenobitidae; genus Coenobita; species Coenobita brevimanus. The sequence continues at coordinate 37,549,534 of NC_137004.1, forward strand.
GGAAGCGTGGTTGAGGCAGGAGAGAGGAGCGAAGGTGAGGGAGAAAGGAGGGCATCAGGGTGAGACAGACGCGAGGGTGATGCAGGAGAAAGGACGCGAGGGTGAGAGAGGAAAGAGGACGCGAGGGTGAGGCAGGAGAGAGGATGCGAGGGTGAGGTAGAACGTGAGGGTGAGGCGGGCGGAGAGGAAGAGGAGATTACAGTGAAAGAGGAGAGGGTCGGGAGTGGGAAAAATTAGGGCATTAGGACCCGCTGACAGACGAGGGAGAAAGAACGCCCTAACCTAACTCAGCCTAGACATCCCTAACCAGACCTAACTTAGCCCAACGTACCGTAACTTAACCTAACCTAACCTAACCTAACTTTATCACCCTATTCTGTAGAGGCATAACCTAACTAAGCTGAAATAACCCATCCTAGCGTACCCCCAGTCAAACCTAACTTAGCCAAACGTAACTTAACCTTGTCTAACTCTTCCTAACCTAACGTAACCTAACCTAACCTGACCTAGCTTAACCTACTCCAATTTAAGCTCACTAGAACAAACGTACACATTTCAGGGACAAACTCTTATTAACACATCACTTGACTTCAGAAAGGTTCATCTATCAACTCTGTGCACCTGACGGCTTCGGTCGACTCAGGGATTTTATTCTGTTTGCCATCAGCCGAATTTATTAACCCCTTCACTCCGATGACTTTGACCTGCGCTCTTGCCGGTTACGGAAGCTCCCTAACATCTCCTAAGCGATTTATTTTGCTTATCATACATTACTATCGTCATTTGTGTTGCTTAAATAATTCTAATATCACCTAAAATTATATTAACCAGCCATATCCAATAATAAATCGCTGGGGAAGATGTACTAGGGAGCCTCCTTAAACCACGAGAATATGGGCCGATCGTCCATTAAATTCTTGCTACATCCGGACGATTTTATTCAGCTTAAGGGAGTTTTTTTTTTTTTTCTAACTGGAAGACTTGAGATATTTTTATAGCCTTCATTAACTTCTTCATCACGAGAGGTCTGTCCTAAGTTGAGTATAATCGTCTGGTGGTGGTGGTGGTGGTGGTGGTGGAGGTGGTAAGAAATACATCGTCGGACTGAAGGGGTTAAGCTAGAGGAATCCCCCAGTAATCAGGGTTAACACGTGTCTCGATTAACCTAGGCCAGCATCACTCAACCTAGCGCCGCAAATCCTAACATATTGAATGATCTTATTAGCTTGTAATGAGAGAGAGAGAGAGAGAGAGAGAGAGAGAGAGAGACAGACAGACAGACAGACAGACAGAGACAGAGAGACAGACAGACAGACAGACAGACAGATAGATAGATAGACAGACAGACAGACAGACAGACAGAGACATACATACATACATACAGACAGACAGACAGACAGACAGATTCATTTATTCACACATAGTCATCCCTTCAGCAAATCTATTTCCTTCCATCTTATTACTGGTTAAATTTAGATTCATTAATAGATAGATGGATAGATAGATAGACAGATTTCAAAATACAGTCTTTCACTCTGGTCCCTGTAGTTCAGTTTCAGTCTGTTCACTTTGTATTCCTTTCTTTCCATTATTACATTTCAATAGACCTGTGACGTGAGGTCGAATTAACACATCCGAATCGATCCATTAACCCTCTCATGGTCGGAACTACTCTGGTTCTTTATTACAGCTGGTGCCAGACGACTTTATTCAGGCCTGTGACCATAGGAGCCTGAGAGTGTCAATATTGGTACCATTAACTCTCTCATGTTCGGGATAACTCTAGCATTCCATTTAATGTCAGACGATTAAGTGTATTCAGCTGAGTAAATATTTAGCCCTCGATTCTTGTCAGTTATGGAAGCTAATTGACACTTCTTCATTTGCTATTTATTTCTGGATATGGCTGGTTTGCACGTTATTTTTTTCAGAGTATGGCAATTTTTGTAGGATTTACGTAACACAGAAGAGGACAGTAAAGTGAAATGTGTAAAATAAATCAGGTACCAACAAGAATACGGGCCTTTACGATCAGAAGCTTCGACTCACTGAACCACAAAGATCAAATGGGAGTCCCAAAGCATCCTGGGTATAAGTAAGTATTGTTCTGTGCGTCTGTGCTCGTGTTCTTGAAATGTAAAGAAAACTTTAATACTGCCACATTCTTTGTGAAACTGAGAGATTACCGAAAAACTTGCGAGGAGAAAGCTTATTCACGAACGATTTAATCGACTGTTTTGTGTGAAGAAGAGCGCAAAGGACTCAGCCAGAATCTTTGCCAACGAAACTAACACTAGCGGTTTTGTGAGACTGTAGCAAAATGAATAAATATGATAGGGAAAGTATATATTTGTAAAAAACTGAATGAAAGTCCATTTCTTTCTACTGAAAAGGGAAATTATCTTAACTGGGACATAACCACATTAATGATATAAGTAGACCATGAATATCATCACAATCTATTATGACCTTATGGTATTATAGAGACACTAAGCAAGACAAAATCAAGAAATGGCCCAAGTAAAGTGGGTTGAAAGGGTACAGTGGTTGAAATCCTCAAGCCAGTGTTAACAAAATATCAAAACAATTGTTAATACTGTCACGATTTTTGTGATATATCATCTATACTCCGCTCAGAATGACTATGCAGACCTTGAATTACCTACCGATAATTATACTGAGCGAAGAAATGCTGAATAATGTATCTTTTGGAAAGTTAATCGATTAATTGAAATAATAATGAGTACTGCCACAAGCTCTGCCACATTACAGAGCAGAATAAGCACAAGATATACCGTCAGACTGAAAAAAAAGAAAAAAAAGAAGACGAAGAAGACGAAAAAGAAGAAACGTTTGAGTGAGGAACAAAATAGAACCTACTTTGCAAACTTTTTATGCAGTTTCATGCAGTCATTTTGCATTCTTCCTACGCTGTTTCCAGTGGTGAGGTAAGTTTTGTATTTGAGAGAAGCTTAGGATAGTGGTCGTGAGAGGGATGTGAATTAGGTGAGTGCAGACTTAATGTATTAATAAACGTATACAATGCCTTAGGTTGGGATTTCATTGTCGTCATTTTTTGTAACTGTCCTTTTTTTTTTACCAATATCATTTATACAAACGTTATTATTATTATTATTGGTGTTGCTTTTGTTTAAGTGGTTGCTATGACAAAGCAGGGATAATAATAATGACTGAGTATGATGATTATGGTTATGACAATGGTGATGAAAATAGAACAGTGGTGATGATTTTGATGAGAGGGTGATGACGGTGGTGGTGAGGATGGTGACACTGAAGATTATGGTGGTGGTGAGGATGGGAGTGATGGCGATGGTGATGCTGAAGGCAATGACGAATTTGTGATAGGTTTATTAGTATTTAAGTCAGTATGGGTTTATTAAGTAACTTTTGCGTATAATGAGATCTATGAAATCTGAAAGTGACCCATGCGCGCACACACACATTCTCTCTCTCTCTCTCTCTCTCTCTCTCTCTCTCTTTGTATAGGGTTGGAAAGTACGTGTGTGTTTTATCATGAAAGCATAACCGTCACTGTGTGTGTGTGCGTGTGTGTGTGTGTGTATGTGTGTGTGTGTGTGTGTGTGTGTGTGTGTGTGTGTGTGTGTGTGTGTGTGTGTGTGTGTGTGTGTGTGTGTGTGTGTGTGTGTGTGTGTGTGTAGCTCTTAGGGTAATTTATTTATAAGAGAGGAAATTATGCTTTTGAAAGGATGATAGTTTAAACTGTACAAAAAAAAAAAAAAAAACTTTCGTACGAGAGGCCTCTCAAGTTGAGAAAACTCTGGCGGTCACAAGAATTAAAAAATAAAAGTCACTATACTGAAGGGATAAATTCTCACCCGATAAGTAACTATAGCTTCATTAGTAAATTTTATGTAGTAAAAGTTTTAATGATTTGTAATCCTTTGACCTCCAGGATATCTCTCAGGTTTAAAAAGATATCTATTTTCCTACGTAAATATTCTAGATATACACATAGCAAAGGACACGCAACCCATGATAACGTTTGGAGCCTGTGACTGATAGGATGAGGCTGACATGGGCAGTGTTTCCCCCTGACAGACAACATAAAATGGCCTAGTACACAGAACACAGGGAAAGGGTTAAAGGTAATAGTAGGAGTCTGGGACCATGAACTCGTGATACACCCGAGTGGTGAAAGAATAGCCCGTTGTACCCTTTCTTGACGACAGGTACCATACAGAATCTCCCCACCAACTTGATGCAGAACCAATAACAAACCTGCGTCATTCAACAGAAGACTCGACACACGAATCACAATGAAAGATTTCATGTTGTATTCACTACAGATGAGTGGCAGTCATATAGCTTATATATATATATTGCAGATGAAGCACTCTTTGGAGTATACAATGAATATAGCCTACTGAGTGTGACCTACAACTCACAGAATATATTAGTAGATTAGGATATATCTAATAAAGTGGTCAAGTGATTTCCAATACATATCCCGCAGCAGTTGAGCATCACATTAGCTTGATATATATTTCCTTATGTGATACTGCAGACACATCCACAAAACGGTCCATCATTGTAATTGAAGTAGGCTGTATCGTTCACCATGAGACAAAATATTTGATTTTACTGCCAGCATGAGCCCGTCTCTTGCCTTGTTCTGAGGGAAGCCACACATCCACCCACCCACCCACAAAATCCACCCACTACCTCACCTTTCTTCCCACCCTGCCCCCCATCCACCCACGTATTCACCCCAAAACCCTCCCACCCCACCCATGCAGCTACCCCTCTCCACCAGGCTGTGAGAATAGTTCAGGCCTTGAGAATAATTTTGGTGGAGAGAATAATTCCGGCTGTGATATTAGTTCTGGTAGTGTGAATAGTTCGAGTCGTGTGAATAGTTATGGCCGTGAGAATAGTTCCGGCAGGGTGAATACTCGTAGTTCTGACCATTTGAAGAGTGCCAGCCATGTGAATAGTGCCAACCATGTGAATAGTGCCAACGTGTGAATAGTGCCAGCCATGTGAATAGTGCCAATCGTGTGAATAGTGCCAACCATGTGAACAGTGCCAACCATGCGAATAGTGCCAACCATGTGAACAGTGCCAACCATGTGAATAGTGCCAGCCATGTGAATAGTGCCAACCATGATATCAGTTCCGGCCGTGTGAACAGTGCCGGCATAAAATTACTTAACAAATCGGCATTAAAAAGTCTTTCATGTCAACAACAATACGGGTGAATAAGAATCCAGTCTCTCTCGCCTCTGCTTATCGCTTCCTCTGGGTGCTGTGTGAGATAATAGAGTAACGAATTTATTGCCCGGGTTGCCATGACGACTGCCGGCGACATGTGGCAACCTTTATATCAACATGGTGGTGTAGCCATGTTATTGCCTCATCCATGTATCCAGTTACGAAAATACAATGCTAACTTACCCTTCATTAGTTTGTTTTTTCTTTCTTTCTTTTTTGAGATAACAAGTGCTAGGAAACGTAAAGCCAAGCCACATCCCCCCCCCCTACATCCGGTATGTAACACCTATCATCATCATCATCATCATCACTGCAACCTGTCGTGGGGTGGAACATCTTTGGGTACCGGTATATTGATGTCAGATAAATGGCTCCCAAACACTTTTTTCTTTCATTCATATATTCGAATATGGCTGGTTAATATTGTTTTCTATATTCATAAGTAAATATATGTCCATACTAAAGACACAATTAACATATGTTAAAAATGTTAATATGTAAAATTGTTCATGTATGAAGAGGTGCTAAAGAGCTGAGCTTCTCTCAGAAATGCTGTAGTAAGTCAGGCCATTATCATCCGACCTCCCACATCCGCTGAGTTTAACGTCCATATAAGGCTGCACAAATAAATATAGAATTGTGGTAAAGCTGAAGGCAAATAATTTCCTTTGATATTCTTTTACTTGTAATAATTGTTGCATTTACTTACAAGTGTTCCTTACTATTATGCATTTCACCCCCACACCTATTGCTAATCTGTTTTAAGCAGGTACTTTGAACATAAGAAAAGATTATATATATATATATATATATATATATATATATATATATATATATATATATAGATAGATAGATAGATAGATAGATAGATAGATAGATAGATATAGATAGATAGATAGATATAGATAGATAGATATAGATATAGATATATAAATTGGTTTTACATAAATTGAAGCCCTTGGAATTATATGTCTGTTATATCATTTTACTTTTGTTAATCCATTTACTGTTATAACCCAAGTAAGTACTGCCTTTTTATCCACTACTCTATCTTTAACTGGTAATAAAGAACAGTATAAATAATACTTAGACTCCATGCAAATCAAACCTTCGCACACTTATACCTGTGCTTGACTGTTACTCAAGATATTCCAATAGTTATTTAATTAATGAAAAGGAGCACACACACCCTCACATCCTCTGTTGTCTCATTACGCTCATTATATACAAGGTTGGATTAAGCTGACATGCATCGTCATATAATTTCTAGAATTAATACTCTGTCTCCTTAACTGTTAGTTTCAAGTTTAAGAATTTCGAGTTCTGTGCTATGTACTTCAGCCTGATTTTTTTTTTTTAAATTCCAACTGCAACAGCACACCGTCATACGATTTTTAATAAATGCAGAAAGGACCAATATTAGTAAAAGAATAAAAAAGCCACATCTGACCCCTTCAGTTTCATAGATCTCTCTACAGCTAAATAAAAAATAAAATTCATCGTTCTAAGTAGGGCAAGCATCACCCATTGTCCCCCTCGCGTCTCCCCCCCCCCTCCTTCTCCGGTTCCTCCGGCTCCTACGCTTATATAATCATATTGGAGAGAGAGAGAGAGAGAGAGAGAGAGAGAGAGAGCCAGAGGAATAGACAGTTATAGATTTAGATAGGCATATAGAAATTACGAATACTCTTTATGTTAGATAAGGTACCCAGGCTTGGTGAAGCTCACTTAAGGCATTTTGTTCATTTGCCTCGGAGATTATGAGGACTGTACTATGTAGAGTCAGCAACACATCTCTCTTCACCTCCTCCAATCCCTCACTATCCCCGACACGTCCCTTTTCGTGTCAGATGCCTACATGAGAACAGTCCCGGTATCTAGGTAATGAAAACTGAAGCCAGCTGTAAGGTTTCTGTTCATTTCTTAAGAGAGCCAGAATGCATGTATCAGTAGGGTTAGCGTCGCCCTTACCCCCCCTCACCCTCCCCGTTCCCACCACTCCTACAGGACATCCATTACCACTTACATATTGATAAGTAAAGAATAATTATAATTTTCCAAGCAATCAAAAACCCACTTCAAAGTGTTCAGTTCAGTTACTTAGGAGAGTCAGAGGCCTATTGTAAGTAGGGTTAATATCACCCCTCCCTACACGCCTCCCACCTTAACCCCCCCGACACGTCCGCTGCGAGACGGGAGAGACGCCACTTTAGAGTTACGTAAAGTTAGCTACGCAGACACGCACCCACCCTAACTGTACTTCCCAACGGTCTTTACACCTGTCTATATCCAGCTCTGTATCGCTTCCCTTTCTTATTTCCAACTTGAGATACATCATAATAGTTGGACAGTGAGGGTGATTTAGGCGTACCGGTGTTTTTAACGAATTTAGTGGCATAAAAACACTTGGCTCTTTATCGTTTAAATGCCCAGACGATACGGTTGCCCATTTGTGTTTTTCTTGGGACAGAAGTGTCAAAGCGCTCTAAATCAAAGTCCCACAACTACATACACGCCAAGATTGTACATTAATAAGATCAGACTTGGTGAGTTAGTGAAGGGAATTGACTTATAATGCCCTAGACTGGAGAAAATGGTGCGTTTGTGAGTGCATCCTACAGCGTTGCCACATCCAGAGCAAGGACCGGATACTGGCAGGTCGTATCGTAACATATGTGTGGCAAATGTGGCACCCTCGCCCCCTCCCCCTTCACTCTTATCTAATACCTCTGGCAGTACCAAAGCTCGGTTATTTAATCTGTTGTAACGTTCGTCCTCATCACAGTACATAATGCCTTCTTGTCAACATTTTTCCACGGTACAAAATGCCATCTTTTCAGTTTTCTCTTTGAAGCAAGGAAGCTGTGGATAATAATTTGACTTGGCTTAGTTATGTACGTAGGTTAAGCGTATGTGATTACTTGTATTTTTCTACTACTGTTATTTAATTACACCCTTACAGTAGTTGCCTGGCATGGGTCAATATATATATATATATATATATATATATATATATATATATATATATATATATATCAACATAAAAATTATAAGACTGAACGATTCTTTGTGAATTTTGAAGGCGAGAGGTAGAGATATGCGACGATAACTGGGCTTAGGTATTATGCAATGGATGATTTTGCATTTCAAGGTTGCAAGGTGAAGCTAAGGGTTACATAACAGAGAGAGGTGGAGGGTCACCAACCCTCAAAAGGGGTTTTCCTCAGCTGGGTAACACATCCCCCCCACACACAGAGACTCTCCCTCCCCCTCATCTCTTTGCCTATCTGTCTATCTATCTACCTATCTATTATCTATATCAAATAGGTTACAAGACAAAGAGAGGAGAAAATATGGGAGGACAGGAGGAAAAGGAGGAAAGGAGATGGAGGAGTGGGTGGAGGAGAAAGAAGAGACGCGTGGAGCTGGGGGGAGGGGGGGACGATGGTGGGGAAGAGGGAGGGAGAGAAAGAGAAGAGGACGCCAATTTTGAGGGTCTTTGCTTGGTGGAGAGAAAGAGAGAGAGCGTGGGGGGGAGGGGGTAGCGTCGGGTTAAAGGTCCGGAATGAGAAGCGAGGCAAGGTGGTGTGTGTGTGTGTGTGTGTGTGTGTGTGTGTGTGTGTGTGAGAGAGAGAGAGAGAGAGAGAGAGAGAGAGAGAGAGAGAGAGAGAAAGAGACGTTCAGCACATATCGTATTTCAGAGTAAGATTCATAAATCCATAAACAGTGCAGAAGTATACCCACATTGCTACACACACACACACACACACACACACACACACACACACACACACACACACACACACACACACAGAATTTTAGCACTGGGTTTTAATACGATTTCAGGAGAATGTAAAGAACCATTGTTCGCGAATATATACTGCCAAGGCTAAAAAGTTAAATGATGCACAAGAGACGCCTTCAGACAGACAGACAGACAGACAGACAGAAGGAGGACGGAGGGTTGGAGAAAGAGAGGGAGGGATGTTGATGGAAGGGTGGAGAGAAGAAAGGAGAGAGAGAGAGCGTGGAGATAGGGGAAGGGTGGTGGATGGATGGAGGAGAGGGGGGGATATGAGAGAGCCAGAGGGAGGAAGAGGAGTGGAGGAGACGGAGATGAGGATGAAAGAGCTGATGGTGAAGAAAGTGGTGGTGAAGGGAGGGAGAAATGGAGAAGGGGGAGGCTTTAGGAGTGATAGTAAAGGAAGGGAGAGGGGAAGAGAGAAGGTGGGAGAAAGGAGAAGAGAAACAGTTGGTGATGTAGCTACAGTGGTTGTGAAAAAGGGAGGGGAGATTTCGAGGAGGAAGTGTAGGAGGGAGGGAGAGGAGATAGAGAGACAGGCAGAAGGACAGAGAAAGGACGGAGATTTAAAAGATATATATCAGGAGGGAAAAAAATGGTGATGGAGGAAGGATGGAGAGAAGAAGAGAAGGTGAGGTGGCGAGTGGAGAGGGAACAAAGGAAGAGAACGGAGAATGGGAGGGGGAGGGGAGGAACTGAGGGAAAGGAGGGAGGAGGAAAAATGGAAAGGAAAGGGAGAGGTGTTGCAGGGAGTGGGAAGCTAGGAGAGGAGTATAGATAAAAGGGAAATGAGGTTGAAAGTGAGAAAACATAGAGAGGGGGATGAGATGGGGAAGAGAAAGCATTGAGGAAAAGGACGGGCGGGAGGCGGGGAGGGGTTTTAAGGGAGGAAATGGAAGACGGGGGAAAGCAAAGTGAAGAAGAAGGGTGATGGAGTAGGGAAGGAACTGAGAGAGGAAGACGAAGAAGAGAAGAGAGAGAAGGAGGGGAGAGGGGAAGAAGCTGAGTGGAAACTATGAGGGAGAGGAGAAATGAAATTTGGAAAGGGAGGGAAAATGACAGAAAGAGGAGAGGGAAAGGATGAAAAGGAAGAAAACAGCAACAGAAAAGATAGAGTGAGGAGGTAGGAAGATCAGGATGGAAGGGAACTGGTAGGGAGAGGAAAGGAAACTGAGAGATGGGAGGAGGGAGAAAAGAAGAATTACAAGGAGTCAGAAGGACGAGCAGTACCTCAAAAGGTCTCACGACTCCTTCCAAGGAGGTGCTATGAATGAAGTGGTTCGGGATGCAGGGAAAGAGCTGTGAGGAGGGGAAGAACTGGGAATAAGGAGAGAATGTTAAGCAAAAAGAGAAGGGAAGAAGAGAGGAGAGCAGGAGAAGAAGAGAAGAGAACGGGAGAAGAGAGGAATTAGTAGGGAGGAGACATGAGAAGGTGAAAGGAAGAAGGAGGGAGGAGGGGAGGGAGTCAGGAAAGGAACGGACGAGGGAGAAGAGAAGGGGAGAGGGGAGTATGCAGGGGGAAGAAGGTAAGGGGAGCAAGGGATGAGAGGGCAGTGAAGGAGAGGGGAGGGGGAGAGGGAAAAGACAGGAAGGGAGGGAGGGGTGGAGGGAAAGAAGCCATCAGGTAAGCCAGTCTCCAGGTAAGTCCAGGTAACCCCACCCAGGCACCAGCGTCCCCTTAACCCTTTCATTCCCATTGTCTCTTTTTGCTTTCCCATTTCCTGACTATTTTATTCAGCTTGAGACCTTGTAGTGTTGGCGTTATAGAAGGCCTTATCTACCCCTTTCAGTTAAATTAAACCAAAGTAAAATCACTTGGAAACAGCAAGGATAAAGCAGAGAGAGAGACGTCCCCGTTGTGAAAGAGTTAAAGGGGTGACCAGACCGGACAGGAGCTGAGGGAGCCCAACCCAACCCATCCCTTCCCTTGCCCACGCCACACCACACAACACACTGGGTCTTGGGAAAGTTTAAAGTTCTTCTGGCTCTATTTCATGCCTTTTGCACAACACTGCTTTATCATTATCTCTCTTATTTTTATGACTAAAGGCTATCTTATCAACACTTAAGAGCGCGAAGATGTGAACAAGTTCCCCATAATATATATATATATATATATATATATATACTGCATACATAGTTCGACATCTCCATGCTATACAAGACATGGTAATTTCCAAAGCAGTAGAATAAGTAAGGACACTATTCTGTTGTGACATCGGTCATGAATATGGAAGTCCATCATAATGCCATTTCCAGATCAGTACTGAAAACGACAAGACTAAAAATCTTCAGGAGGACTTTTGTAACTAGAAATGGAAGATAATATATAAATGTTATCTAAAAACTTAATAACATTATTCTTTTCTCTTTCTTTGTTTAATACCATTCAGGATATGATCAGACCTAACAAAAACGCAGAAATCTTACTTCCTGGCATTCAGCTCAGTGAGAGCGAAATAAGTTATTAATGGATTGAACAGGTTTTTCAGATTTTGATCGTCTTAATAACGACCATTAAATTTCACAGTTACAAGGAAAACTAGTCGTATTATTGTCCTTTTATGTATATCGGCGTCCTTATTTCCACACATTTAAGTTGACAGACACCTTGATCTCACCCGTAGTAGCAAGAGATGCCTTAGCGCCTTCAATGCGATTTTTTTTTTCTTTATTTTGGCTGCCATCGGACAATTTCACTTTCCGAAGATATTAAAAAGAACATCTTCCAGCTTGAGTAATGGGAAACAATAAATATATAAAATAACTGCGTGAAACAAAGCTGCTAGTTATATCCTTGCGAGCATAGCAAAAAAAAAAACAAAAAAATCAGAGAAGTGCATTAGTTTCACTCTTATAGTACACAATTGTCTTAAATTCCAGTATGATAAGTAAAACAAAGCATTTCACAACCATTCACTTAAAACGATATATTTACCTCGTTTTTAATTTCATCGATGTAAGAACTGCTCTCATGTATGACTAAAGGAACATTAATTCTAGCTCAAAAAGTGTAGACGTGCCTCAGGTCCAGAGAGAGAACTAGAAACCACTAATTTATACTTATGCCCTCACCCACTCCTATAAATGTCTGCCGGAAGTTTGTATGCATCTCTCTTTCTGCTAAGCTTTGCGAAAATATACGCCAATTTTCACGCAGTTAAGTAAAAATACGTGTTACTGCTATCTTTACATACAAGTGTCTTAAATGCCACTCCTGTAAAGTAAAAAAATATATATATCATTTTATAACCCTCCATTTACCCCAGACTGATATCTAACTGAAGAGTGAAGAAAGAGAAATAAAAGTGCAGTTCAGTCTTCTTAAATATATATATATATATATATATATATATATATATATATATATATATATATATATATATATATATATATATATATATATATATATTAGTTATAAGCAGGAAAACATGTTAACGAAAAGACTAAGTATAAAAAAAAAAAAACTCAGTCGCATTATTATGAGTAAAGATAGCATTTTTACCCATGCACGTCGCGTTAGGTCTGCCGTTATTTTGACGCTGACGAAAGGAAATTATTACTGGAGCTCAGAGTCATCCTTTTAAGTATAACATCTCACATATGTCCATCTGTATAAATAAAAAGGTGCCGTATTTCAGTGCCGATATGTACAAGAGTGTTTTATAATCCAATAATTTAAAAGAAGCACTTTATGCCTACTCACTTCGTACCAGATCTATTTTGAACTCGACCAAAGGTGTAAAAAATTGAGTGTAAGAGATTATTTTCAACCCATGTAGAGGAATACGTATCTTTCCATTCATATAAGCAGGTCACATTAATATAACCATATAAGTACGGTACATAGGTTTATTGAACTCCTCCCTCACTTAAAAAAAAAATGCACTTCCCGGAATAACTGTAAACTCGAATACCGACGTGAAACACGACAGTTAAGTAGGCAAAACACATCGCTTATATCCAGTCACAGAAATATAAGGAAGGTTTAGTTCATTATTTATAAGTACAGACGCAAGAACACCAACTTCCACTCATGCACTTCACACTAGAACTAGTACTATGCTCGACCAATAGCGAGAAAATTGCTGCTCACTAATGTAAAACTACACTTATTTTCCCTTTTGTAAGTATTTTGAAAGTATACAGGTTCCCCAGTTCGCATTCTTATAAGTAAAATCATCACTTTCCATCAATGTACTTCGCGCCAAAACCGTTCCTCTCTTCAACAATGGTGTAAGGTGGGGGAATTTCTTTTAGCACCTTAAATATATCACCAATCTTACTTCCAGTCGTATAAATATAAAGACATTTTACCTTAACATATTTCAGTGTTAAATAGCCAACTTCGCATTTTTATAACGTAAGTAAACACAGCTCCTTCCATGGCTGTATGTCACGCTAGAACAGCTGCCAACTAGAACAGTGGAGTATATATCTACATGAAATAAATCCCCTTAATATTTCCCAAGTAAGCAAAGCAAGCCACTTATTTCCACTCAGATACGTACAAACAACCTTAGTTTTGCCTGCTTAAGCATAGAAGTGTCCTAACTCGCATTCTTATGGGTAAAACTATCCTTTTCCATGGGTGCACTGCGCGCCAGAACTGCTGCTAACTTGAACAATGGCGCCAGATTGCAAGGGGTATATAATGAATGCCGACCAGCCAACGGACGCAGGGAGGGGGGGATCACACCTGGGGAGGGGGGGCAGCGAGAGGAGGGGAGGAGAGGGGTAACGGTGGATGGGATCTGTGAGGGGAGAGAGGGATGGTTAGGGGAAGGGAGTATCGAAAAGAGGAAAAATTTTGTGAGCAGAGAGGGGAAAAGTGATAGGGAAAGGAGGTGGTGGGGGATCTGTTATGGAAGGGGGATGGTGAGGGATGGATGAACTGGTAAGGAGAAGAGGGGAGTGAAGAGGAAGGGAGGGGGAGACAGGTGAGGGGAAGAGATGACTGAAATACATAAGGAGAGAAAGGGAATATGTGAAGAGAAAGGGTGACCTGAGAAGAAAGAAGACTGATGAGGGGAGGGGGGGAACGAGGAGAAGGGGAAGAAGGTGAGTAGTGAAGAGAGAGGGAGACGTTTAAGTAGAGGAGAAGATCAAAGAGAAGGGAGAATAGATAAGTGGAGGAGATGAGGAGTAGTGAAGGGCGAAATAAACATTTAAGAGGGTGAGAAGGATCGAAGGGAGAAGAGAGTAGGTGAGAGGAGTGGGTGAAAGGTGAAGGATTGGGTGGATAGGGGAGGGGACAAGGAACTGGAGAGAGAAGTGGCGGGCAGAGGAAGGGAGGGAGAATAAGAAAAGTGTAGCAAGTCTCCTCCATCTCTTATTATCAGTTATGGGGAAAGGAGGATTGAAAAAATCTCTATGGAAAAACAAAGAAGTAGATCTTACCTTCACAGTGTCCTTGCAGTGAAAATTTCGAGCACACACACACACACACACACACACACACACACACACACACACACACACACACACACACACACCGGCAGCGAATCCAATATTACACTCTTAAGATAATTGACCCATATCTTAAATCCCATCACATGACTTAAAAACCTCAGCGTCACATCTGGAAACAGCAAATACATACCCAAGGTCGTCGTACTGTTTATCGCCTTTTAACCCTTTCGTGGTTGCGCCCTATTTAACAGTCTATTCCTGCTGACCTCTCTTTAATTTTAGGCTGATAGAGAACATAGGAACCTGGAAGTGTTAATACTTCTGCCATTAACCCTCTCATGGGCAAGGGAACTCAATGATTCTTTTCCAAATAACAGAGTATTTTATTCAGCTGGGTGATTCGCAGAAGCCTGAATGTCAATACTGGTCTCACTAATCCCCACATGGTCGGGACAACTCCAGTATTCTATTCCACCTGAAATAAGACGATTTTTATGCAGAAGTGAGTCACGGGAGCCTGAGAGTTAATGAATTGGTAAAGGCGTCATCGTACTGAGGGGACAAACAAGGCTGAGGGTTACTTCACAAGGCATACTGTACACATCAACACTTTTAAGTTAACAATGGAAGTCTTATGGCGATATCAGGTGTGTTTGCTGTATAGGTTTATCTTATCAGGTTAAAGTTCTCCCCCCCCCCTCTCTCTCTCTCTCTCTCTCTCTCTCTCTCTCTCTCTCTCTCTCTCTCTCTCTCGTAAGTTATAGTGATGTGAGTGGGATAGGTAGGGAAAACAGAAGTGTGTGTGTGTGCGTGTGTGTGTGTGTGTGTGTGTGTGTGTGTGTAGGAGTGTGCGTGACTGTGTGTTTGGGGGGAGGGGGGAAGAGGAGGCACCGGAAGAGGCCCGTAGGCTGAGGATGGGGGAGGGGAAGAGGGAGGTGTAGTGATGACAAGCAGATGTGAGAGGTGGCCTAATGGTTGCCCCTCACCACACCCTCACCACACAACACACATACAACAATCAGCACACTCATCATACTCACCACACCACATACATACTGCAGGCAACACACTCTAGTTATACTCACCAGAAATTTATCATGGTCATCACACGCATACTGTACTCATCACACTCTCCTCATATTCACTAAAGCCTCACCGCACAACACATACTTTACCCAGTACATCCTCATCACACTCACCACATTTTCGTCATAGTCATCACAATTACACCTAACCAGACAACTCATTCACAACATCAAAGTACATAATACAAAAATATATACCTGGTAACACACACACACACACACACACACACACACACACACACACACACACACACACACATTTATATCGTAAAACCTGAGTGTATTAAAAACTTAGGGTCTCTTCTCACTGGCTTACGAGGGTTCTTATCACATTTACCTTACCGATGTATTTCTTTCTATACCACATTCATATTTTTCTTGCAAGTTAGTGATGCAAAAATTTCTCATGATAAAAAAAAAGAAGTAAACATCATGCAAGTAAATATTCGGTGCTATATGCAAAACAGATCACCAATGATAAGGTGCCAAGAGCCATCTGCGCCTTAGAGAAAACTAGATTCTTATCAGTCGTGTGGCTATCTGGCTTATCTTTAACGCTCTCAGGCAAATTAACCCCGGATAAAAAGGCAGGCAGGTTGCTCGTAAATCTATCTTTCCTTCTATCTCCTTGACGTGGCATTCTTTATGACGTGGCCCCGGGAGGACGACCACCAGGCTCTATCATTGCAAGCCAACGACCCCTCCTCCAACCACGACCCTCTATCCTTCCTCACATACTTCATTACCCAATATTTCCACCTGGGTCTCAGTCAACCTATTCTTCTTCTCTCTGCCACACAGTTCTCATACACCTTCTTCCTCCGTCTCGTATTCACCATTAGCATCGTGACTGTAAATAATGTAATCCATGTCTGTTCGCCTCCCCCATCCCCAGCCACAC
This sequence comes from Coenobita brevimanus, assembly GCF_032717465.1. Lineage (NCBI taxonomy): Eukaryota > Metazoa > Arthropoda > Malacostraca > Decapoda > Coenobitidae > Coenobita > Coenobita brevimanus. Next base: position 37,565,987 of record NC_137004.1, read on the forward strand.
ACATACATATAGGCACATACGTGGACATACACATGAGCTTTAAAATTTGCCACACACCACATGACATAAATCAAGCACACGCACTGTCACACACACACACACACACACACACACACACACACACACACACATTTACCCACTTTTCCTTTAGACACGTACACATAAATACACACGCACAAACAAACACACACCTTTCCCCCCTACACATACACCTCCCCACCCCTCTACATAACGGTTCCCCCAGACATCGGATAATCGCATACACAACCACCACATCCCTCACCCAACAATCGATGACAGACTCACTACCCTCCGCTTTATCGACTCGTGTGGCCTTTCCATGTATGCGGGTCGGGTGTTTGGGGTGTTTGGATTAAGTCGGTCTGGTGTTTTTTAAGGTCAGGGGAGTGGCATGACATTTAAATAAGTATTCTTGACTTAAATGCCACACGGTAATAGCATAGAAATAATAAATAAATCAAGGGTTGATATATATAATAGAGCTGAACAGGACAGAAATGGTTGTTAAATGAGGCTGAGACTGCTGGAGGGAAATGGTACCTTGACTGGAACAAACGATAGTTAGGAAGAACACAAATGGTAACTTACAAGGAGCTGAAATCATGAAAGAAAAGATCATCTAAAAATATTGCTTTCATGGCTGGTGAGGTATGAGTCTGTGAAAGGGAGAAGGCATAAAAAAAAAAAAAAAAAAATAGCCATCAGGAGAATTTTTTCAGTGGTTGAAGACTTCTGGAATGCTGATATTTTTTTTCTTGAGAAGACAAAACTACAGCAGGAGGAAGTTCAAAAATTGGTAGCTAAAACAAGGTTACCTAGAAGCAAAACAATTGAAAAAATAAACTGGGTACCTTTGCTGGATAGGGAAGGGGGAGTTTGAACGGGGGGAGAGCTAAAATAACAAAGCTGGCTAGATTTTATTGGTCGTTTCAGAGCTGTGAAATATTAGCAGAGAAACAGCAGCTTGGCCAGGCAAACATTGGGGGGTTGACTGAAACGTTATAAATGATACTGAAAGAAAAATAACAATAAAACAATAGGGAAAATGTAATAATTCCCATCTAAAAGGGACACCTTCGTAGACGGTGAGGAGCGAATTAGTGGACGGGGCACGGAACGATAAGGGTTAAAAGAGTTTTAAGTGGCAGCTGAGGAACTTTAAAACGGTGAGAGGGAAAATGTATCCTTCGTGAACGAAAATGGATGAGAAAAACAAGAAACAGAAGGCTGAGAAAGGACATAATTATGAAGGTGAGTGAAATATATAAATCTGATGGCTAGGGGCGAGATTGCAGGCGAGAGGAACATTTAAATTTGTAGGAATTAATTGGTTGTTTGAGAGCTGTAAAATAAATGGTAGTTTGAAAAAGCTATGACGATGGAGGGAGAGACAAATAATGAAGCCTGAGATGAATTAAATGATGAAATAAGGAGAAAATGTCCATGTGTTAAGGAACCCTTCCTAGATCTAAAGAGTGAAGTGGAGTGGTCAGGAGATTGATGAAAATGATATGTCTTACAAGAGCTAAACGGACGCGTGAGAGCTCTGAAATGTTGGGGTGATAATTTAGTGACCTATGAAAATAAAATGACAAGGAGAGAAAACAGGAGACTTTTTTATGCAAGAGAGAAGAAACCAAAAGCTAGAAGCCTCAAGATTGTTCCGTCCAAGAAAAATTAAAGCAAGATAACAGAGGGCCAAATTCAAGATCCATTCATTTCGAGATGCCTGGGCATGCTGCGTTTGAAAAACTGGAGGTCATAGGCAGTAGGAAATACAGACAGAGGAAGATAGTTCCTGAGCTGATCTGTCGTATGCATGAAGAACTGTGAGTAGCAGTTAACTGTTCCATTAGAGAATTACTCAGAAAAGGGATGAGAGTTTGCAGCTAGACGGGTGCTAAGCCACACAAAATAAGGAAACTAAAAAGAAGAAATAGTAATATGGCAGGACGTTGTATTCAGATGGTGGTGGTAATAGACTGGAGTGGATGGCAGAAGGACTAATTCGGTAGTGGAAAATATAAATGATTGTTTGAGAACTCTAAAGTATTAAGTAAGAAACAGTAACTTGAATGGGTAACAATAAAAACGTGCTGCAGAGAAGAAATAAAATGTTCGTTTTTGAGGGACGATACGCTTGATAGTGATGGTGGAGTGGTGTGAACAGGAGGGTGACGTGGCCAGGTAACACGTTCTACCTTGGCCACCTGGAGAACGGACACACTTGGCCCACTTCTGCCCTGACCCACATTCCAGCAAAATCTTGATTGAAACTTTCCCATCAGGTGACAGGTGATTTTTCTTGTTATCCAAAACCTTCAGAGAGAGAGAGGGGGGGAAGGGAAGATGGGTGGGAGGGTTTATATAGATACACAGGTTGCACTTTTATTATTTTTGTTCCATGATCTGGGTCGTATATGCTCTGATGGGACCTGAGGAACAAATCAGTGAAGCAGGAGAGAGAGAGAGAGAGAGAGAGAGAGAGAGAGAGAGATGCGACCTCTCCATAGGGGGTCGACAGCTTTTGTCTGCTGGGAAAAAGTGCTTGGATAATTAATTTTTGCAGATGATTACGACTAATTGCTCCTTTAATTGGTACGAATAGTATCAGCAGTTTTCAAGTTAGGTAACAAATCTCTCCTCTCTCTTTCTGATCGATAACAGTAGAATGTCTTTAATAACTTTAAATATTTTCACTTAACCAACATCTCTATCATCACCGAGCCCCCCCCCCCCTCTCTAAGTAGCCATCCCCACATCTTTTCTTCTCTTCTGCCTCAGACTTATCCCGTGCTCCAGTTGTCCCGAGAGCAGATGGTATCGCGGACACTCGCCCTTGAGGAGCCCCTTGCTTTAGTTCCACCTGCCTCACTTACATTCCAGCACTCACTATTATTTTCTCACATTCCAGCACACACTATTATTTTTTCACATTCCCGCACATACTAATGTTTTCTCACATTCCGCCACATACACTGTTTCCTTACATTCTGGCACACACTGTATTTTCTCACATAGCTCTGCTCAGTACGTTTATTCTCGTATTTCACCATACAGTATTTTCTTCCATTCCACCTCAATGATTATATATATATATATATATATATATATATATACACGACACCCTACTGCAGACTTCGTTACCGTTTTCTCACATTCCAAGAGAGACTACTAAAGTAGTTTCTCACCTGCCCATGAACAGTACATCCCAGGGCTTGCTGCTGATTTTATATCTAATTATGTACAGTGCAATTGAAGAGCCTAAACCTGCCACTTACATATGTGCATTATATATCTCGATATTTGTCATACTGATACGTATTATATTGCAAGATCACGAATTTGTTACTTTTATTGTCTCAGTACATTCTAACATCACTAACTTGTCACTATTAATGACCTTGTAGTATATTAGTGACTATTACATTCATGCCTAGAAAATTTCATGACCACAAAATTGTCACATGCATGCCTGCAATACATTCAAAGCCTACTCGTTCGTTCGTTCGAAGATTTCCTGCACATATAGTGCAGGCCGGGCCATACATTAGCCCGTTCAGTGGGGTATGGGCTGATTAAAAAATAGTAAGTGGGGAGGACAAGACCTGGGGATTGCCTAGCACACACGTCCTGTCTTCTGACTGGCTTTGTGGTGTGTGTGAAAGCCTAATAATTTGTCATTTTTTTCAGTACAATATACTGAAGACTCCTCATGAACGTTTGTCTTTCATGTTTTCTCTGCATTCCTAAACCACTTTCACCTTTACATCAGTGGTACATTGCAGGTCTTAGCGCTAATTTCTCAGCTCCATCTCTGCAAGACAGTCTCAGTCTTGCCACTTCTCAGTATCACATATCCAGATCATTCGAACGTTTACAAATAACTTCTTACTTTCACACTGCAATACCTGTCATTATATCTAACACGTTTACGTCCAAATGGGAAACTGGTGGTGTAATTGTAGCATATCTAGTTTGGGCTGGAAAACATGTTCGATTCTTGAGCCAGTCAGATCGTTGGAAAAAAAAAAAAATGTTCCCCTTTATACTTTTTCACTCACCAGTCCAGCTAGGGACGTGGATGTAAATTCAGTGGTTGCAGGTCGCATTCGAGGCGAAGGTTGAAAGTAAGCAGAAACTTGTTGCTTAGTTTACTGACACTCGTGTAGTTAATAGGCATTAATCCTAAGTCCCCTGCTGTAAAAATCGAAGACTCAGACCTTAGCACGTGCACCAAACTTCTCACACTTACGTCTGCAGGATCACTTTAGACAAAATATTTCCATAGTCGCATGGGAACCAATTGATGTGTTAGCACATTGAGTTGGCACATTAAAAAACTCAAAGTTGATTCTCAGTCTGGTCAGACGCTGTTGGAAAAAAAAAAAAAAAAGTTTCCCATTGTTCTTTTCCACCCAGCAGTACGTTGGATATTGGGATGCATATTCAACCGTTTCTTGTCGTCCGGGAGAAAACTGGGATTTAGTTAAAGTTACTTGCCTGCCTAGATGATTCTCGTGTAGTTCATAGACATAAACAAAGCTAAACCATTTTCTAAGTAAGATAAATTGAGAAATGGTCATAGTACCTCCCCACCTCAGAGCTTGCGCAAGTGATGATCTCTATGCAGTCGACAGGTATAAATAAATTTTAACAACCACGAACAACCACCAATGCGTCACACACCACAAAGCCAGGAGACAGGACGTGTGTGCTGGGCATTCCCCAGGTCCTGTTCTCCCCACTTACTCTTTTTTAATCAGCCCATACACCACTGACCGGGCTAATGTATGGCCCGCCCTGCACTATATGTGCAGGGAATCTTTCAAAAAAAAAAAAAAAAAAAAAACACCAATGCGTTGACCGTTTAAGACAAAATTATGTGAAGAGAAACATAAATTTTGGTTCATAATGGGGAATATTAAGCAACATCACTGGTCAGTATTCTTGGCCTCACTACTCGCTACCCACTATTGAGGGCCATACAAATGTATCTAGGAAAATTATTAATTCAGGCCCAGTTTGAGGGAAACTTGGAATATGTGGAGAGACAGGGAATTGAAAATGCACTCTGCGGTGATGTATGTCATTTCAGGAAAAATTTCTTTTAACTGACCACTCAAGTTACCAATTAGACGTATGAAATGGATTACTGAGAGCATTATTTCAGCCAGACTAGGACTTCTGGATAACATTGCCCATTACTAACACCTTTCTTTCCTATTACCCCAGAGTGTAACCCTTGAACTGTTACCATCTTTTTGATATCAGGATTCGTAAGGTAAGTATTTGAAAAACACTTGAAAGTTATTTTCTCTCTCTAAAAGTTGCCCTTAAGATACACCTGAGTAGAAATTGCCCTTAAGATATACCTGAGTAGAAAGAATGCTGGTCATATATTTAAACGCAGTACTGTATATCAAAACATCCTGAATTTTAAGAATCTTAGTTACGGATATTTGTTAAACATTCTTTGGAAACGTTAAGTCTGCAGTCCCATTGCATTTATTTATTTCTCTCACAAATACAACCTAATCCTGTCCCTTTCTTTTATAATATTTTTTTGCTTTTATTTTCGATGAGAAGCTTATTTTATGTTTCGTAGAGAATTATGAGCGAATTTTGGCGTAGTGAGTAAATGAGCGTATCGCAGTTGTACGTCAGCGGTGCCTTGGGTGTGGTGGTGTGTGGCTGTGCTTGTGGGGTCCTGTGGTCTACGCAAGTCTCAACGTGATGCTGGGGTGGGGTGGAGGGGGAGGCAGGAACTCATAACTTCCCGTTCTCTCCCCCCCCGACAATAAAAAAAAAAATCCTCTCCTCTACTCCGTTCCCCCACCTTACATCATCCCCCCGCTCTGCCTCTTGTTCACCTTCCCTACTAATTCTTCCTTCTCTGCCCTCCCCCTCTTCCTTTTCTCTTCCCTTTCATCTCCCTTCTTCCTACCCCTCAGTATCCTAAGCTCTCCCTCTCACTCTCTCTCCTCCACCTTCTC
>NC_137004.1:37577003-37582003 GCF_032717465.1 Coenobita brevimanus
AATGACGGTCGGAATATGAATGATGCATAGCGACCTTTCCTCTATCAGATTTGCCAGTAATATTAGGTTTACAAATTTTTAGTGGGACAAATCGACTTCCGTTGTTCTAGTTCCACTGTCCACATTGGTGTGTACTACTGCAGTTAGCAATGCCCTCATATGTATAGCTACAGACTCATGGACGCAACCTGCAACCCTCTTTAATATTGCAGGATAGTTGGACAATATCTCACACTGATGTATGATACTTCCCAGAGATGCTGGTAACGTACAGTTGGTGTCAGCTGTATAAGTGATTTAAAAAAAGAAAAGAAAAAAAAAAGAAAAGAAGAAAGTAAGCATCCCCGAAGAAGGGTTCGGTGAAATCCTAAATGATCAATATAACTCGTGGCGTCTCGATATAGTTAATGTTGGAGTGTGTGCACATTATAACAATACTTACTGTGGATAAGGTAGGATATATCACTAGAATACAATAGTATCCATCGTCATGAAAGCAGGGCTAGAAATACCGAGAATTTTCCATACTCACCCTGTACGGAGTAATAATGTTTCTCGACGAATGGGTACCAATTTTTTTTTTTTTTTTCACTGGACTGTATATTTCAAAGGCCATACTGATGAGTGAATGGATTTAACTCTTCTGTCAGGGTACTTTGATTATGGTTCTTGTACGTTTGTGTTGCCATCCTTTGTTTCTAGATTCTGCCCTACCCGTTTATTTCAGAGGGAAGAGAATTATGATGATGGTATGTTGATAATGAGGATGATGCCTGTGACGTTGGCGATGGCGACAATGGTGATGATGATGATAATGACAATGATGATGATAATGCTAATAAAGACGATTACAGTGATGATGTGGTGAGGATGATGGCAAGAATGATGGTGACTTTGATGATGATGATCCGTAGGAGGAGGAGGAAGAGGAAGAGGAGAAAGAAGCGGAGGAGGAGGAGCAGGAGCAAGAGGAGGCTAAGATGCACAGAAAAAAAAAAAAACATTAATCATTATGAAAACAGAGAAAAACAGCAGTAACAATAACGACACATTTCCTATCATTCCTTATTTTATCATCGCTATCTTCACTTTGGGCCATTTCGGCAAGGGATCGCGTGGAAAGAAGTCCGTAACTATTTCCATGCATATGTATGAAAGGAAGATAGACTGGAGGAAGTTGGCCATTATCTCTCTCTCTCTCTCTCTCTCTCTCTCTCTTAGGTACAAGTAAGAGAGTTAAAGAGGAAAAAACACTGTGCAAATCAACCTTCTCATAATTGCGTTTTCTTTATTACTCCAGCCAGCGCTAGACTATTTTATAAATCTGTGAGTAACTGTAGTCTATTGTTGATGAAAATGAGAGCAGAAAGTATGGTAACGTGACTGGAAGAAGAGAGAGAGAGAGAGAGAGAGAGAGAGAGAGAGAGAAGAAGAAGAAGAGGAAGGAGGTGAACGAAAGTAATAAGAGAGAGTGAGAGGGGGCTAGAGAAAATGAGAAGAGAAAGAGGTTCCCAGCACCTAACTTAGAGCAGGTATGTTCCCAAATAGGTTCAGAATTCCTCCTGTCAAAAATTAGCTCCACTTCCGTTTTTACCTGTTGGGTGGTCCAGGTGAGAAGGGGGAGAGAGGGAGGAAGGGAGGGAGGAGTAGAGGTAAAGGGAGGAGTAAAGGTAAGACAGGTATGGGGAGTATATTAAGTTCTCAGGGGCTGGGTGTATTCTTGATTTTGTACAGGGGTCTTTCTCCCCTTTATGTGGAGTACCTTACAGCTCTTATGTAATAAGGCTCACCACCTACAGCTGTTTTGAGCAGGGTGGAGTCGGTGGATTTAGTGGTTTTGCATCTTATCAGCTCTCTTCCCCTCACGCACTTCCTTCAGTCTCTCTACTCACTTCCTTCAGCCTCTCTATGTTTGCCGCAGTGTTCTCTCTCAATCCTTTACAGCTACCACTCTGATCACTGCTCTTCTGAACTCGGTGCTTGTGTCCCTTCCTCACCACATCAAGCTGTAGCATCCGCATAGCTACACATTCTCACCCCATTTCTAACCCACTATTGCAACAATTAACTTGCTTTCTCAGCCATTCATACATTCAGATATACACAACTGATTAATATAGAACTATTTTCCTCAGTTTGGTGTTTATCCTTTCCCCATGACTTCCTGTCTTAAAAATGCTGTTTGTCCAAACATCTCGGAATGAACTGATCTTAATTTCAGCTTTCTTTTAATCAACTTCCTTTGCAAAGGTTCTTCCTTTAAAAGATGGATTTTTGTCTTTCAGTCTACTTGTATAACGATAACAGTATTTCTATCACCATGTGCGCTCAGTTATGTACCTATCCACTTGAATTGTTATCTGAAAAAAGGTTAACTTCTTTTCATTTAGGAGTATGTACCATGTTTATCCGTTTACGTACCTGTCTATACTCCTCCGTTTATCCATCTCTACTTACATATTCACCCGGCTGGTAGTGGCCGTGCAGTGTGGGGGTTAAAGTGCTTTCGCCTGACTTAGCAACCAGTCTGGCAGTTATGAGGGACTGCCTGTGCATTGCTGTGCTTTTTGCCTCACTGAACCCCTGGCCCCCCTAACTCATCTCTCCAGCCCACATGCTTGAAGGGAAGAATGGCTGAAATTCTCGTTGAGTCAAGTTTTCCTGAATCTGAGAGTATTGTGGTGGCATGGGAAAGGCATGAAAATAATAATAATAATAATAATAATAATAATAATAATAATAATAATAATAATAATAATAATAATAAAAACCGCTATTGTTACCATCATTACCGTCCCATACCTCACCATGCTTTCACCCCCTCTCCTTCAACCCCACCTCTGCCTTTCCCATATGCTGAAAGGGAGGGATAATTGCAGTTTCCTTCTGGTCAGCCACAACTTTTTCAGAGCCTGGAAGCATTCGTGACGAGGCTGATGCTGTGGGAAAAATAAAACGAATTACTTTTGAGGTAGTTCGGCCACATGGAGCAGAGGGAGAGCTAAGGCCGCACGCTAAATCCTTCCAACCAGAGGACGTTTTATACTCTTTCTTCTTCAATCATTGGGCTATCTTACTCAGCCTGGGAGAGACATTAAAGTGGAGAAGTCAGATACAACTTTCATTTGCGCCTTCAGTACATGAGACCTCTCCCGCGCTGAATAAAATCGTCCGGAGGTGGAAAGAATGAAACAAGAAAAGACGTTGCCCGTTTTGGGAAGTTGTCATGATCTCTTCAATCCGATGACGTAGTTTCTCCAACTTCCTTTCTACCTCCAGGCGAGTTTATCGAGCTTCGCAAGAGTGATGTAGTAATGAGGGGGGTGACCAAGGCTGTATCTAAATCCTCCATTTCCAAAAGTTTCCCCTGACCTGAATAAAATCATCTAAAGAATGCAATAATAATAATAATAATAATAATAATAATAATAATAATAATAATAATAATACAAGGTCGCCGGATTGAAGGGGTTAGCTCACGAACGGAAAGGCAAACTCTTATATTTTTATGGACATGTATAGAATGTTTGCAGCCATAACTGTGTTCAGCTTGCATCCCACATTACAGAGTACAGTTAGTTACGATAAAATTTTAGAGATGGTAGGCGAAAGTCTATCCTCGTCGCGTGTTACAGAATTAATCGCAGGAAATTGGGTGTTCGCCTATCCGCTTGACGATTTAAATTATTAACAGCCATAAGAGACTGACAAGGAGAGCGTATAGCAGTGAGGTCATTGAAAGCAGGAGAGAAAGAACAGCCATAAGATACTGACATGGAGAGTATCTGAAAGTTGGGTGGTCGGAGGGAGGAGAAAAAGAATAGAGACTGATTATATACAAAGTGGTAGAATGAAAGGAGAAAGAGATGGAGACTAAGAATGTGGTTTTCACAGTGAAGTAGCGGGATAAGAAAAAATGCTTATCATATGGAGTGAATGAAAAATTGGTGAATAAGAGTATATGAGAGCGAGGTGGTTGCAAGAAAAATGAAAGACCAAGAATGGGGTGTGGAGGTTCAGTTGGGAAAAATGAAGAGCAATGTTTGAGGGTGACTCGAGCATATGTAGAACTTGGAGATAAAAGAGACTGACTGGGCGAGTGGATGGGAGACTGGAAGGAGAAAAGGACTAAGAACAAGTGGAGAAACTGGGTAGAGTATGTGAAGGAGAGTGGTGTGTCGTTGGAAGACTGGTTGTTACTGAATAGGGACAGATGTGCCTAAAGGTGGAGGGGTCGGGTGAGGTGGATTGAGGATTAGGTGGAATGATGAAGGGAAAAAAATGGAAAGAGAAAGAAAGAAAGAAAAAGCATGGAATAAAATATGCAGCTGAGCCTGGGGAAAGTAGCAAATTGAGTTAGATAGATAGACGGACGGATATACAGATAGAGAGATAGATAGACGGAGGTAACGTTAGCAGACCAGTAAAGTCACATTCCCTCACAAAGCCATCCACAAACTCGTTCAGTCTGGATTTTCACAACGTATCTGATATCCTGTGTTATCAATGTAGATGCTAAGGTGTTAAGTTTACAGAACTCTCTCTCTCTCTCTCTCTCTCTCTCTCTCTCTCTCTCTCTCTCTCTCTCTCTCTCTCTCTCTCTCTCTCTCTCTCTCATCTGCTTGGGAACTGCCTGCATTGCTTTTAGCTCCACCAAACTGTTGCAGATGAAGGAACAGATATTATTATACGCATTGAAATTGGCTGATGGGTGGGGGATGTTTGCCAAAGGATGACTGGGGAAGGGGAGGAGGGGTTGTGTGTGTGTGTGTTTGTTGGTTTATGTGTTCGGCGTGAGAAGCTTAGCGAACGGCTGATAACTGAATTCAAACCCTTCACTGCGAGGTTTCCCCTAAGCTGAATAAAATCGTCTGCCCGGGTGATGGATATGGAAAGGCCATCATTCTGGAGGAGCCAATGAAGAATGAACCTGCCCGTCTCCCTGTCAGAGAAATGGAAATGCAAAATAAATCATCCCATTGAAGGAGTTGTTGAACATA
>NC_137004.1:37587003-37712003 GCF_032717465.1 Coenobita brevimanus
TATATATATATATATATATATATATATTTATTTATTTATTTATATACAGTATATATATATATATATATATATATATATATATTTATTTATTTATTTATTCATTTATATACAGTATATATATATATATATATATATATATATATATATATATATACAGTATATTTATATAATATATATATATATATATATATATATATATATATATATATATATATATATATATATATATATATATATATATATATATATATATATATATCTATATATATATATATGAATTTACGGCGTATCCACCTCAAACTTTTATACAACCTGGATATTTTGCATCTACATTCTTGAAAGCTGCATGGTCTCCCTCAGTAACCTGGTCAAGACCTGAGCTCCCTTTCTAGGGCCTCATCTCACGTTTTCTCTAGTCTCCAGGTTCAGTGAAAGTATTTATAATGGAACCTAACCAATCCTTACTACTGTATTAATGAACCTTCATAGCAGTGAAGTGTTTGCATTTCTGTGTGTGTGTGTGTGTGTGTGTGTGTGTGTGTGTGTGTGTGTGTGTGTGTGTGTGTGTGTGTGTGTGTGTGTGTGTGTGTGTGTGTGTGTGTGTGTGTGTGTGTGTGTGTGTGTGTGTGATCCACTTCGTTTTTCACATGCTTTAGGTTGTGAAGTGTTTGGTTGGTGTGTGACTGAAAGCAAATGAACATAAAAAGTCTTATGTATTACTTAAGCTTAGGAGTATTTCTAAAGACGGCCACAGGTCTGCAGAGTGCTTCACCCAGTTGCTCTCATACTACACACTACACCAAATCACCTTAGCCTACAGTAGCTGTGCGAGTAAAGGTAATCGTATATGCAAACAATTTTATTCACAACTGAAGTTCAAGATAGCTTCCAAATACGTCCCCAGCTCTACACAGCGCCTCACCTACAATATATAGTTGCTCTGACACACACTCTACACAAGACCAGATCACCTTAGCCTACTAGTCACCTCACTCATACATTCAGTACTGATGTGTCTTGTTTACTCTGCAAACGATGTTCTGTTTCTCACTTCGACATTACACATCCACATCACCGTTTTATATTTCAGTATGCTCAGATCTGCGGCCGTCGTCATTCATAACTCCTTCCATCTGATGACGTATGTTTATATTCTTGCTACCACTTGACGATTTTATTTAGCTTTTATGGATACCTTCAAACTTTCCTCTGTAACTTTATGAATTTCGTAACCAATAACCTGACCTGGGAGCTGGCCAAGGGAGGAAGGAAGGAGGGCAGGTACAGACATTTACAATCTCGGGGTGGACCGCAGAATCAAGGCAGACAAAGCAGAGATGTAGTGATAAATTTGGGAGTATAACTGTGTAAAGGGTGGGAACGTTTTGAGGCCCTTGTGGGAGGTGGGGTGACAAATTTGGGGTGACAAATATGGGCGTAGGTTTGGTGAGAGAGTTGGGGTGATGGTGCTGAGGGAAAGTAAGGAGGCTGTTGCGGTGGGTAAAATGGAAGTAGTGGTGGTGGTGTAGTGGTGGTGGTAGTGGTGGTGAATTGAGAATTGCGAAGAGGAAAGAAGGGTGGAGGTAAGAGTGGTGGTGGTGAAGAATAGGATGTGCGGGGGGGTGGTGATAACGATAGTGAAGTAGTGGCGACTATGGTGATAGTATGGTGGTACTGGTGGTGGTGGATGAAAGCTGAGGGCAAAGTGTGGTCCTGGCAGTGGTGCTGGTGCTGGTGTTGTGATGATGAAGGGGAAGGTGGAATGAGAGTGGTGATAGTGTGGTGGTGATGGTGAAGATGAGGGAAAAGAGGACGTAAGGATAGAGTGGAATGGTGGTCGTGGTGATAGTAGTAGTAGTAGTAGCAGTAGTGAACGTTATGGTAGTGGTAAAACTCGTACTGAGGGTGCAGTGATGAGGTGAAGGAAAAACGGTACTGAAACTGACTGAAAAAGACTGGTGGCGAGTGAGGACACGATGGTGGTAATGGTATTGGTGGTATTAGTGGTGATGGTGGTGGTGGTAGAGGTTTGAAAAGGGTGTTAGGGATTGTGGTAGTGGTGACTGAGTAAATATGGTAGTTTTTTATCTAAATATAGAAACAACCAAATACCGGTACTTAAAACTTTTGTCTCTCCAAGGGAGGTTGAACAAGAGAAAGCCGAATTCAACATGAAATCCCTGAACATTGCCTCTACAAGACTGAAGAAGGAAAGACAGACTGGAGGAAACAGTTCCAGAATCGGCCAGTTGTGTATATGAAAGACTGAGAAAATCAAATCAAGCATAAGAGAGATGGACAGAATTGAAGTGTGTGTGTGTGTGTGTGTGTGTGTGTGTGTGTGTGTGTGTGTGTGTGTGTGTGTGTGTGTGTGTGTGTGTGTGTGCGTGCGTGCGTGCGTGCGTGCGTGCGTGCGTGCGTGCGTGTGTGTGTGTGTGTGTGTGTGTGTGTGTGTGTGTGTGTGTGTGTGTGTGTGTGTGTGTGTGTGTAGCTGGACGAGTGTTGCGTGCAAGCTGTAAAGGGAAAGGAATGCAACCAGATAGTTTCGAAGAGCATTGACCATAGAAGTGGCGACAGGAGACAAAGGTAAACATAACAATGCTCCAAAGACAGAGGCTGAAGGGATAAAATAAGGAAAGGGATAGTTTAAAAGAAAAAAGTTCATGTTTGGAAATGTCGTGTGTGATGAATCCCTCACACAAAAGAACTGGATTCCTCACTGGGGCGAATAAAGGCACGTTAGAAAGTTGCAAAACGAATAGAGTTAATGAAAAAATGAGTCTGTTAAGCATCCGTAACCTATATGAAGCTGATTATTTCCAGAAGAATTAATGTGATCCTTCCTTGATACATCACAGAAGCAACCAAAGTACAGATAGATGACGTGGAATTAAGTCTCAAGTTGTTGAAGATAACGTATAGCAAATTTAAAGATCGTGGACTGAGTTTTCGATGCATAAAGATAATATGCATTCTTTGCCTTGTCAGAAATAAAAGACAAACTGGAAGCCATGTGTGCCAAAGCCTCATCCTGTGTTTGTTGTAGTGGATGATGTGATGGATGCTGTGTGAAGGTGGAAGAGTGAATGGTGGACGTTGTGAGAAGCCGGTGGAACAGTGAAGGGTGAGCGCTGTGAGAAGCCAGTGGAACAGTGAGGGATGGAGCTGGTTGATGTAGAGCTCTGAAGGTCACTGATGAATAAGTTATTTCTACCAGTTCTACTTTTCCTCTGTCTCCCTCCCAGTTCCTCCCTCCCTCCCCCTCCCCCTGCATCCCAATCTCACCCTCCCTCCTTCCCCGTCTCTACCTTCCTGTTTCTTCCTCCCTCCTTCTTGTTATCAGCTTCCCTATCACTCCCTTTCGTCCCTGTCCTTCCCTCTCCTTCACTCCATCCCAACCTATTCTTCCTCCTTTCTCTCTGCCTCCTAATTCCTCCTTCCCTTGTTCTGTTTAACAATATTCCCTCTTCGGTATCGCAAAATCCCGCACCCATTCCCTCCGTCATCCTATTTTCCTATTCCCCTTTCTCTTTTTCCGCTTTCCGCTGTCTCTCCTAATTCCTCCCTCTGTTTCCGAGCCCATTTTTGTTTTTCGATCCTTATCTTCATTTCAGAGGATCATATATCATAGTCACAATCTTATCTATAATTCAGAGCCCAAAAAGAATCAATAGGTCTGTTGCTGTTGCTTTCCTTTGAACTCCTTTTCACTCTTTGTACACTCCCTTTCCCTCTGCATTCCTTTCTCCTCCTCTATCCCACAGTCCTTTATTCTCTCCCTCCCTCCACCTGGCATCCTTTCTTCCATCCCTTCCTCCCTCTACTCACCTTCCTTCCTTTTCTCTCTCCCCCTCTCTGTACACCTGAATCTCTCAACCCATTTTCCCCTCTCCTCTCCCCCATTCTCTCCCCTCCCCTGTCTTGTTTCCCACTCCCTGCCTCCCACGTTCTTCCTCCCTTGCTCTCTCCCAATCCATCCCTCTCTCCCTCCCTCCCACTTTCTCCCTCCTTTGCTCTCTCCCAGTCTCTCCCTCCCTCCCTCTTCCTCCCACAACTCCAGCCGGCCGCAGGAGACATAAAACGCGGCTGGATTAAGAGACACAAAGGCGACCTCAGCACGACAAAACAAAGTCCATTTCTCAAGCTTTCACTGTGCCACCCCGACCCTGCCTCGCCAAAACACTCCGACACCCTCCATTCCAACCCTTTCCCAGCAACTTCCCTAACCTTTTAACTGACTCTAGTTCCATACATCTCAACGTCTTACACTTCTGTCACTATTTTTATATATAATTTTGCCTTGTATGACAGTTGAAGTTTTGAAATTCGTTAAATGATCCTGTGGAAGATGTTAAGGGAAGGCAAGGTCAGTGCCAAATCCGTGCATTCGAAGGCGACGCGTGCCGGCCACATCTGCCGAACAGCGACGTTTCGACTTAAGAGGAAAAAGAGAACAAAGGAAGTGAGGAGAGGCTTAGACAGTCTTCAGAAACATCCTTCTTATTCTTTGCCATTCTCTCTCTCTCTCTCTCTCTCTCTCTCTCTCTCTCTCTCTCTCTCTCTCTCATATACCCAGGTAATTAATCATCCAGGCGAGTGATGATCCAAACACATGATTATCTTAACACCTTCACTCCAGTGACTCATTTTTCTAGTATTGTCTCTACCACTAGATATTTTTTTATCAGCCTTCGGAGAGAAAGAAAAGTCATCGGCCTGAAAGGGTATATACAGCAAAAAAAAAAAAAAAAAAAAAAAAAAAAAAAAAAGGGAAAATACTGGGAGGCTAAAAAAAAATCAAAATTAAGATAGAGAAAATAGAGCCAAAATCAAGACTAATTTTTAGATACGTGAAGATAACTAGGAGCAGCCGTGTCTGTCTGTCCCTCACTAACAATTATCGGACGCGGGATGCTTTACTCCGTTGCTTTCCGCAACTTTAACGAAGCCGCACCACACCACACCACACCACACTTTATACCACATCACACACCACAATCCGAATTTAATATTAAAAGAGAGGCTTATTATCTAGTTACACAAGTTTAAGAACAGAATAACTACGAAGAACGGCTGAAAATGACACACACACACACACACACACACACACACACACACACACACACACACACACACACACACACACACACACACACACTATCTAAATGGCCTCAGGAAAGCTCACTATGGGTATCTAAAGCTCAACTATGACTGGCCATTCAGAGCTGCATCGACCACTAAGGCAAACCACAGTCATAGGCTTAAAATATAAAGGAAAGCAAAAAAAGAGAAAAATGTGGAACCATAAATTACGAGAGCTAGGAGGCCTCCCTTTATTGGCCTCTCTCTCTCTCTCTCTCTCTCTCTCTCTCTCTCTCTCTCTCTCTCTCTCTCTCTCTCTCTCTCTCTCTCTCTCTCTCTCTCTCTCTCTCTCTCTCTCTCTCTCTCTTTCTCTCTCTCTTGTACCCATTTCATTAAAAAATATGTTATTATGATACGTATTCACTTATCTTTCTGTTTATCTAGTGTGATTTCTTTTTAGCTTATTTTCGCTTTCTCTCATTCATTCTTTTCCTCATAAACGCCACTCACTCTCATTTCACATCTTTCCTTTCATTTAAGTGAGATTCCACTCGCATGAAAAAAGCTAAAGAAAGAGGCATCAGAGGAAGCACATGAACTAATATTGTTGATAATTTTAATAGCAGCAATAATAATAATAATAATAATAATAATAATAATAATAATAACAAGGACAGCACAAACACAATGATAACAGTAACTCCAGAAAGAACGGCTGAATTATTAACACGTTCACTACAAAGGCACATAGTTTACAGTCTTCGTTCTGCCTCCATGTAATTATGTCCAGCTCAGTGAAGGGATACAAGAGTCTCTCAGTGTAATGGAAATTGTATCTTCTTGCATCGCTACAGTATGTCTCCCCAAAAAACAAAATCGTTATAGAAAATATGAGTGAAAATAATAGGGTGTATGCAAGGCAGATTTCCTTACGGTTTTTATCAGAATACATGCCACATTGTACAGTGATAATTTTTCTGTCAGAGAGACGGGTAAACAGTCAGTCACACAGCAAGACAGACAAACAGACATTAGGGGAGAACAAATATCTGACCTGCTTCACTATATGAGGTGATGATGATGATGATGATGATGATGATGACTTAATAAAAAAACAGCAACAACAACACCCTCGCTGGCAGGTAGAGCAATCAACAGGTGGGCTGAGCTGAGGAACCTATATAAGGGATAGTAGGGGGCCAGGGGTAGTGAAAGGGGAGGGGGTAGGCCTACACACCAGCACAGCTAATATCCACTAACTCACCCACCCCTCTACACGCCCCTGGGGGAGGGCGGTGGGCGTGGGAAGTTGGAAAGAGGGAGAGAGAGTTTCATTTCACCATAGTTTTCTATTTCTACCAACTTTCTCTAACTTTATTTATATATTATTACTGCAGTTCACAGGAAATACGGGATAATTTTCCCTCTCTCGATCTAGACTGGATGTATTCTTAAAATAAGAGGTTCTTAAATTCTCTTTATTTAAATATAGACTAACTGACACTCCAGTAACTCAAAAGATGTTTTAATAATTAAAATTCGGCACTGAAATTTCAGTTTTCTTGACGAAAATAAGTATTTACCATTTAACGTGTACTTGATACCTTTGCGTCATCTTCAAGGCACTGTAATCATACTGAGCAAGTGCACAAGAAAAGAGGATAACTGCAGCAGGACGATAGACCAATGCTAGGCAGCTTGTGTAAGAGTGACTGAAATGACAAGGAACGATAACCAAACCATCGCTAAGACAAGGGATTATCAAACCCTCAGTCCGTCATCACAGCCACGCTAAACCCAGAGCCTAACAAATCCAACAGGGATAAAATTGTGAGGGCAGTATTCATGAAAGTTCTAACCTCTTCTTGTGAAAGACAGATCTCCATAGAAGTGAAATATTGTCACAGATCACTTCGTTTGGTCATAGATAGATAGATACGGTAGATAGATAGATATTTACTTTATTACTCACTCTATTTTGCGAAGTGTTAGGTAACTGTCCAGGTGAAAATAGCAGCATAAACAGGCTTAAGCACATATTAACCCCTGCAGTCTGATACTCTAATTTTCCAGTCATTTTTTACTACCTGCAGACGACTTGATTCAGCTTACAGGAGACTTTTCAAACTGGAGGGATTAGATACAGCCTCATTAATCACAAAACTAACAGAGGGATATTTCTGTGTTGAATAAAATCCCTTGGACGTTGCAACAATACGGTAAAAATAAACACCATTGATGAGAAACGGATAAGATCAATCAAGTTCATGGCCGCAGCTCCAAAACTGAGGGAGCGAGGAAGGTGGGATCCGAAACCACTGAGTATGAAATTTAAATCCCAGGTAATTCCCAGGTAATCCTTCACCCTTTATGCCCTTGCGCCCTCACCTGTGCCGGATTTTTCTGGGACTGGGATTAATGGAGTTTTATATATTGGTGATTATTACACCTTGGGGATTGAGTGCGTATGAGGAAGGATAATGTTGATGTTGATAATAGGAACGGTTTGGAATATCCTTCTGGTATGGTGTATTATTTTTAAGTAACATAGAAAATAAAGGTGTGTGCTGTCTGTGTATCTCCTCTCTCTCTCTCTCTCTCTCTCTCTCTCTCTCTCTCTCTCTCTCTCTCTCTCTCTCTCTCTCTCTCTCAAATACCGTTCCTTCTCTCCCCCTATCTCCCCGTCTTCCACATTAAAAATTCCCTCACCTCACTTAACCTACCTGCCCTTGCCTGACCTGACCCTCCTACCTGCGCTTCCATACAGCAGGTCACGGATCAATCCTTCTCCATTGTGAGGGCAGGAAGGAAGAGGTCAGAGGAGGTCAAAGGGGACTGATGGATATAGATTAAGCGTCTTTTTTTGGAGCGGAAAGTTGTTGTTGAGGAGAGACAGATGGTAAATGTTTTCTCGTAGTGGTTTTGCTTGTGGTAGTTGTGGCGGTAGTGGTAGCAAGTGTGGTAGTAGTGGTAGTTGGTGTGGTAGCAGTGGTAGTAGATGTGGTGGTAGTTAGGAAATTGGTGGAATGTGATGGTCGTGTGTAACTGTGCTCGTGATGAACTGTGATTGTTGTAATGGCAGACGTACTTGTGGTAGCTGTAACGGTGGTAGTAGTTGTGGTAGTTATTATTGTGATGGTAGTTATGGCTGTATTGGAGAAAGAAAATTAAAGCTCCTCTCAAGGCTTCTCCTTACTCCCAAGCAAGAAAAGGAAATACAGATCTGTGTGTAATTTTGCTACTTCTTTCCCTTTCTTTTATCTTATTTTAGGGACAAAAGTCAGAAGAAAATGTTGAGGTCTAGTATTTTGTGTTATTGTGATGGTATTAATATTTCTGGCTGTGGTGGTGATGCTGATTGTGGTGATAAAGTATGATTTGGTTCTAGGGGTGGTGGTGATTGTGGTAGAAGTTGTGGTAGTGACTGTGGAGGTGGTGATTCTGGTTGTGGTAGTGTTGATGGTGGATGCTGTTGTGGCTGTGTGCTATAGTAACAGATAGTGGTGATTGGTAGGTTGGTAATGGCCGTGGTAATGGCCGTTAATATTCGTTTTTAAGGGCTTGATGTTGATGATGCGGATATTGGTTGAAAATGACACACTAGAATATACTTAGATAAAACATGCATATATATCGTTAAGAAAGAAGTTTGTGAAATGTTACTGTTGCGTTTCCTCTAAGAACATAAGATTTTTGGCCCTTCCTTGCCTGGCTTCAGGTAAAAAGTTTTCTAAAGCAATGGAAATAATGGACTGGCACGTTCAAATGTTCTTGTATATTAGTTGCACTCGTATGCTATTTATTTATGATGATGATAATAATGATGATGATGGTCATGGTGATGATGATGATTATAACAGGTGCGGTGATGACGATGATGATAATTATAATGATGTAAATTTTGGTGATGATGATGATGATGATGATGATAACGGCTGAGGTAGCGATGATGGCGACGATGACGATGACAACGGTGATGATGATGATGATAGTTACGGTAGTGAAGATGACGATGAAGGAAATTTCGATGATGATGATGATGATGATAATAATAGAAATTTGATGATGATAATGATGACGATGAATATGTCAGTTGCGGTAGTGATGATGATGATGATAATAATAATAATGATAATAACTAGCACATCATTTTCTTCAGCAGCTAACTCTCTCTCTCTCTCTCTCTCTCTCTCTCTCTCTCCCTCTCTTACACATTGGAATTCTACCAATTTACCTAGATTTTCACGCACCGTCTCCCCCCCCTTCCCGCCCACTAATTACTCCCTAATAACCGGTTTAAATTACCCCCTGGTTAATGAAAGCCTCGGGGGGTCATTTGCTCCCCTGACGGACCATACGAGGCTATTGGGTTTGGATAATTAAATAGGAAGGAGCAGAGAGGGTTTGGATAAATGTGTGGGTGTGATTTCTCTCTCTCTCTCTCTCTCTCTCTCTCTCTCTCTCTCTCTCTCTCTCTCTCTCTCTCTCTCTCTCTCTCTCAGGTTGAATAACATCGTCTGGCAGAAGAAAGAACAAAATATTAAAAACGCATTATTACCAAACGAAGGCAAAGACGGATTATTATTATTATTATTATTATTATTTTTATTATTATTATTATTATTTTCCTACCAGAGATCACTCCTAGCCTCAACAAAATCGTCTGTCAGTAGCAAGAATAAAATAAGAAAGACGAAAAATAAGTGGACGAAAAACTGGTGCTAAGGTTTCAACACCATCCAGATCCTCAAATTCCATGCCATAGCCAGGATCGAACCCGGGACCACACAATCTCAGCCTCCAAGAACCATTAGTCTATTCATTCGGACACAGCTTAACCCAGTTGTCAAAATTTTGCTATTAAATATTCACAAACATTTATCCCTTTCAGCACCACGATTTTTTTCTTTTACTGCTTCCTGACCATCCTCTTTCTTTATTTATTTATTTATTTTTTTTGTGAGACTAGGAAAAATCCCTTATCGACATCGGTTTAATCCTTCCAGTTCAAGAGGTCCATCCCAAGCTGAGTAAAATCGTCTAATGGCACCAAGGATGAACTGTGAAAGACGCCAATGCTCTAAGAGGCTATAGGTAACACTTGTAGGCTTCCTTGACTGAATCTCAGTCTCATAGAATCGTCTGACGTTAGAAAAAATGAGATACAAGATTATTTTCCGACCCTGAGAGAAACAGTGATGACCTCTGTTCAAATCTCCTGGCATCTTTGACTCACTCTCAGCTGATGGAAGTGACAGAAGCTAAAATATAAGAGAAGACCTGTTGAAGATTGGGGTAATTTTATTTTGTTTCCGTTACATGCAAGTCTGAACCATATGAAAGGCACACACACACACACACACACACACACACACACACACACACACACACACACACACACACACACACACAAACAGAGAGAGAGAGAGAGAAAGCTGAGGAGTAACATGGAAACCCTCTCTCACTTAGGCAATTAAGAATCATATTTCAGGTAGTCTGGTGAAGGTAAGAGAGAGAGAGAGAGAGAGAGTTACAGTACATTCTTGGAGGATAATTAAAGGATGATTCTTCTTACCCCATTCACATTAATAAGTGGGAAAAAATAGTACTGATTTTTTTTGTAATTTTCGTATTTCTCTCTTTTACTGTTTTTCTCCACGTTCTCCACACTTTCACACTTTCCTGTAAAATGTCCACGCCAGTTTTTCTATACGGCGTGGTGTTCTTTCTGACTTTTTCCTGCCGGCTTCCGCTGGAGGGTTTGGAGGGCGGGGGAGAGCCTTCTTCTTTGCTATCCTTATCTCATTCTAGTAGTTCAGTTACTCTTCTAGGAGCTGCCTAGCATGGGCCAACCGGCCTACTGCAGTTATCCTCTCTTCTTATGTTCTTATGTTCTTATGTTCTTATTATTATTATTATTATTATTATTATTATTATTATTATTATTATTATTACTATTATTATTATATTTTTTCTACTACTACTGCTACAAATTCTACTACCTACTACTACTAATGCTATTGCTACTACAATTACTGCTACTGCTACTACAACTACTTCTACTACTAACTTGTCCTCTACTAGCTGAATAGAATCATCTCTCTTTAGTCAAAATGAAATGAAAAAAATCCATAGCCTTGAAGGGATTTTTATTACTACAAATATCAACACACACACACACACACACAAAAACAACATACTTAACCCCTTCACTCCGATTACCTAGTATTATTTTATTTTCTCTACCACCAGACGATTTTATTCAACTTCAGGAGACATACTAGCGCTGAAGGGGTTGATGAAGGCTCTAGGTAACCCTCCAGTGTGAAAAAAATCTCCCCTATAAGCTGAATAAAATCGACTTAAGATGGAATGGAGAAAATATAGGACAGGTCATTGGACTGAAGGGATTAAAATTTTGTGAGATTAGTTACCGTCAGCAACCCTCTACTAATTCTCTCTCTCTCTCTCTCTCTCTCTCTCTCTCTCTCTCTCTCTCTCTCTCTCTCTCTCTCTCTCTCAGTCTGATTAATCGTTTCTTCACCATAACCTCTTTGGTAACTCCTTGCCTCCTCTTGTTATCAAAAATCTCTCTCTCTCTCTCTCTCTCTCTCTCTCTCTCTCTCTCTCTACGGTAATCCCCGCCCCGTAGCGTACACAATTATGCTAATGAGGTGTATTAGCCGTGGATTTACCTGGCCTAATTAGCTCACGTTGGACAGGTGAGCTGCTTAGAGGGGGTTACACCTTTATGGATATGATTTCAATTTTTTTGTTTACTAATATTTACTTTTTAATCAACATCTTTTTTTCTCCTCAATCTATGTTGGTTTCACTTTTTCTCTTATTATCTTCTTTCTTTCTTTCTTTCTTTTATATTTTTCACCATCTTTATTCTTCCCTTATTTTTTTCATCAAGTTCACTGACTCCTTTTTCAACTTTTTTTTTTTTACTTTCTACATTCATCAGGTTTCTTCCTTTATTTTGTATCTTTTTTTACTTTTTCTCTGTCATTAGCTTAATTAAACTCGTATGATCTTTGCTTACCCGGGGGATAAGCCTTTGAATGGTTTAGGCTCAGGATTATCTTTATTATTTTTCAGTTTTGTAGGCCCTTATTTATTTATTTATTTATCGGGAGGGCTTTTTTGCATTTCTATATGAACGTTTTAATTTCAGTTCTGCATATATAATTTTGTTAGCTGGATCTCTTTCATTCCCACTTCTCCATTCTTCTTCATTCTTCCTTTATTTTCCCCTTTTCTCTCTTGGCTTTGCTATGTGTTGGGTATTATTAGATTCGAATTAAGAACTATTTGCTTTCCTTCGTTTTAGTCTTGCTGAGCCTGATTAAATTACACTTTTTTCATCAGCTTCGTTTTCCTTGTCTTTCTGGTGTCATCTTTTCTTTCCTTCTTTTAGTCCTATCTCTTTCCCTCTTTCTTTCTTTCTCTTTCTCTTTCTTCTTTCCTCCCTTTATTGTCATTTCGATTACGTATATTTTGTATCATCCTTGCCATCACCAGACGACTTTGTTCACCATATGAGAGACTTTTTAACAACAAGGAGCAAAAATAAAGTGGAAAATAAGTCATCGAATTCAGTGATTAATTAATTCTTTGATTATATGATTTTTTTTGTAGTTTTTTTCTTTGTTTGGTTGCCTTCTCTGTGATCTTTCTTCTCCTCTTTTTCTATTTTTCTTCAAATTTCTTCGTCCATTTTGTTCTGTGTTATTTGTATGTTACTTGCTTTGTATCTTTGTAGTAATGATGTGCTATACGATGGTCTAAGATGGATTGTGGCATATTCTCTTCGCTTAAACTTGACCAAAAATAGAAATCTCTGTCTTAAATGCTTAGCTGTAGCAAGAGACTGCCTTAGAACACAACAATAGACATGTAGATATAGAAGTGCTATAGAAAAGATTCAGGATTGTCTTAAATCTGTACTTTTAAGGGATATAGTTGACTGCCAAGGGACGAAATCATCCATCAAGTTAATGTGAAAAGAGTATAGTGTGATTGTGGTGTGTGATGGTGTGCGGTAATAAATGTGAAAGTGTGTACCTGTGTGTGATAGTGTGATACAAGTATGTGAAGGTGTATATCTGTGGGTGATAGTGGTGTGTGGTTGCGTGTGGTAGTGTGTAGAGGTTTATAACTGTGTATGGTAGTGTGCTAGTGCGTGGGAAGGTGAAAACTGTTTGATAATACGGTACTTGTGTGTGATAGTGTGAAGGTTTACAAGAGTGTATAGTTGTGATGTGTGGTAGTGGGTGTGAAGGTGTATAACGGTGTATGGTAGTGTGGCGGTGTGTGGTGGTGTACTGCACATCCGGTGTGTGGCTGTCCGTATGTTAATTGCTCCTCTGACACCTTCATTTTCGATATTTCCCACACCAGTCACCCAAATTTTCCCAGCCTGACAGGTGTGTGTGTGTGTGTGTGTGTGTGTGTGTGTGTGTGTGTGTGTGTGTGTGTGTGTGTGTGTGTGTGTGTGTGTGTGTGTGTGTGTGTGTGTGTGTGTGTGTGTTTTCTTCTTTGATATCCTTGGCATATTTTAGTTGATTAGACACACCCTTATAGGAAGTGCCTATATAGTATGGACCATCGAACCTAACGCAGCTCTCTCTCTCTCTCTCTCTCTCTCTCTCTCTCTCTCTCTCTCTCTCTCTCTCTCTCTCATATTCCTATGCTATTTTTTAAGTGAGCGTAGGAGGCTCTCTAATATCTCATCCTTACGATTTTATTTATTTATTTTATTTTTTTCCTGGATATGGCACATTTATTCTCATGCATGCAGTTTTTTTTTTTTTTTCCTATGTCAAATTCTTAAAGGCTACTGATAATAAACTAGAGAATATAATTTTACTTTACAATGCCGTGAATTGTTCAGAAGGAAGAATTACATCACCAGTTATTCCATACTCCAGAATAATAATAATAATAATAATAATAAGTATGAGAGACTGGGGATCCTCCTTAGCCTACAAGAATACGTTCCACCCCCCTTACCCCTCCCCCTCCGCCATCATCCACCCCCACCTCCCATACCCCTCCCCCATCACCCCACCCTCATTTCTTCCCTCACCTCCCTCCAAGTAAACAGCCAAAGGGGTTTATTTATAGCAGCCTTAAGGAGACTCTAATCTAGCGGTAAGGAACACGGGGACACTTAGCAGGTAGTTGTTGTTTGTGTGAGCGTCTTTTACCTGTTTTTCTGACCGGCTGTTTATCTCTGTCTTCCTGTTATTCTCTGTACCTGTGTTAATCCCCACGTCTAAAAGAAGAGCTGAGGACAAAGACTGTGTTTTCAATGTAGTCTGTTTAATTAAGTCCTTGCCTCTAACGATGTATTTTTCCCTATATTGTGGCTACTTAACATGTAATTTTATGCAGCTCAGGAAAGACCACTAATGTACAACAGGTTACTGAAACTGTCTCTAATCTCTAACTGTCTCTAACTATCTCTAACCTCTCCAGCCCGACAAGTATCTCCCAAGTCCAATAAAGCCTCCTATTAACTATTAACACATTAACAAAAATCGAAAGACAACCTGATGGCGGGAGAAAGATGAAAAAATGCTATGTTCCTGTATGATCCAATTTTTTTTTTTTTTTTTTTGGGGGGATGGGGGTGAAAGTCAGTAAAGATAAGGTAGGGTATTACGTCAATTTCAAAGTGCTGTGAAGTGTTTCTCTACACAAAGGTACGGCTGGACCCCAATTAATACTAGCACCCTTCATACATACTTCACTACTTCTATTATCAATTTTTTAGTGTTTAGGATATGACTTATTGTTGTGAAAGACTTAGATGCAATCCTCTCTTATTTTCGTCGTTCTATTGTAGTTTTAGACTGGAATGGCCTACAATCTAAGCAAACCCCCTCTTTTGCCGTCATTTCCATTTCTTTTGGTCTTCCCATTAATTACCTGATTAATCTAAAGTCTTTCATAGTCTGTTGTTAGTCTCGACAAATTACTTTATTCAATTGACGTCTTTTCCATAGGCCTGTGGTTGTGTCCTAGAAGATGACTGTAATTCAGCACAGGGAGATTTTCTAAACTGATGGGTTTGACATAGCCTTCATTAACCCTTTCACAACCAGACGAACTCCTTAAATTTAAAGAAATTGGACTCTTAGTAGCAAATCTAATAATAATAATAATAATAATAATAATAATAAGATAAATATGACAGTTGTGAAGGGATGAAGACCGCTGGTAGTGTAGTAGTGGTTATATGCTTCAACCGGTATAAGCTTTCTCCCCTGCCGAAAACACTGACCTGAAACCTGAGGCATGGTTTCACTTCTGGTAACCCATGACCTTTGACCTGTGAGTGACCTGTCCACCGTAAGGAAGGGGGGGTCAAGTGGTCACCTCCCCGGCCCGCAGGTCACCAACGTCCGCTTGTTTGTGTGACCTCTGGGCCCGGATATCTGTGATGTGGGGAGCTGTAAGTGTGTTGGGTGAGATATACCCCCATAATGATATTGTGCAGTAGTAGTAGTAGTGGTGGTAGTAGTAGTAGTAGTAGTAGTGGTGGTGGTGGTGGTGGTGGTGGTAATATTAGGACAATTGTACAAGGGAGTGCAAAGGAAAGCAAACAGCAACAGACCTTATGGTCCTTTCGAGGCTGCTTGTTAAAGAGTAGACTATGACTACGAGATCTAATGCTACATGCTGATGGATAAGGAGAGTAAAGTAGCAGCAGCAGCAGCAGCAGCAGCAGCAGCAGCAGTAGTAGTAGTAGTAGTAGTAGTAGTCTGCTGTAGTTGTTGCTGATGCTGTTGTTGTTTCCCTCCTTTCCTCGTCTTCTTCTTCTGTCCATCCCTCTCTCCCTCATCTTTTTTCTCTTCTGTCCCTCCTTCCACCCATCCTCCTCCCCTTCTCTCCCTCCCTCCTATTTTTTTTTCCCTTTTCTCTCATCCTTTTCTTTCATTATTATTCTCTTCTGTTCCTCTCTCCTTTCATTATTATCTTCTCTCCCTCCCTCCTTTCAAAATTTTCTTCTCTCCCTCCCTTCTTCCATCCACCTCCTCTCCCTCACTCCTCCCTCATCATCCTCTTCTGTCCCTCCTTCCATACCTTCCCTCCTTTCATCTCCATTCCGTCCCCTGCCCCTCCTTCCCTTAATCCTTCTCCCCCTCTCCCATTCTTTACCAACATCATCTCTTCCCTTATCTCCTTCCCTCCCTCCCTCCCTGCCCTTCCCTACCCATCTGGATTAGCTTTCCCATTTCACTCTCCTCTCCTACTCCCCTATTCCTTTTTTTTCTTCCCACTTCCCTTGCATCTGTCTCTCCTTTTATCTTCCTTCTTCTTCTTCTCTCTCTCTCTCTCTCTCTCTCTCTCTCTCTCTCTCTCTCTCTCTCTCTCTCTCTCTCTCTCATCCTTCCCTTCCCTTCCCTTCCCTTCCCTTCCTTCCCATTCTCTTCACATTCTTTCCCTTCCGCTTACATTTCCCTCTGATTATTATCTCCTCCTCCTCCTGATTTCCCTCCTCCCCCTCCTCCTCCCTCTCCTCCTCCTCCTCCTCCTCCTCCTCCTCCCTCTCCTCCTCCTCCTCCTACTCCTCCCTTCCGTGCCTGTGGTCAGTCTGTGGTGGGTGACAGTTAACCCCTTCACCACGAGGACATCTCTATTAAATTAACATACTCCAGCAGATTAATTTATTCAGCTCAGGAGAGACCTATCGTAGTGAGGGGGGTTCAAAATAATAATCTCTTTTATGCTCTTTACTTCGATTTATTTATTTATTTATTTATTTATTGTATCACACGATTTTATTCACCGTGGGAGGGACCTCTTGTCGCGAAGTGGGATGCAGACTCCAAAATTTTGAAGATGATTTTTGAAGTATTTGGCGATGATGGAACTTTTTTTTTTGGGGGGGGGGGCTTCCTATATGGTTGCTGACTGCTTTCTGTGGTATGGGATGCAGGCTGACTATACGTAACAACCACAAACGATCCATAAATGATGTGAAAATTATAGGTCCGCTTTTCACTTTGCGACTGAAGGTTTAAGCATACGACCTTGAATCTTCATTACCCACTCCAGTATTATGACCTTATTTTTATCCTTGCTGCCATCAGGGACTTTTATTTATTTATTTAATTTAGAGGGAACAACTTGTAACGAAAAACGTGAATTGTAATAAAAAGTTCATGGAAACGGTGTCTCCATGAACTCCTTTATTTATTCTTGCGGCCATCTCGCGATTTTGTTGTGCTCACGAGAGGCCTCTGCTAAGTAACAATATTAAGCCTTCCAATACCATGACGTTTGTTATTATTATTATTATTATTATTA
The DNA here is from genome assembly GCF_032717465.1 of Coenobita brevimanus. NCBI lineage: Eukaryota > Metazoa > Arthropoda > Malacostraca > Decapoda > Coenobitidae > Coenobita > Coenobita brevimanus. Next base: position 37,604,410 of record NC_137004.1, read on the forward strand.
TTATTATCATTATTATTATTATTATTATTACCCGTCTTCCTTTGTATCATTATACCCATTCAAGGCCCCAGGAACGTAAGGTGCAGTAAATAATGTTTGTCTTCTACTCAGAGCTGCAAAATGGATAAGACAGACACCAGCTTCCTTCTCTTTGTATCCTTACTTTAAACTCATTACTGCTTCTGGCCTTCCTAAAATTGTTGTAGTTTGGCGGTAACGAGAATCAGTTGAAATGTCTTAAAATGTCGTCATTGCATTAAAAAGTTGATATATTTTTTAAATCCCTTTACGTCAGTGTCTCCCACAAAGAATAAAATTGTTTGACGGCAGCAGGCACATGATGAAAAAACTGTCATTGCGGTGAACGCTTCGATAATGAAAAAGTTTTATTATTTAGATAGGCAAACCCCCTCTTCTCTCTCTCTCTCTCTCTCTCTCTCTCTCTCAAAATGCAAGCAAAACACCTCCTCCCCCGCCCATGCACCCTACCCATCAAGCTTCAGCCACTGACCACCAGAGGGCCAGCAGGGGAGGTCAGTAAAAAAGGTCAGTGTCAAATGGGCCGCTGCCGTGACCTGACCCTGGGTGGCTTGAGGTCAGGGGTCATATGGAAGGAGGGGGGGGGTCTGTGGGGGACATAAGAGGGCAGGTTCACTGGCGGTGTGGAAGGACGAAGTAAAATTATATAATACAATGCGAATCTTGGACCACGGAATACAGGAGTGATTCAGGCATAATTTATCATCGTCCCTGCCTTGAAAAGGTACATAAATAGGGATGCAGAACTGTACCTCCTCCTCAAAAAAAAAAAAAAAAAAAAAAAAAAAATCAGAGTCCGTATGCTGCTTTTCTACAGTCACTCCTCTTCCAATCTTCCCCAACTTTCAATTCCCTGTCTGACTTGATTATGATCCGATTCTTTCAGCCCCACTTCTAATTCGACCCATTCAACTTTTCCTTCGATCCTACCTTTCTAACTTCCAGTCTTTCTAATTTTTCCCCTACCGTTCTCACTTCGCTTTCTTAACCCCGTTCTAACTCTATCCCTCCAGAGTCCACTTTTTCCTTAGAATATATTTTTCTTTCTTCGTCTCCTTCTCACCGACACTTCCCTCCCTGTATCAACTTTGAGCTGGCTAGACACAGAGATCCTCCCACCCTTTCTCTCTCTCCTTGCTTGTGTGTGTATGAGTGAGTGATACGAGAAACTCTGCAGACAAGAGACAGTGACAAATTTAACAGGATGTGTAGTGAGGCTGCCAGCTTATAAGTAGACATAGACTGAGGGATATACTCTTATATTGTAATGGACTGAGGATAAGGTTATGAGACAAATATTGTGAGGACAGTGATAAGGAGAACAGTATGTGAGGTAGGGTGGTGTGTCGAGAGGAAAGCCTGTCTCGCTTGTGCTATATAATGTGATTGTTCGTGCGAGAGTGACCATGTGTAAATGTATTAGTGCCACTGTGAATGTGTATGTGTGATTGTGACTGTTAAGGTGAGTGTTTCTGAGAGAGAGAGAGAGAGAGAGAGAGAGAGAGAGAGAGCGAGAATGAGTGTGAATGCAAGCGCGTGAGGGACTGAGTAGTAGTAAGTGCAGAGTTGAAACCCAATTTTTCTCTAAAATGTAAACCATGTGGAATGCAGGCTTTTGTTGCTCTTCTCCCCCAGTCCATCATCCTTTTTTCGAGGAATAGGGAAGAGGTTGAGGGACCTTTGTATAACCACACAGCTGAGCCATCCATATATATCAGTGCCATTACAAGGTGTCTCTCCAGCACCAGCGAGTGGGTAAAAAGTGGCATACAGTACACTAATACACTGTGAGATGTGCTGTACAGTGAGGTGTGGTTTAGTCTAACAGAATGGTGGGGGACTCTGATGCAAAACGGTGTGATGGTGATGTGTGGTGGTGCAGGGTCACTGGGACTCTTACTGGGATGCAACAGCTCTTCAGGGTGCAACATATCACAAAAAACTTTTGCCTACCACCAATGCTCTCTCTCTCTCTCTCTCTCTCTCTCTCTCTCTCTCTCTCTCTCTCTCTCTCTCTCTCTCTCTCTCTCTGGACAGGTATAGGCTATTTGTCTCACAGTTTACAATCAGTGCTACAAAAATATAAGAACCGATAGCGAGTTGACATCTTGTAACAAAAATGGCTTAAAAAAAAAAAAGTACACTGCACTCTCCATTAAGAGTACTGACTGAGAGGGTGACGCAAGTGTGCATACGTGAATCTGGTAGTCGACTTTGTGTGTACGAGAGAGAGAGAGAGAGAGAGAGAGAGAGAGAGAGAGAGAGAATGGTGCGAGTTGACAGTTGACGCAAGGACCGTAAATGTCCCCCAGTCCTCAGGGTTTACAAGCCGAGACGACGAGACGACCCGGAAACCACAAAGCTCTCAGTCCCATCACCCACACCCACCCTCTCTCTCTCGCCTCACACTATACGAGTATAACTATCCTACCACCCCACACTCTCCCATTTCACTAAGTTCAGTTTCATTATATATATATATATATATATATATATATATATATATATATATATATATATATATATATATATATATATATATATATATATATATATATATATATATATATATATTGCATGCAATTTTCCAATACTTTTATGTAAGTAGTTTGTATTATTATTCCGGTTCTTATTAATGTGGCAATTCCTTGCCGTTCATGTGAATCTGAGGCTCGTACAAGGCGGGAGCGATATGCACAGTTATAGTTGCGAGATCTAATAAGTGCATTAGACTTTCTTCGTAGTCCATTCCTTTGCATGGTAATTAGATGTTTGCGCCTTGTGTCCAGGTTCCCCCGATGTCTTATTCACTTTCACTTACAAACACATCCACAGTAAAGCACGGCTCCACATGCATATCTCACCTCACCTTTTTTTTTTTCCTCTCTCTCTTACTAACACCAGTGTGTAAACTTTACGTGAGAGCGGATTGCCTCTTAAAGTGATGTTCTTCATTTGTCCATTAGGAACCGTATGACTTCAACGTGTGTAGTACAGCTTCTCGCCGATGTTAGGTGCGTGCTAGCTGGAAGGAGCGATATGTACAGTTAAGGACAAACGTTCGTCTACCGTTTCACTGTTTTTACTTCACACTAACGGCATGACTGTCGCCTTCTTTCCTGACGCATCATAAAAACTGATTCATTAGAGGGCAGAAAAATACACCAAACCTTTCTCAGCCTAGGAATGTTAACCGCAGAAGATGGGTAAAAGTGCCAGTGGTCATATTATAGGCAAAAGTTTCTCCATAGATGTAAATCCATAAAAACTTATATACATACAAGAATAATACCAACCTTTTTCTTCCAGTCCTCCTCGTCTCCCATTCATTCCCTGTTGCATTCTTTCACTGCATCTTCCCTCTCTCAATTATTCTCTCATTTCATCTTTCCTCCATTTCTGTCTCCTTATAGCATCTCGTCTCTCACTCCTCCTCCCATTCCTCTTTCTCCTACCTTTCTTACTTTGCATTTCCACTCTCCCGCACCTTGCAATGCCACACTTCTCTATTCCAAGACACACTTTCTCAGTTTTCTTATTCCTCTTAACAATCTTTCAGTCTTGTAATTTTCTTCCGTCCAAACCTTTCCGACACAAAGATGGAGAGAAAAACAGACGGTATGTGTAAAAAAAAAAAAAAAGTAAACAGATGAAGAACCCTACCTAGAAAGGCAAAAACATAAACATATAGTATAACACACACATAAAGAGCGAAGCTGAAGAATGGATGATGGGCAGGATGACAGACAGACAGACTGATAGGTGGATGAATAGAGTCAGATACGCAGAGAAACAGACAGAAAGACAAAGTAAGAGAGAGAGAGAGAGAGAGAGAGAGAGAGAGACAAACAAGAATGGGGGTCAAAGGTGATCTCTCTCCTTTCGACCAAGTCAAAGGTTAGGGTCATAACAGAGGTGTGATATGTGACCTCTGAAACGATAGGTCCTCTCTCTCTCTCTCTCTCTCTCTCTCTCTCAGCAAACAAAAAATGACCTATTGATTCTTACGAGACGCTATATTTCAATGATCGATAGACTATTTGTTGCCTTTTCTGTGGAGTAAAGATATCAATGGTTGACTGATACACTAAAAAGATCAAGGTAGTGTACCAGCAGATGTCATTGTCTGTATATATAATGTAAAAATTCCCTCCACTTACCAGTTGCCGTCGTCGAAGCTGGCAGGAGGAAGCTTAACGGACCACCTTGCAATAAAGGAATTCTGTCATGGAAAATGCTTAGGAAAACATGATATGCCCTATCACAAACTGTAAAAGTAACGTGAGGCTGAATGTAACAAGTTTGCTCTGCTCTGCCGCTGCAGCTAGTGTGTTCTGGAGTATGCAATAGTGAGTGTATTTCGTCCGTGTATAGAAACTAGATACTTAACTGATACATATTTTTACAAGTTAACAGTGTATCACAGTCTACCACAGTGTTCGGCAATTTTGGCCATATGTTTCATACAGGGAAAATAAATGTTTTGCTTCAGGTGAGAGGAAACGTTTACAAACTGTTTTTATAGCCATTAGCTCGTGTAATTTGACTGGTCTGGTGTGAAGCGCATGTTTAAAACCAATTACCCTATGAATATGAGTCTCGGATGAAATGATGGGCTGTTGTCACTGAAAACGTATATATATGACTTTTTTATTTATTTATTTATTTATTATTTATTTATCATCCTATTAAATCACTTACAAAAGGCATCAGTATTAAAATACAGATTTCATTGCCCTGAAGCGAATCGTAAATAAAACCTCCCTGTACCTCAAAATACCTACTTTACCTTCATTACCTGTACCAGGGAATGAATGGACGATAATTATTAACGCAATTATGAAAATAGCCCCTTCATTTACCTCGCAATTAGTAGAACACACCTGATTCTCTCTCTCTCTCTCTCTCTCTCTCTCTCTCTCTCTCTCTCTCTCTCTCTCTCTCTCTCTCTCTCTCTCTCTCTCTCTCAGTGTCTGAAGGGTGGAGGGGGAACTTTCCATTTTGATTATTTTCTTAATCTTCTATAATTAGCAAGTCATTCCATCAATATTATATTTGAACTACCTAGAAAGTACCGTAAGATTTGTATAATCAGTGTATGTAGGAGACCATGTAGCCTTCAGTACGTAAGCTGGAGGCTAGTGATTGTCAGCTCTTTGTATATTGCGTAATCTCTTTTCTTTAGCGATTTATTCTTGATGGTAAAGTAATACGAATGACACACAAGAGATGGTGATTTTAATATGCAGACTAATTCGCCGAGGAAGAAATGCTAAGAATCCTACCACACCACTTGGACTTCAACCCTAAAGCCCAATCTGAGCCTTATAGCTTCAGGTAATAAGAGTCACTTTCCCACGGTAGGAAGAAAAATTGACCCAGACATACTCCGTCTTCTCTTGTACAGAATTTCACCTCTAATTCCTAAGGCATAAGGGTGAAAATAGTTGATTAAGAAGGTAGTGTATGTCTCTTTGGTCATTTTTCCATTTCAAGCATTTAGCGAATTTTGAGTGGTCAGATTTTATTGATAATGCGTTCTTGTGCTTTAAGCTAACTTTAAAATCTAAATGTAGGCTGAAAGAAAGTGGGGAGTTGGAGGATATATGTATTAATTATAGTAATGATTGTTTATATACCTATTTTCACATCTCGCAGTCGTTCTTCATCTCTTTTGCTTTCTCAAATATACCTCTTCCATTCTTTACTTTATTTCTTCTTTCATTCATTCCTCCTTACTTTCCTCTTCTGTTCTACTTCTCCCTTTCCTTTCCTCGTAAATCTTAACTTTCTTCATTATTTTCTTCCTTCCTTCCTTCCTGGTTTCTTTTCGTGTTTCCTTCCTTCCTGGTTTCCTTTCGTCCCTCCTTCCTACTTTTCCTGCCCCTTCCTTCCTTCCTTCCCTGCCCCTTCCTTCCTTCCTTCCTTCCTTCCTTCCTTCCTTCCCTGCCCATTCCTTCCTTCCTTCCTCCTGATCACCTTTCCCATGCCTCCCCCTTCCCCCTTCCATCGGTGGGAAAGATTTCTTCAACACCTCTCCTCTTCCTTCCTTCTCTCCTCTCCTCCTTCCTTCCTTCTTTCTTCCTTTCCATCGTTTCTCTATTTACTTTCCTCTTCTCTTCCCCTCTCCCTCTCCCTGTCCCAGTCTTTCCCTCCCTCCCTCCCTCCCTCCCTCCCTTTGCTGTTCTTATTCCCTTATATCCCTTCATTTCTCATCTCCATCCTTCTCCCTTTTTTTACTTCCCTCTGTTCTCCCTTTCTTCTTTCCTCCCTCCCTTCCTTCCTTCCCTCCTTCCTTCCTCCCTTCCTTCCTCCCTTCCTTCCCTCTCGATCATCTTTCCCATGCCTCTCCCCTCCCCCCTTCCATCGGTGGGAAAGAAGCCTCAACACCTCCCTTCTCTCCCCTTCTTCCCCTTTCCCTCTCTCTCTTCCTTCTTCTCTCCATCTCTCTCCCTCACCTTACCTCTCCCTTTACCTTCATCCCTTCCTCTCCTTCTCTCTCTCTCCCTCTCCCTCCCTTTCCCTCCTCTCTCCATACCTTTCCCTTTCCATCTCCATACCTTTCCCTCTCCCTCCATCACTGTCTCTTTTCTCCCTCCCTTCCTCCCACTTCCACTCTTTCTCTCTCTCTCTCTCTCTCTCTCTCTCTCTCTCTCTCTCTCTCTCTCTCTCTCTCTCTCTCTCTCTCTCTCTCTTTCTCTCTCTCTCTCTCTCTCCTCCCTTTCTTCCCCTTTCTCCCTGTCTCCCTCTAACTTTAACTCTCCATTCCCCTCCTCCCAATCCTCTTTACTTATTTTCTCTCCCTCTTTCCCTCTACCTCCCTTTCCCATCCTCTCTTCCTCTCCCTCTCCCTCTCCCTTGCTTTCCCTATGCCCTCCCTTTCCCACCCCTCGTTTCTCCCTCCCTCTCTCACCTTTTCTTTCCTTTCCTTTCCCCTTCCATTTTCTCCCTTCTTTCCTCTCTCCTCCCCTACCTTCCTCTTCCCTCCCTCCCCTTTTTCACTCTTTCCTATCCCCCCCGCCACTTCTCTCCCTTTCCTCCCTTCCCACCCTGTCTCCCAACTCTCATTCCTTCCTCTCTCCCTTTCTATTTCTTCCTTTCCTTCCTTTTATCCTCACTTTCCCACCTCCTCCCTTCTCTCTTTCTTTCTTTCTCCCACCCCACCCTCCCTTTCTCTCCCTCCCTTCCCCTTCCCATCCTCTCCCCACCCTTATTCTCCAGGCAGGACCACATGGCCTTCCAAAATTCTTCGCTCAAATTCCTGGCCGTGGAACCAAAAAGGAAGAACCGAAGAACACTGAGAAAGGCGGGGTGAACAGGAGAACAGAAGAGGCCTAGCAGAGAACATGTTTAGATAGGTCTAGAAAAAGCCTAAAAGAAGACAGACCTAGAAGAGAACAGGACTAGAAAATTACAAGATTAAGCAAAAAGAGACAAAAACATTAAAAGACAGTGCTTAGAATATCGTGAAATTAGGACGGCACTTCTCTAGAAAATCCTGAATTCTAGATCAGAGAAAGCCTAAGAGATACCAAAATCTAGACATGTAACGAGAACTAGACAAAAATAGAACATAGAAAAATCATAACACTAGTACAGACGAGAATTAGGACATGACGTGCTTAGGACAGAAAAAACAAACCTAGAAAATTGCGAACAGGAGCAGAGACAGAAAATCATAAGACTAGAACCGACCAAGCGTAGAATATCAATGGCCTTGGGACTGTATGATAGAAAAAAAATACAGACCAGTAAGAGAGAGAGAGAGAGAGAGAGAGAGAGAGAGAGAGAATCATACGTGGTAAAATCAGGAGACTAGGACAGAATGGACCTAGGAAAAAAAAATATATCAGTTAGAGTAGCATGGTATTTTTTTGTCTATTCACCCTTTCCTATAAAATTTCCTCGATGATATCAAGCCTCACCCTTTCCTATAAAATTTCCTCGATGATATCAAGCCTCACCCTTTCCTATAAAATTTCCTTACCAAGCCAGACAAGAACAAACCAAAAAGAAACACTAAAAACAGCTCCATACAGAATCGCCTTTTCCTGTAATAATTCCACATGGTTTCTTATAAGGACAGTGCGTGCTTATGTTACCCTATTTTCACCTGAGCCTGGCCGTACCTGGAGCGAAAATAGGGACCTTGATGGCAAACTTGACGGCGGTTGCTTATCGTAGTTTAAGGGAAGATGGGAAATTATCAAAAACTAACTCTCTGGCTTAATAACTAGGGTAGTCGATAAGCATTACTCTGACCCTTCTTTCTTCTTCTTCTAAATATTCCTTTTCCTCCTCCTCCTCCTTCGATTCCTCTTCTTCTTCTTTTTCCTCCTCCTCCTCCTCCTCTTCATCCTCATCTTGCTGCTGCTTCTGTCGCTGTTGTTGTTGTTTGTTGTTGTTGTTGTTCTTCTTCTTCTTCTTCTTCTTCTTCTTCATCATCTTCTTCTTCTTCTTCTTCTTCTTCATCATCATCATCTTTTTCTTCTTCTTGTTGTCGTCGTCCTCGTCCTCCTCCTCCTCCTCCACCTCTTCCTCCTCCTCCTCCTCTTCATGATTATTATTATGTCAGTATACTCCCATTCATGCCATTCGACAAGAGGTGTTCAGCATGGTCCAGCCTCCTGAAACATTTAACCTTCTTTCTTGTGCAGTTTAATTATAATTTTGGAGTTAGTCAGAATGCACTAAATAGGCCATTGTAATGACTGGATTAGTGTGTGTGTGTGTGTGTGTGTGTGTGTGTGTGTGTGTGTGTGTGTGTGTGTGTGTGTGTGTTGTACCTGAGAGCTCTTACGGTGTAGCCATTCGTCACACACTGTCCTCACCTCCGCTAGCCGGGGGGTATATGAGGGAGGGGGGCATGGAGGGTCATGTCTGAGGGAGGGGGGGTTAGGGGGCTAGGGAGTGGGGAGAGGAGGGAAGGGGGACTGGAAAGGTGTGCCTATGTGGTTCTGTGGATATGAGTGTCTGTGTTGGGGAAGGTCTGTGTGTGTGTGTGTGTGTGTGTGTGTGTGTGTGTGTGTGTGTGTGTGTGTGTGTGTGTGTGTGTGTGTGTGTGTGTGTGTGTGTGTGTGTGTGTGTGTTATTCTACCTACCTGTCTATCTACCTGCCTACATAATATTCCTATCTCTTCTACCTTGTACTATAAACCAACCACCAGACTACCTACCTACCCGTCTACCTCCATACACAATATTCCAGCCTTCCAACCTAACTCTCTCCATCCTCTATTTTTTTGCCTCTCTCCCTACCTGCCTATCGCCATCTCTCCTAGCAACCTACCTACTTACCTACCTATCAGCTTAACTCAACGGGTCCATAGCTCCCTTTCTCACCCTCACTCCCTCCATCCATCCATCCACCCATTCATAGTTTTCTAGTTATCTTCCTCCTCATCTCCATACCTACCTATCTCTCTCTGTTTCTCCCATCATCCATCCCTAAGTACAATTTACCCACCTACTTACCTTTCTATCTACTTACCTTTCCCCTTTGCCTCCTCTCCCTTTATCCTCGTGTCTACCATCCTACCTAGCATCCAAACTCCCTCCCTCTCTACTTACCTATCGACCTACCTACCTACCTACCTAACCAGTAAGTACTTCGCCTCCCTACCTGCATCCCTCCCTCACCACCTTATCTCCACTTCATCTCCCCCCCCCCCAAGCAGACAAGCATCACAGGTTGTAAACACGCCTCGAATACCCTCTCAGATAAGGGTCATTTTTCTATACCACCATGACAGGTAAATGGGGGCAATAATTTAGTGATAATCGCATGCAGCTTTGATAAGGGATGATAAGAGGTGAGGGAATGCATTTTTCCTTTTAGAATGAATGAGAAATTTTGAGTATGAATGAGGGCTTGTAAAATGTCATTAAATCTTTATGGAACCTAATTAGTTTCATTTTTTAAAAGAGAGGAATTCGTTTATGTGTGTGTGTGTGTGTGTGTGTGTGTGTGTGTGTGTGTGTGTGTGTGTGTGTGTGTGTGTGTGTGTTTTTTTTATGTGACAGTTCCCTCTATGTTGTACTGGAATTATTTGCTTTGAAACTGAGTGTGATTTTTAACTGCCATAGAATTGCCTGAAGCTAGACGATAAAAAACACAGATTGTCAACATTTGTAGGAGAATCGACCATGGTCTTCACAAAAAAAAAAAAAAAAAAGGAAAAGAAAAATCACTGAGGTAACTGTCCCCCACCCACCTCGCAAAAGTCGGCAAACCCCTCGGCTACGCGTTTTCACATTTCACAAAATATGTGTACTTGTGTAGTTTAGCCTTTGAATATATAAAATCCTTCCAGAGGTGTACTGTAGATTGCGGTTCATTTCGCCTCATAGATTTTAAAAGTAATTCTCCTTTAGCTATGATTTTGTATTTTCCTGTGTCGCTTCTACCCGATTGAAAATGTGGAAATAGACGCATGATAATTATGTTTTAGGATATTCATAATGTTCCTTCTCACATTTATTGCAACTTTCTGCCGAGAGACCCATCAGCAGTTGAGCTACTTACTTTATGTAGGAACTATATGTGTGTGTGTGTGTGTGTGTGTGTGTGTGTGTGTGTGTGTGTGTGTGTGTGTGTGTGTGTGTGTGGGTTTTGCAGGCTGAAATAGAAAGTGTATCAGCCGTTGCAATGATGGTATTAACTGGTTTAATGAGAGAGAGAGAGAGAGAGAGAGAGAGAGAGAGAGAGAGAGAGAGAGAGAGAGACCCTACTTGTGTGTGTGTGTGTGTGTGTGTAATAAAAGTTTGTCTCAGCTGTTGCTATGATGGTATTGATCAACCGATGCGTGCTCTGTGTGTGTGTGTGTGTGTGTGTGTGTGTAGTACAGAGGGAGCGTGTCAGTCTCAGCTGTAGCGATGAAGATATTGATTAATTGATACCCCTATGACTCACACACACACATACACACACACACAAACACACACACACACACACACACACACACACACACACACACACACACACACACACACACACACACACACACACACACACACACACACACACAGGTCCAGAAGCAATTATGTGCACACATTGCTTAAATGCACATGAGCACACACTCTCCCTAATTCTTTCTCTCCCTCTCTCTTTTTTCACAGCCAAACACACACAAACATCCAAGTAAGCAGAAACCCAAACACACACACACACACACACACACACACACACACACACACACACACACACACACACACACACACACACACACACACACACACACACACACACACAGAACGTTGATATTGATTATATTGATGTGGCATATACGCACAGACCCCCCGAGGCTGCGTGTATGGCGTCGAGATTGCGTATGTGGAAGGGGAGAGCGGAAGAGGAGTACAAATTGTGCATAGAAAGGATGAGGAATACAATGGAATACAAGGAAGTCAGGGGGAAGAGTGCAAAACAGAGTATAGAAAGGAACAGGAGAGCAAAAGAATCCAAAGAGAGACAGATAATATGAGGTCAAAATTGTGTATAGATTGGAACAGGAGTACAATGGAATACAAAGAAGAGGAAGGAGTACAAAACAGTACACAGAAGAAGCACAAAAGAATACTAAGAAAATATGTGAGTACAAAACTGTGCTTAGACTGGAGCAGGAGTACAAAGGAATACAAGACCCCAGCAAATATATTTCTGTGTGTTTACTGGTCTGGTCGAAGCTGCTGGTTATAGAGTTGGCTGTACCTGTGGTTTCTATTCTGTGAGACTAAGATCATCATCATTGTCATCAACACACACACCATTAGTACTATCATCATCATCATCATCACCATTTTCATCATCATCATCACTTTCATCATCATCGTCATCATCACGTCATCAGGAATCACGGGGAAATAAAGAGAAGGAATGGGGTGATGGGAGGAATAAAGGAAGAGATACTGGTAATACTGTTAGAGATGAGGGAAGAAAGGGAGTGGATGATAGAGAACTATATGGGAAGGGAAAAGGTAATGTCAGAAGGGATGAATGGAAAGGGAATAGAAAACAGGAGAAATAAATGGGTATGGAATGAGAGGAAAGGAAAATTTACGAAAAGACAGTGAAAGTAATTGAAAGGACACGAAGAATAGGAAGGGAGGGGGAGGGAATGGGAAAGAAACTGAAGGAAAGGATGGGAAACAGACTGAATGAAATGAATTTAGAAAGGAGTAAAGGAATTAAAGGAGAAAAGAAGGAAATAAACGAGACGAGAAAGAATAGGAAGACAGAGGAAGGGAGGGGAAGGACTGAAGCGAAACAGGAAAGGAAAGGAAGGATAGAGAAAGGATGGGAAAAAAGAGAATATAAGAGAAGGAGGGGAAAAGCAAGAAAGAGGAAAGTAAAAGTGAAAAGAGGAAAACATGGAGAAAAATTGTAGTGAAACAGAAAGACTGGAGAAGGAAAAGAATGGGAAGGAAAGAGAAAATAAAGGAAGGGAAAGGAACAAAGACAACTGGAGGAAAGGAACTGGAAGGGAAGATACAAGATGGAAAAGGAAGAGAAGGAAAAGGAAGGAAGAGAGCAGAAGAGAAAAGAGGAGAAGGCTAGGGAAGAGAAGGAACGGAGATATAACAGAGAAGGAAAAACTAAAGAAGAGAAGGAAGGGAATAGAAAAAAAAAAGAAAAGGAAGAGAACAGATGTAAGTGAATGAAAGTAAAGGAAATGAAAGTGAAATAATGGATAGGAAAGGAATAAATTAGGAAGGGGGGATAGGAAAGATAAGGGAAGGAAGATGACGATTAAGCGAAGAATAGGGAGGGAAGGGGCTAGAAGAATATGAAAAAAACGAAGATGAGGAACGAAGAGAAGAAGAAAGAAAAATGAAGTGAATGGAGAGAAAGGAAGGGAAGGGAACAGATGAGAAGGAAAGGCTAAACCAATGGAAAAGGAAAGATGGGGAAGGTAGGAAAGGTGAAATGAAAACAGGGAAATGTAAGGAAAAGAAACAGGAGGTATGGAAAGGTAGGAGGGGAAAAGGAAAAGAATGGAAAGCGAAGGAAAGAGAAGGGAATGCAGTGGAAGAAAAACGAAAGGAAGAGGAAGTGGATGAGTGAAAGAGGAAGTGTAGTGAAGGGGGGACTACTCCAGACTCAGACTTGATGATGGATTTAATGAGAGAGAAGACCACAACTGACTCTCTCTCTCTCTCTCTCTCTCTCTCTCTCTCTCTTGACCGGATGTGGTGAGAGAGCCCGTGCCACTTTGCCCTATGAGGACCTTCCCTGGCTGGCACTCTCCTGGCACTCTGGTCTGTGGCACCGGGAAGGGTGGGGAAGAAGGTGACAGGAAGGGAATATAAAGGGTTGAAGAGGAAGAGAATGACAGAGGAAAAGAGAGAGAATATTTGGAAAGAAAAGGGAGAGGAAGAGAATATTTGAAGGAAAAGGAAAGGAAGAGAATATCTGAAGGGAGAGGAAAAGTAGGAAAGGGAAGGGGTGGGAAGGGTAGGGAAAAGAATAGGTTGGAAGGAAGAAGAAAAGATGGGGAAGAAAGAGAAAGAGTTGGGAGGGGAATGACAAAGGCAGGAAGGGAGGGGAAGAGAAAGAAAGGAAAGGGAAGGAAATGAGGTAGAAGGAGTGGATAATAAAAGGGAAAATACAAGAAAATTAGAAGAGACGAGGAAAGAAGAGAAGATATGAGAAACAGTAGAAAAGAGAGAGCCAGGAAAAGAAAGAATGAAAATGGAAAGAAAAGGAAAAAAAGTGACAAACGAGAAGGAAAAGGAAGAAAGGGAATGATATGAAAAGGAAAGGAAAGAAAGAGAAATGAATGAAAAATAAACGAAAAGAAGACAGATGAACAGAAGAGAAGAGAAGGAAAATAAGAGAAGGGAAGGGAAGGGAAGGGAAGGGAAGGGAAAGGAAGGGAAGGGAAGGGAAAGGAAGGAAAGGGAAGGGAAAGGAAGGGAAGAGAAGGGAAAGGAAGGGAAAGGAAGGGAGGGAAGGGAAGGGAAAGGAAGGGAAGGGAAGGGAAGGGAGTGGAAAGGAAGGGAATGTGATCTTAGTATTCATGAAGAGAAAGGCTAGTGTGTGTGGCCTGAAGGATGGTTTGGTAAGTAGTGTACAATATTCTATGGAAATGAAAATTGCTACGTACACACTGCCTCGTGAAAGTCGAATGAATTTTTATGTGGAATTTGTATATACTCTCTCTCTCTCTCTCACACACACACACACACACACACACACACACACACACACACACACACACACAAAAGTTAGCCTGATGTAGGGTGGTGGTGTAATGATGAAGGGGAACACACACACACACACACACACACACACACACACACACACACACACACACACACACACACACACACACACACACACACACACACAAGAGGCCTGAGGAAGTGTGTGTGGGGGGGTAGGGGAGGGGATGGCGCCCCCCAATGACCCGTGGTGCCCCCTAGGGTCACTCGCCTCACCCCACTTCCGACACCACTCAGCACTCAGCACAGGGGGAGGGAGGGAGGCATGGCGGGGCTGGTGATGGTGATGGTGTGGTAAAGGCCTTTAAGTCTCTCCTCACACCAGCAACTGAGGGGCCAGGGTAGGGGTGGAGCTGCGTGTGTCTGGGAACGAGTGAGTGAGTGAGTGGGATATTCTAGCAGAAGAAACTTTAATGCCATCACGATTAGCCTTTCTGCAGCTATGAAGGCACAAGGATAGTTGCTTGATACTAGATGATTTCGTTCAACTTATGAAATTCCCCAAGGTTAAATGGTAATCCTCACAGATCTACGCGCTTCCTTCATCACTTTCGGATTTATTCAAAGATTTTTAATTGTTTGAAGAAAGCATCCCGTCATTTGAGAATTAAATTGTATCTTGATGTATTGCTTAAACACGGTTGGAATCCTTTAGGAATATATATTCTGACTATCACAAGACGATTTTCTTCGTTTACGGGAGACAATTCTGGGGACACAACAGCAACAACCACGAAGTACGCATTTAGGTTTAAGCAATGAAAACCAAGAGATTTTGTTGAGCTTAAGAGAATCCTAGAAGTCAAAGAGTTGAAAGGGGTCATACGAAGAAGCCCAAGGGATATGTGCTGGGGTGGGGGGTGAAGGAGGGTAAGCGAGGGAGAGGTGGAGGGGGCGATGAAAGGAGTAGGTTCACTGGAGTGCGCAGAAAAGTAAACAGTAATTAATATGTCAGTAATTTCAAGAACAATTCCAACATATCTGGCTCTTTCATCCTGACACAGATTCGTAAACAAACTTAAGGTCAATTTCCTGTCGTGGTCAAGATTTTGAGGAGGGAAGGAGAGTTCAGAATTTTCCTATGCCCCTTAATATTCCTGCAAAAGCATACACTAGTTACGGCAGGGATCTGAACATGTTTTTTTTTTTTTTTTTTTTGAAAATCTGGTCCTGGTGTGCTTTTTTTTTTTTTTTTTTTGGGGGGGGGGGCAGTTCGAGGACGGGGCATTTACGATCACAGTCTCGTGGACCTGGGAGACGTTCAGGTGTCTTTTCCCTTGCGACTGATTATTCATACGGTTTTCACTCCTTTGCTACGAAAGGTTCTTAACGATCTTAACAAAATCGTCTAGTGAATAATATAGAAATATCCTCATGGCAGTGAAGGAGGTCAGTGCGGTTGTTTGTAATGATTTTCATGACAGAGCCTTCTTGATATATAAACAGAACAAAGGTAGCTAGAAAATCATTAGCCAGGCATCATCGATTTGGAGAAGTTATTATTCTCTTGTATATTACTCCTTCCAGTTCAACCTTCTAGTTAACAGAAATAACATAGAAGAAAATATTAGCATGTTTAAAGTATATACTAGAAATAAACATGTTAGAGAGCCTCTTGGACTGATTAGAATGCAGATCATAGCGTGGCTGCAATAAGACGACCTCTGAAGATTTTATTTCTTGTTCACCTACAGACCTTCATTCCATCCCAATCCATCTTTCTCAGTCTTATTCAACCAGTCCTTCACTCCATTATAAACCACCATCTATCTTATACTCTTTGGTTATTCCGTGTTCAGCGACAGTCCTTCATTTCATCTCTGTCTCATTCCAGCATACATCACATCACCTTATCCTGTATTACAGCTACAACACCAATTTCATTCCATCATGAAACGCCATCTCCTTACTCCTTGCTCATTTGAATTTCTTCAGTCAATCCTTTTTGTCATACCAGTATCATTCCAAGATAAGTTTTGTACCCTTATTCCTTGCTAAGCTGTATTTCATGTAATGTTCGTCTCATTTCCTAATACTGTCTCCAGCTGTATCCCTTCATTCCATCCCAAGCTGGCTTTGGCCTTATTGCTTGCTAATATGTAGGTCTTCATTTCCTTCCAGTTTTTCTCCAGGTTACTGTACACCCTCCCGTTTCAGCTGGTCTTTTATTCTTACCTGGCACCCAATTCACCGCTTAAATTTTTATCTATCTTTAAGTCCGTCATTCCACCCCATTCCACCTGCTACATACATTCTTCCACCTTGTCCTGGCTCCACTGCAGTCCTTTACGCCATCAAATCCACCTACTTTGTTCATTAGTAATGCCTTCATTTCATATCAATCCACCTGCCTCCCAACCTTATCCACATGTTACTCTATTCCATCTTCTACTTTCCTAAGCCATATCCACTTGAAACTCCCTCATTTCCTCCAAGTCAAACCTCCAACATAACGCCCATTCACCATTCCTTGTTTTGCTTCAGCCTCTCTGTTAGTTCCACTTCTTTAAGGGCTATACTTTTCAGCTACCGTATGCTTGGTTTGCCTCTCTGTTTATGCACTCCAAGTTTGTTTATCTGTTTTGCTTTTTTTAATTCATTGTGTGTGTGTGTGTGTGTGTGTGTGTGTGTGTGTGTGTGTGTGTGTGTGTGTGTGTGTGTTGTTCGTGGCAGTCAGGTCCAATGTTTATTTACTGTTTGGCTTACGCAATGGATATTGGTGTCATATAGTGCCCGTAGTAGCCTGTGTGTGTGTGTGTAGAGGGAATAGGCTATACAAGTGCCGGGGTTAATACTAAAAGTGTGTTGGGGGCACTGGAGGTAAATTTGATATTTTCATTTTTACAGAATTTTTTACTGATAGTTAAATTGACAGCGTAGAATTATTTATATATGAATAATTATTGTTCCGTTTTTATATCGCTCTCTAATAAGGTATAACGCTGCTACTCATTAACAATATTAGTAGTAGTGGTAGTAACAGCAGCTGCAGCAACAACAGCACGAAAAACAAAACAGAAATGGCAGTAATAGTAACCACATTATTATTATTATTATTTTTTTTTATTCTTGCGGTGGATTACTATACAACGGGAAATAACCACAAAACTAAAACGTTTCCAAGCGATACAAACCACCTTGCATCCAAATTACGAAAATCCCTTGAACGTCACTGTAACTTGTATTTCGGGAAGCAGTGACGGGAGCAGCATAACACGTGGTAGTCACTTCTCAAACTGTGCCAAGCGACGGAGTGTGGCTTCTGAAATCCAAGTTACCCTCCCATAACGAACCAGAAATTACTCCGCTAGCTCCCTTATTAGCGGTGCATCTGTTGGAGAGGAAGAGAGAGAAGGAGAGAGGGAGAGAGAGGTGGTGTGTCATGGCGGTCTGGGCTCTGGTATGTCCCCCCTCCCGTCTCCTGTTACCTAGATACCTCGTGCCCACTCCCCGGAAGCTGGGCTGAGTTGGCGATCCTTTCTTTAAAATCGAAATAAAAATGCTCCTAATTACTTTCCGTAGGCTGCCAAATTCGTTCAAACACTCTCCTTGTTTTGCACAAAACACGGCACCATCTTTTCAAACTCTCGGGCCTGCGCAGTTGGTGTTTCGAGCTTGTTTTGGATTTTTCGAAGACTCAGTTGGCGGCAAGAGTGTGGGTACATGACGTCATCTTCTTCATTCATTCTTTTCGGTCGCGGTACGTAGGGGATCGCTCATTTCAGTAGTCATCGTCTGGTGTCAGTACCCGGAGATGCTTATGTCTGGACCGTTACTGTAATGGCAAGAAATTATGTAGAAAAAATTAAGAACGGTAGTATAGTCTTGGGGAATATATTCTGAACTGGTGAAAGTTTTGTATTTTCGACTTTTGTAGAGGATGGAGCTCAAAGAACCGAACACTGGGGGAGTTTTGGAAGCATGGTCGCCTCTGTTACTGGCTACGTCTTGGCGGGACTAAAAATAGCGGCGTTCTCCCATACGGTGCCGTCCTATGCATTTTCACACATCACTCACACCAAGGTAAAGCCGGGTATGGGAATGCACTCTGGATTTTAATACTGAATTGTCAGTTCGTATCTAGAAATTTTAGCATCTTCTGTACATAAATTTTTTTGAGTGTGACTCTAGAAGTTCTCCCACAATAGTTCCACCTAGGGAACTCAGTTTATGGAACTGCGACCTAAAAATTTAGCTAGACTGTACTAGTAGGTTACTCTGAAACACTGAACTCTCTAAAGATAAATTTTGCATGCCAGCAGGACCCTTTTATTCTTTGTACATAAGAATCAACAATCAAAATTTATCCGTGGGGAAAAAAATATCCATTTTTTATTAATATGCATCTTGAAACTGCAGGCTAATATACTGTAAACTCTGTAGTTTTCTATTACCGCATTTAGCAAATTCGTTAAGTAGTGCAGTAAGCATCTATGCTCCGGAAAGTCTGCTGTAACTCATATTCATATTCATCGTCTACGAGTCGCAGTTATTTTACGAACTTTACACCCTTATAATACTCGAAATTCCCCAAACAGATGTCAAAGTGGGTGTGAGGTCAAATTTTTATCCGGTGTTGTTTCGACTGGACACCCATAAGAGGCCTCACTACTGCACGCTGGCTAAAACACTGTCTTTAGTACCTGTATGCTTTACGAATTTTACCATCATCAGGCGTTCGGACGTCTAAAGCAACAGGAAAGAAAATGAAAATGGAAACGGGTTTGTGTTATGACTAATTTAATTTATACTTAGTTATTACACAGTTGCAACTAATTATGCTGCCATATTGCTTAAGGGATAACACACACACACACACACACACACACACACACACGCACACACACACACACAATTAGATATGTAGTAGAAATTGCATTGCTTCCCAGTATGCCCCCTTACGAGGCCTCTCACTCGCTGGTGAAGGAATGTGTGCGCCAGGTAGTGGGCAGGACGCAACACGTAAACTTCAGTGAACCATTAATATTTCAGTCCACGTTAAATAATACTGATGGATAGCCCACCGTAACCTAACTTATATTAACTTCTAACTTAATCAAAGCACTCAGGATCCTGCGATTCTCAACTGATGAAATGGTCTGGAGATGCTGGAGAGTAATGTGAGTTGCCCCGGCCATGAAAGGGAATAATGGTGAAAGTAATTAACATTCAGGTCCTGTGGACGGGTTCCCAGCTGAATAAAATCGTCTTGCTTCAGCTGAAAAAGAGTACTAGAGTTGTTCTGACTATGGCAGGTTCATCACACAGTACCTAACAAGTGAACGTAATATCACCAAATGAGATGAAACATAACACCTCCATTAAAACTTTCACTATTAGATGTCTCCATGTGGTTAATCAAATCGTCTGGGGTAGACAGAATAAATAACACTTGTAACATGTCAGCATACTGAAGGGTGGGTTGGATCCACGAATTAAGTGACCTTTTATATCATTATTATTATTATCAGTCTTGTTTCATGCACTTCTATACGTACTGCATTTCAGCGTACTATGGTCTACTTTAGATTTTTCCAAGTACATAGACAAATCACTCCAACTAATCTAGTTTTTCATGATACATTCCCAGCAACCTAATTAACCTATTACAACAATCATCCATCCATCCATATATCGAGGCTGCTTCCCCCAAGGAAAGGGAGGTATCCGAGGCAGGACGACATTCCCAATTTACTCATCCACTCACGCACATTCATTCGCATTTACTAAACCAACCCAGGCACATTCTAATCTACGATACCAAACATCAACTAAATTTTACCAACCCAGAACAAGCCAAACCCAGTATTATCAACCCAGTACCACCCTAAGTACACCAAAATACACTCTCACAGCAACCTAACCTTTCCTACACCACCACAGACATATTAGAATAACCTATACTCGGAAAAAAAATTTCTACCCTAACCAAACCAAATCAAGGTTAAAGATATGCTTAAAATATTCTACTTTCACCAAACCAAATTTAACTTAACCAAACCTCAATCACATAGTCAACCCAAACCAAACCAAACCTTATCAGGCCAAAACAATCCATACCCACCTTCGTATAACTTATCCAAACTAGCACTAACTAAAATAAATCTAACATACTTTACCCTAGATTATACAAACGAATGTATACCACCAGCTAAGTGCTACTACCGCCATCACAACCTAGCTTTGCACACACAACCACCAGCTTATTAGACTAGCCTTGATTTGGAAAAATGTAATATATATACCAGATCAGACTTAATCAATCTACCCTCAGTCAGTTAAAACATATCCTAATTTACCCATGCTATACCACATTCATTTTAATCTAACAAGACTAAAACCAGACTGACACAATACCATCCTAACCACACCATAGCCACCATCCATCTTAATTCAGGTTTATCAGAGTAACTTCGACTAACCTTATCACACCAAACCCAGCTTAATCCAACCCATCCCAATCCCCCCATATCTAACCACACCTATACCAGCTCAACAGAATACTACCCAAACCACACTATACCAGCCATACCACCAATTCCCAACCTCTGCCCACAGCACCACCACCATATTAGAGTAACCTTGACTAGGAAACAATGCCCCAGTAATTTGGCTACAGGAAATGAGGCCTGGGTATTCTTGCGGGGCTATTCTCGAGGTGGCTTGGGGCTGTAAAATTTTAAGCCAAGGAGAAGGGTGGCTTAGACTGGAGGATGGCTTGGCTTTAAAGTGGTTTGGGGGTTGTGGAAGTGTGTGTGTGTGTGTGTGTGTGTGTGTGTGTGTGTGTGTGTGTGTGTGTGTGTGCGTGTGTGTGTGTGTGTGTGTTTCAGAGAAAAAGTGAAAGCGGGGCTGGGGAAGGATAGTATAAATTCTAAACTCGGAAAAATGGTGGCTTAGAGTAAGATGGGTTAGAGCTGCCATGGATTAAACTAGAGAGAAGAAGAATGAGGTGACTTTGCTTTGAGGTTGTTAGGGAGGGTTTTTAAAATTCTAAGCCACGGAGAGTGGCTTAAGCTATATGCCATGGAGTTTAATTTCAAGCCAGGGGAATGGAGAATGGCGTGGCTTATAGTAATTTTGCTTAGGATGAGGCAGATTGGGTTTTGAAAGTGCTAATACAGAGAGAGAGAGAGAGAGAGAGAGAGAGAGAGAGGGAGAGAGAAAGTTATTATAGATATTTAATGTTATTCAGTGTGATGGGAAAAGATAAAATGCAAGAACTGGTCAACGTCTCATGCAGTGTTTCTATATCATTTTTATTTCCATCATTATCATTTTCCATCACCCTCCTAACTGCATTTCCCGTCGTAATAATTGGGTGGGACTGATCCATTAACAGGAAAACAATGTCACACTGACGTCATCATCATCATCATCTTCCTCCTCTGCTTCTTCCCCTTTCACTTTCTTTTCTTTCCTTCTCACCACAATGTTTCCCATCATCATTAGCTTCTTACCACTACTACAAAAAAATACAAAAAAAAACTAAATAGTACAGAACTGATGACGTCTCTCTTAAAAATTCATTCATGCCCTCTGCAGACAATTTTATATTAATGGAAATATTTCTAATTCCAGAATTTTTAATAATTTACATAAGCCTTTCCACTCCTCGAGATCTTTTCAAAGGCTGACTAAAATCATTTGTTGGTCGTATGATAAAAGTGATAAAGATGTAGTCGTATTGAGGGAGTTAATACCTTTGAATAGTGACATTTTTTGATATGCTTATCGCTTCTTTCAGACCATTTTATTCTGCTTGGAATAAATAGTAAAGAAGACCTAATCCTCAGCTCGAGAGTGTTTATTTGGATGCACATAATCACATGGAAAGTAGCGAAAAATAGTAAAAACTCGGAGTGTGACAAACTAATCATCAGTGGTTACGTTTAAATTTTGTAGCTCGAAGGGTTAATATGTGTGTGTGTGTGTGTGTGCGTGTGTGTCATCGAAGTTTCTCTGTTACTCAGCGTATGTAAATAGTTCACTGCATAAGTATATAAATATGGGGTCCTTACGTGCACCTCTCGTATCTGTATCTCTCGTTCCTTATTTCTCTCTCTCCCTCTCCCTTATACCCTATCCCTCACACTTCGCCCTCCCTTCTTCCCTCACCCAACCCTCTTTCCTCCTCTCACACACACCCTACTTTTCCCTTCCTTTACCATCTTCCTTTCTTTCCTGCAAAATTTCCATGACAATTTTTCTACTCTATGGTGGTCTGTCTCACATTTTCCTGCCGGCTTTGGGAGGAAGGTTTGGTAGGTGGGACGAGCTTTCCTATTTTGCCATCCTTATATTCTGCTCCTGTTAATGTTTTAGTCACAGTCTCCTTTATAGCAAACAGCCTCGAAAGGACCAATAGGTGTGTGGTGTTTGCTTTCCTTTGTAATTCTCTCTCTCTCTCTCTCTCTCTCTCTCTCTCTCTCTCTCTCTCTCTCTCTCTCTCTCTCTCTCTCTCTCTCTCTCTCTCTCTCTCAGACCCGCACATTACAACCTTCTCCAACTAACCCCCACTTCCTCTTCTCATCCCACCTTGATCTGTTTACTTCCTCCTTCCCTCTTTCTTCCCTCCTTCTGTTTCTCCTTCCTTCTCTCCTTTCATATGTGTTTCTTCTTTCGCCCTGTCTTCCTTCTCCTTTTCTCCTCTTTCCAGTCATTGGTAAGGTTGGTATTTACAAAGCAAGTCTCTTTACTAACAATAAGGCCGGAATACCTAGAAGGACAGTAAGGTTTGCGTGTTTAATGTGTCGATGTAACTTCCTCCCATCATCCCTCCTTCTTTCCTCTCTCCTCTCCTCCCTCCTCCATGCCTTCCTTTATCTCCATCTTCATTCGTCCTTTCCTCCTTCGCTGTACCTTCCTCTCTCTCTCTCTCTCTCTCTCTCTCTCTCTCTCTCTCTCTCTCTCTCTCTCTCTCTCTCTCTCTCTCTCTCTCTCTCTCTCTCTCCTTCTCCCACCCTTAACCTTACATTACAGCTCCCCTCATCAACCCCGATTCTCTCTCCCTCCTCTTCTCATTCTCCTTTCTTCTCATCCTTCTTTCCTGTCTTCCTCCATTCCTCCCTTCTTCCATACCTTCCCTTCCCTCCTCCCCCCCTTTTCTCTTTCTTTTCTTCTCTCCTTTCCTCCCCTCCCTCTCTCCCTTTTCCTTTCTCCTTCCTTTCTGTCTCCTTTCTTCCTTGAATACATTCCTTTACCCCTCTCATTCCTCCTTCTTTCTCCCTCTCTGTACCCTTCTCTCCCCCTCTCTTTCTTTTCCCCCTCCTTCCCATTCTCCTTCCTTCCCCCACCCTAACCCTCACATTACAACCTTTCCTCCCTCCTCTCTCCCCCATTCTCTCTCCACACCTTCCCTCCCTCCCCACTCCCACCTAACCCATTTCCCTTCCCCCACCCCCTACCTCCCTCCCCCCCTCTTAGCACGTGCCCAGAACCACGTCCTCTTGCCCTCACGTGATGCCTTGAATTGCACGTGAAAGAAAAACCATCAAGAACAGATTCCATTAATTTCGAGTTACCCCTCACAGTAAATGAAATTGTCTTCCTAATTTTCTTTCACATCCTAAATTTGCGATCCGTTTCCCTTGCACTGTCAATGTACTCTGTGTGCTACTGGCCGCCCTCCCTCATGCACCCCGGCGTTGACAGGTCCGCCAGACAGCTGGACGGGTATGACAGGCCGAGGGGGAACCGTCGAGAGGAGGGGGGGGATATCAGGGTGGAGGGGAGGGGTGCATAGGAGTTGAGCAGTACGGTACGGTACGCCTTCCTCCACCCCACGAGGCTCACTCATTCCTCTTCGTAACCCCAAAAGATTGACCGAAACACACTAATGCACTCTGAGATCATATTCTAACTTCTACCAGATGATCTTATTCGGCTGAAGAAAACACCCAGCCCTTAACCCTCAAACGACTGCCGACGACTTATATATTTCACAAAGACTAACGCTAAATGATATTACTCGCCACGGGGAAGCTTCCTGCCTTGTGAGGGTTAAAGGGCAAACACCTACCTCAGTGAACCCTAAAAGACGGCCGGCACATTTCACAATTTTGGCTGATGTACCGTAGGACGATTGTGTTCACCTGAGTCAAGAAATACAGCCTTTAAAGAGTTAGAGCCGCACATGTTTGTTCAATAGTTTGGGTACGGGTTTTCGATATATTCTGTACTAATTTTTTTTTCTTTATCTGTAGTTAATGTGAATATCCATAACATTCTGTTTAAAAAAAAAATTTTTTTTGCTTCTATAACTTAAGTTTTATTTTCTCTTTGCCGTTTTCAATCTTCCTTCTGTTCCATAAACTAGCCTCTCGGAGTCACAGAGGAAACAATGGAACACACATACTTTACCATCATCCCCATGATCCTAGAACAGTTTATCCCTTTTATTTGGGGTGGACACATCTGCAGTACTGGGATGTGTTTCCAGACGCGAAGCAAAGGAAATGAAAATGAATGCTAGCCTCCAGCATTCTTCCTATAACATTGAACAATCAATAACCAGCACTCTGTGTAAAAACAAGAAATAAGACTTTTTATATTTTCATGCTCGAGATTCGGGGTAGTTTATATCTAAATGAAACTAACACAATATGTTACTGGTTTCAAGAGGCATAGTAAGACCTATGAAATAATCATGACTGATTTTTTAATCAACTCTCTTTACTGCCTTCTTTTAATGGGAGATTTATTACTGGATTTTAACATTTTATTCCTTCTTTACATATAACGGTAACTATTCACAGGTTGTCCCAGGTTTTGATGTAGGCTACTATTCTCAAAAGGTGATCTTGAGCTAAGTTTAATTAGGGAATTTTTATCATCACGGGTCCAAATTTCAACTGTTTCTGAAGTACAGTTACTGTTAACTTCACGAGTGTGATAATTTCGCCCATAAGGGCATCAGTAATTTCCCCGAAAGGGGTGAGAAGCCTTTTGTTCAAAATCAACCCAAGTATCACCTTGCAAAGTGAGTACAGCAAATCCATATACAAAGCTCTGTTAGGGTACATTGATAATCAGAATAAACAGGAATAAATGAAGCCATAGTGTTGCTGTGGCGTGTAGGATATAGGTTTGGTCCAGATGTTCCAACTTACAGCAGCTGGAGAGGCTGATTGTGTGCTGCTGATGAGACTGCCGATAGAGTCATGTTCAGTTTATCACAGGAAGATATATGACCATTTATCTTATTCACGGACACACGCACACAATTACACACATACACTTACATAAACCAAACCAGACCCAACCCAACCTATCTTAGTTTAACTAACCTAATTTTATATATCTTTGCTTAGACTAACCTTACTCAACCTAAGTCAGCCTAGTACATCTTAACATGACATAAATCTAGCCTAACTTTATTCAGACTTACGTCTAATCCAGTACAAACTGAACTCACGGCACATAATCCAACCTAACCAAACCAAATCCGACCAAACCAAACAGAACCTAGCTTAACATTGCCCATTCTAGGCTAATCTAACCTAATGCAGTGTAACTTAGCCCATACTTTAATTTAACTAAACTTACCGTGACCCAACCCACCCACATCTAATCGAATCAAGCTTAACCCAACCCATTCATATCTAACCTAACCAAACTTAATTCAACCCAGCCAGATCCTTCTAATAATTAGACTTAACCCAGCCCAACCTAATATAACCTAAACTAGTTCAACCCAGACTTGCTGAACTTTGTATAATACAGCCAACCTTTTCCAACCAAATGCAACCTAAACCAATTCAATCTATTTACAACGTAATAATATCAAACCAAGCCACACTTAACACAGTCCATCCCAGCCAAATCTTACCTAACGAAACTTAACTCCACCCAGCCCAGCCTTGCCAAATCTAACCTAGCCAAAACCCAGCTCAACCCGAAATAATCTAACCTAACCAAAGTTAATCCTGTTCGGCCTAATATAATTTAACCTACCATAGCTTAACCTGACTCAGATTCAGTAACACAACCCAGCCTAACCTAACTTAAGCAAACCAAAAACTAACCCAGCCTTACCAAATCCAGTCCAATCCAGCCTAATCCAACATAAGCCAAACCACTTCAGATCAGCCAAACCAGTCTAGTCCAATCCAGTCCAGCCTGACCCCATTCAATCAAACCAAATCCAACCCTGCCCAGCCTAACCTGACCTCATCCAACCCAACCCAATGCAATCAAATTCAGTCCAACCCATCCTAATCTAGACTAGCTTAATCTACCCACTTCTGTCCTAAATTTATGCATCCCAACAAGACTTGCAACTAACAGCCAAATCTAACACTTCACTTTGCTATTCATTTGTGATTTTCCCTTTATTCTGTCTGCTGTCAGTCGAATTTACTATGTTTTGGACAGCACCGTAATAAAGAATGGAATTACTGAAGGTTGATTTTACCCCGTCAGTTCAAAGTGTCCCTCCTAAACTGCCTAAAATCGTCTGAGGGTAGCATGAAGGCAATTGAATACGTCATATGTTGCAAGGGGTTAATGAGTTACCTGAGTTCCATTACCCATTAGCCATAAGGAGGTGGCAGTGACAGCATCTCCACATTAACTCTCTCTCTCTCTCTCTCTCTCTCTCTCTCTCTCTCTCTCATGTAATATCCTGATCTTACACTTCCTAATTACAGTGAGTGAGTCTCAGTTAAGATCAAACCACTTAATAAAGACAAGATCTGTGTGCATGCTCTCTCTCTCTCTCTCTCTCTCTCTCTCTCTCTCTCTCTCTCTCTCTCTCTCTCTCTCTCTCTCTCTCTCTCTCTCTCTCTCTCTCTCTCTCTCTCTCCGGATGTTCTATGAGGGTGTGCAGAGGTGGATCGGGGGTGTGGGGAGTATGGGGGAGGGAGGGTAACAGCTGTGGCGGTGGTGGCAGGGAATGGTTTATGAAGAGTTAGAGGTCTTGGTTTCCCCTATGTGCCCCTTCCTTCTGTCCTTCCCTCCTGCCTTCACTCTTTCTTCATTCTATATTCTTTTCTTCCCTCCTGCGTTCTTCTATTTCTGTCTCTTCCTTCCTTCTTTTTGTTTTTTCGTCTTTTCTTAGTCCATCCTTCTCTCTTTTCTTTCCTTCCTCTTTTAGTTTCTCATATTCTTTTCTGACCCATTCCACTCGATCCTAACACAGAATAAGACACAAGCTAACAGATCTAACCCACCGCATCTTCATCGTACTCAGTCCAGGGCAACCGGATTTGATGTAGCCAAACCCAGTCTAACCCAGCCTAGTCTAATCTGACCTAAACTTAACCAACTTACCATATTTCGACCCACTCCTTCCTCTCATAATGAAGTCCAGCCTTATTTATTTAACCAAGGCTTCATATTTTCCTTCCACACACCCCAGGTTATTATTATCATGTCAGACCTGTTCCATCCTCACTTAGCATCTTAACCCTGTTTAATTTAAGTTAGCCTATTCAAGCTTCTTTTAATCCCCGGGTGTTCCTATTTCTATTGTAACATTGTTCTTATGCTACTAAACTTATTAGTTCCTTTTGTCCTAATTATTTCCCTTCATTCCTGTCTCTAAACAAACTTACCAGTCCAAGCTAACCTAACGTTTCCTTCAATCTAACTTAAACCAAGCTGTTGTAAATAGATCCTAATACAATTTTTCTCTACTTGAACATTTTGATTAATAGTAGGTCAGACTAAATTTTGGGTTGACAAAAGACTTAACTGTTGCACATAAATTTTGCAATTCACGAATTAATCCTTGAATTGTTAATGTAAAATTCTTATTGAATCTAAATTTTTTCGCAAAATTTACTTTTTCCTTCCTCATTTATCTCCTCCTTCCGATTTCCCCCATCCCTTCTTCTTCCCCCCCACTCCCTTCCTCCTTCCCTTCCTTACCTCCTTCCGCCTTACCCTTCCTTCCCGCCTTCACTTCATTCCACTTCATCTTTCCTACCGTCCTTCCACCTTCCTCTCCTTTCCTCTCTTCGTCCTTTCTTGCCTGGATGAATGGTTAGATAGCTAAATAATTGGTTGATTAGATCGACATAGACAGATAGATAGACAGATTGCATTCACACTTGTCAGGTCAAAGGCTTTAAGCTTGAGATACATATATTCATTCATTTAGCATTAGTATATTTGTTTTGTTTATAATGGTCTATATCCACAACAACTTCCTATGTAACATTTTCCCATTTTTCCATCAGTCTGTTGCATTATATAACCCTCAGATGATAGGAACCCACCCTTAAGCTGTATAAAGTGGTCCAGAGGTTTCAGTTTTTTTTTTTCTTTTTTTTCTGAATCAATCTCTCTCTCTCTCTCTCTCTCTCTCTCTCTCTCTCTCTCTCTCTCTCTCTCTCTCTCTCTCCAGATACAGTAATTCCTTCAGGGAGAACATGAAAGCGGAATTGGTGCGAGAGATTTAGGAGTGGGTAGGGAGGTGCTTTGAGGCATTTTCATTTCCAGCAGTTTCATTCAGCTTATTATACCTCGGAGTGAAGGGGTTGGAAATAATCACCGTCCATCACCTAAAGCATGATTTTACCGTACTCTTTCTGCTGTCGTGCTTTTTTTTTTTTTTTTTTTTTTTGTGAGACCTCTCGTGGTAAAGAGTTTATAATTAATCTCCAATTACACGTCCAGCGCAATGACGTCTCTCATATCATGGTTAATAATGTATAGCTTTATTCAGTTTAGAACAGACGCTTATGTAATGCGATCAGTGATAGTCGTTTCAGATTAAATTTAATAATCATAACTATATAATAATGAACATTGGTAGTAATAATAGCTAAACATCAACACTATTACTAATAAGAGAATACATCATGCATTTGTTAACGCTGTCACAAGTCGACTAAAATCCATTGCCGTACTTGGTCAGTTATAACATGAGGAGGAGGAGCACTGTATGTAAGACGGACTGGGATGGAATGAATGCCTGCAACCGAGTCAATAGTGATTGAGGAGTGCATGCTGAGGGAGTAGATGAGTAATTGCTGTCGAATCAATATAAAGTCGAAGACTGGATTTTAGAAAGTGGATAAGGAGAAATGAACACTTACAGTTTGATCAGTATAAAGTGGAAATCGGGCTTAAAGGGAATAATTAGGCATAAGTGAACACTTGCAGTTAAATCATTATAAAGCAGAACGCTGAACTGTAATAGGTGGATAGGGCAAACAATTGCAGTTGAATCCATATACAGTGCAAATCTGAGTTTTAGAGGGTGCTAGGAGGACTAAATACATGCAGTTGTTACAGCATAAGGTAAATTGAGTTCTAGAGGGAGAACTGGGGGAAATAATACTGCAATTGAATCAACATAAAGTAGAAAACTGAGTTCTAGAGGGTGGATAGAGAGGATTGAATAATTCCAGTTGAATCTGTATAAGGGGGAAGACTGAGTTTTTGACTGGGATGGATAAGGAAAATGAACAATTGCTACTGCAGTTGATCCAGTATAAGGTGGAACATCGGATGCTAGAATATGGATTGGTATAGCATGAAGGATACAAGCTGTCAAAATATGTTTGAGTAGTAGCCTACTGTACCAGGTGGTATCTGCCAGAAGTGGATGGTAGGAGGAGGCGAGGAAGACCGAGAATTTAGTAGATTATAAGCTTAAAGACGAATGAGAGAGAGAGAGAGAGAGAGAGAGAGAGAGAGAGAGAGAGAAGGGGGATTGGTACTTGCAAATCGACGTTATGTGACAAATATTATACGGCCATTTTCGTTAACTTATCGCCTTTTCCAGGTTTAGCTTTCATTAATTAACACTTGATTAATTGTTAAACTGAAACTAACACAATCTGTTTCACCCTATTAACCGTACAGACACCTATATACTATACAGTGCTCAGGGGCCGCTTTAGCGAAAAATAGAGCCAACGGGCACCAAAATGGCGTCAATTGGCCTAGATTTTAAGATCCACTTCTCTCTTCACCCTCTTACGTCAGAGCCGCACAGTAACTCCCATTTTCTTTGCACTACGGCGGGAATTTCAACCATTTTCGCCCCTGGAGCCTCACCCGGGCAGCTGATCGGGGCAAAACAGTGCGAAGCGACGAGTATGGGGGCTGGGGAGATAGGAAAAAATATATGGGGGAGAAATAATAGCTTGGAAAAATAATAGAGCGGGTTAATGAAGGAGGGGAGGGGAGGGGGGACTTAGGTATTGTTTGGCGGGTCTTTTGTTTCGCAGGGAGCAACGACCAGGGTGGAACTGCGCAACTGGGGTGGCTTATGGGTTGGCTGGGGGTAGTCTGGGATCTATATATAACTGATTGAGCCTGCATAGAAATGGTAGTTGAAGGCAAGAAGTAGAAGAACGGGGAGAAGGAGAAAAAGTAGAAATAAAGAAGAAAAAGGAGAAGCAGGAGAGGGAAGAAGAAAAAGAAGAAATAGAGGAAAAATTATTAAATATATGCCTATCGACTACACGCTGATCATTATGGCACACAATTAACTGTTTGTCAAGTCTCAATCTTCCCTTAGAATACGATACACAACAATCGAATTTACATCCAGGTCCCCAATTGGACTGCTGGTTAAACAGGGACAAAGGGAGAACAAACTTTGCCCAAGAGTCTGACCGGCTCTAGAATCGAACTCGGGTCCTTTTAGTAGTTGCGAGCTGGATGTGTTAACCATTACGCCACCTGCTCCCCCTTGAAGGTATTTCGGCATCTTATAATAATAATAATAATAATAATAAATGTGCCAGTGGTTATGGTTGTGAGGTGACGCCAGGTTCCTGAAGGCTGGGTTATTACAGTTTTTTCACGTTAACTTGGCCCAGATTTTCGTTTTTTTTTTTTTTTTCCAGCTTAATTCATGTAGCTCAGTGATTGTATAGGACAATATTGTGACTCTACATCCTTTCATCAGGACTTCTTCGTGACTAGCATTATATTCAAACGTTTATCCATTGTTACAACTTGGCAGTGAAAATGGAGAGATGGCAATTTTAGGCCAGGTTAAAGTAAAAAAGGGTAGTCTCTTTCACTGAGCATACTTCCAGATCTTACCTCAGCCCATCTTTATTTATGGTTCAAGTTTGGAATGACGATGATGATGATTATGATAGTACGACATAGAAACATTTTTTCCCCTCTGTTTTGCTTCAGATTTATTTACCATTGCTAGAGCTTTTAACCTTTTACTGCCAAGCGCGATCATTTAGTAGTTTGGACCCATAAACTTCACGACTAAGAGTAACAAGGAGCGGCCAGGAAATTTAGACTGTAAAGGGGTATGGGTCCTCCATTTTGTGTGTTATTCTTGCTATCATCATGCAATATATTAAGCTTAGGAGGCATATCTTAGACACATTGGGATAATGAAGGTTATGTTTTTACTTCTTCTGTTCACAGGGTCGCTAATACTTGTGTGGCAGTGGCAAGAGTAAGAGGACGTCATCGTACCAGGTGGGTTAAGGGGAGGGACAAATAAAAGTTAGTAGACTGTTAGCTTATAGAGAGAGAGAAAGAGAGAGAGAGAGAGAGAGAGAGAGAGAGAGAGAGAGAGAGAGAGAGAGAGAGAGAGAGAGAGAGAGAGAGAGAGAGAGAGAGAGAGCAATTTTTCATTTGAACAAGAACCACCAAATTTGTCAAAAAAAGAAGAAAACTACATATTAAAGAGACGCTTAAATGTATCTGTTAAAACAATTATATAATACACACCAATGCAATAATACCCACAAATACCTATAGATCTGAAGTGCAGTGACACATTATGGCAACGTCTTGGCTTTCACTCAGAACAGAGCAGCATGTCTGCCAGTTTACCTTGCCTCACCAATCCATTTATTTCTGCTTTATGTCTGACGCTGCATCCTGGAAGAGGGCAGCCCCGACAACAGGCCTCCCAAGAATTTCTCTTCCTGTTTAGTGACAAACTCCCACGACACAACACCCTTCCTCATGTACTCTTGTTTTTTTTTTTTTTTCCATCACTATTATAGGGTCAAAGGGGGACAGTAGTTTTCCTCAAGCCCCACTCTTCCTTTAGAGTACAACCCGTAACTGTCGATGATATAGCCACGTCCCTAATGCACTGCCTGTTAAGCTGGTGCAAGGGGGAAACATAACTCCACTACGTTTGATGTCTACCTCTTCTACCTCCCTACTGCAGATACCTGTTTGTCTAACCCTCTGGCGACGAACTGCCACTCTTAAGCTAAATCATATAATCTGGAGGCAGCAAGAATAAGAGCCACGATTCCTGGTGACGATGTATGTGTGGAGATTTTTTTTTTTTTTTTTACGACAGGCTACTCCCTTAGCTAAAAAAAAAAAAAAAAAAGGTCGTCTGACAGAAGCAAGAACACAATAGTTGCGATTTTTGTTACCGTTAAATGACTAAGTTCTATATGACCTTGTACTTCAATTCATAGGAAACAGTTATCTATATAAAACTGAGTCTTACATCGATGTGCAGGTGTATCCTGATAATACTTTCTTATTTTTAGTAATATCATGATTACCCACAGAGTTATAATCATTGTCGCTGGCTCCCTATTGATTTATTTACCCAGCCAACTCAAGAGATAGAGGCAATGCTGGTGTGTGCGTTTATGAAGATCTTTAAGAAATACTGATGGCGATGAACGACGGTAGGTCCCTGTGATTTTGGACACAGGTAAGATAAAAGACTTTCAAATTCGACGTTTTGCCATTATCTCCATTATCAATACCGGGTAGCTTTATCCTCCTCGTCACCATCACTGTCATGACCATCATCATGAGCTCCATACATACCCTCCACCTTTCTTTCATCATTATCATCACTTCTTTCCTCCTCCCCTCTTCCTCTTATTCATCATCATCACCACCAGCATTTCCATCACCACTGGGAGGGAAGGATCCAGAAATCAGGAAAAGTTAACCATACCAGTGGGGAATCGCCATTAATCGAGAAGCCAGTAAAAACGGATACACTTGGAATTCAAATCCAACAAAACCAGCAAAAGAAAATGGACGTTGGAGGGGAAACTAACATATTCCGGCCGAGTAATCATTAGAAAAGCAATTATTCTCAACGTATCTTAACAAGGAATTCAGTTTCATGAGTGTGCTGGCAACGATTCCCCTCTAAGAGAACCGAGCGGCTGGCGAGAAGTGCCTTTTGTTGACGGCACAGCTGCCATCAGGTCTACCGCATTTTCGAAGTCATCTGTATTTCGAAAACGGTTCAAAAAATCCAAATCCTCTACGAAACTCTATGCTCCGTGACGGAAAGGTGTTTTCTTTTCATTGCTACAACCATAACTTCGCGTATTAGACAGGGGATTATGAAATTTAGGAGTGATATATGTGAGGGATACTGTTGGTAAGCTTGGTAGGGTCAATGACTCACCCGCCATGGAACGTTCTGGCGGGAAACGTTTATTCGGGAAGCTTTGTTTACTAGCAAATGCATGCGATTATTCTGCATTCCAGTCGTACTTGTTGCTTCCACTATGCTAATACAATTTGCCCAAATAACGCAAGTTTTCGACATTCCTGAGACATTTCTTAATATTAGTACTTTTATATACTGCATGTGGTTTGTTGCCCGGTGAAGGATGGAAAATAGAAAGGGAGAAAAATTGATAAGAAAGGTAATGAAAGGAGAGAGGAAAGGGGAAGGAAGAAGACAGCAAAGAGTAAAGAAGCAGAGAAGAGCAAGGAGGGAGGGAGAAGAACGGGAAGGTAGAGGGTGAGAAAGGGGAAGGAAGGGGAACGGGAAAGGGAGGGGGGAGAGGAAAGGGGAAAGTAATGGCAAGAGAGGAAGGGGAACGAAGGAGGAGGAAGAGCTAAAGAGGAAAGTAATGGTAGGAGGGAGGGAGCGGAATGGGAAGGAAAGAGACGAGAGAAAAGGGGAAGGAAGGAGGGATAAAAAGGAAACACTGAATGAAATGGAGGTTATAATTAATGAAACAAAGAAATAGATTACTCTAGGGAAGAGAGAGAGAGAGAGAGAGAGAGAGAGAGAGGAGTGGCATAAGCTGGAAACCCTCATCCTTGGCGCCAAAATGCAGTACAGGGAGGGTGTCGGGGTGAGTGACCGTGGCCCCAGCTGCTGCCCCGCCCCAGCCAACCCCATCTCGTGAGGTGGTGGTGGGGATATCTAGCCTGTTGTCCTACTATCTCTCCCTATCTATCTATTACCCAACGCCGCATCCTGTAAGGGGGTGGGGGATCAAGCTTGGTGTAGTACTATTTATCTTTGGTTTCTGACGCCGCATCCTGTGAGAGACATTGTCGATCAGTGTAGGGCATATCTAGCTCGATATCGCACTGTCTTATCTCGTTTGTCTGTATTATCTGACACCGCTTCCTGTGAGGGGTGGCCTCGATGAAAATTACTCCCGGGTGTCTCTGTCCCTACTCAGTAACGACCCCATAGTCCAACGACACATTATCATCATCATCATCATCACCTTCCCGTTAATTCTTGAGCACATTGTCTCTGCACCTCCTCGTTCTCCCACTCCTTCTCCCACCCACACCATTTTCCTCCTCCAGGGGTAAAGGCGGTGGTGGAGTGGTAGCGTACTCATCTAGTAACTGGAAGACCTTATGCTCGATTGCCGGGCTGGTCAGTCCTGAAAAAAGTTTGTTTCCTTCCTGTCGTTATTTGAGCAGCAGTATACTGAAACATGAAAAAGTTCTCTTATTTATAAGAAGAGACTGAGACACCGAAGATTCGTGTTTGTATTAATGAATATCATATATTCGACAGGTGTTAACCCCTACTCTCTCTCTCTCTCTCTCTCTCTCTCGAGCGAGCGAGCGAGCGAGCGAGCAAGAGCGTGGCCAGGAAAGCAATAGCCCACTATAAAAAATAGTACTGTTTGCCCGCTGATGAATCTACGTCCTCAGGCTGAAAGGCTTAATTTCACTCACTATTGCATGTAATCAGGTCATACGTATCTTGTATAGTAACGGCGGAAGTTATAACAATTTCACTTGCCTGCATGAAAGCAAAATATATACGGATCGCTTTATCGTTTGACCAGAAACGATTGCACGGTGTTTTACAGTACATCATTTTGCCCCTCAGCTGTGCAGTATATTAGGTTATATGCCAGCATCAAGCGAACATTTGTGTATGTACCAAAAGTGAAGTACGTCGTTTATGTTGAACGAGGTATTTTCAGTTTTTGTACATATAATTTTTTTTTAATTTTCCCAAGCCTTCTTCATATTAGGGTCGGTAGTTGTATACGGAATAGGTCCTGACTCGTATAGCTCTAATTAGGACATTGGTGCCTCCTGTAATAATGCATGTGCCTGACCTGAGTCTCTAGGTGATGAATGTAGACATTTGCAGTCGGTGGTATTCTTTGGTCTAGGTATTTTACTCATTAGTGTACGCATAACGTGACTATATAGTTAGGCTTGGCTATTGATCTTTCAGTCTTTAGTGTAGGGTAGCGCTAAGTTGTGTTTATCAGTGTTAGTTTCTCAGGTTTGTTTTCATTATAAATTAGTTAATAATCCTTAGAAAATGACATTATATAATATGAATATGTTATTGGCTGAATGACCTGGGTCTTCGACCCTGTTCTCGATAGCCAGCAATAAACAGATAAAACCAGACCAATTTGTTTTGACAAAGTAGCCTGTGTGCTACTTTGCCCCATTGTTAGAAAATGTTGAAGTATACCTAGTGCTGAATTATAACGACGAGAATAAGAACAAGGCGGGATGAGGTATTTGGTTCTCAGTTCCACGAAATCTAGGCGCATATTCGTCACATTATCGAACCAGGAAGAAAGATTACACGGAAATGAAATGCTGTTTTGCCCACAGGTGTAAGAACATTTAGTTTTACCTGAAAAGTTACCTTTTAATCACACCTGGGCAAACGACAACACAACATGTTATCGTTCGATATTTATGACACACAACATTGTGCGTGGCATTGAACCCCTGGTGAGAAGCATTCGATATTATGTCCCAGGTGATAACACATGAGAGTGTGTAGCCATTCGTTAGTACGTGGGAAGTTCATTGGACCTCAGTGACCAGTCTACTTAGTCCATGTTCAAAATGGAATACAAAGTAAATGTCCTGTAGAAATATGTGTCATTAACCCATCATTCAAGCCTTCGAAATAATAAAACACACACACACACACACCAGTGATTTAACTGAACGATAAAGAATAAAGCCAGGCCACGTAACAAGTGTCATAATTATTTTTTATTTAAGGGAGAAGGAAGCAGAGCCTAGAGATCCGAAAATTTGTTTCCTGCAAATAAATGAATGCCAGGTTTAAGATTCTTTAATTTAGAGAGGCCTGAATCCATTGAGTTAAAAAAAAAAAAAAAACAAGGAAGTTTCAGAGCTGACCTGTAGCATACATAAAGAGCTGGGAGCATCTGTAAACTCTTGCAATAGAGGGCTGAACAGAAAATAAATGAGAATTTGTTGCCAGAAGGGTACTGCACGCCTGCCGAAATGAAGAAGGGATGCAAGCAGGCAGTTTAGAGGAGCAGTGATAATTGAAGTAGTGATATAAAAAGAGATGAAGATGCAACATTACTGTGAAGAGAGAGAGATTAAAGGGGGTTAGTACGAGGACAGTTAATGAAACGAAAAGCCTTTGCCTCCAGTCTGCTGAAAGGAGCTACAAGCGCGAAATCCCCCCACAGAGTTGCACTCCACACACAGACGAATAAAACCCCCGTATTAGTATCTCCATAGTATTAATTCCCTCACTATTATGGTATCTAGTTTGCTGTATTCATGCTACTGTCAGACGGTTTTCTTCAGGTCATAGGAGATTGCTTGTGATGGAAAAGACTGAAATATTTCCACTAAAGTCTCTGGCATGAAGAGGATTTTTTTTTTTTTTTCGTGCTATCCTCAGACAATTTTCTTCATCACAGGAAAGACTTCTCGTACTGAGCGGGATAAGCAGTCTGCATTGGCTCCTTCAGTACGATGACATTCCTTTATTAGCTCATCCTTACTAGACAACTTTAGTAATCAGTTTTACCATTTCTCATTCTGAATGCATTAAAATCCTCATTAATCCTCCCATTACAGTAATACCTAGGATGATAGGCTGAACACAGAGACAGCTAGAGATCGAGCGGCGTGGAGAGCCGCCAATACGTGACCAAGGCCAAGGCATGCAAGCATCTTGGAGCCTTTTTAAGCAAACAAAAGAACGAACGAACTACACTGGACCCTTACTCCATTATTTCTGCCCTTGTCTGGCGATTTTACTCAACTAAGGAGAGCCTCTTGAAGTGGGAGGGTTACTGAACAGTGTATTAATAACGCTGGTTGTTCCGTTACTAGCTGTGCAGACCGTTAGCAAGCAAGGTGTGAGAAAGGCAGGTTTATGAGGGGGCTGGGGACGGCAAGGTGTGTGTGTGGAGGGGGGGACTACTTATTTATCACTGAAGAAAGTAGCTTGGAAGGGCATCGAAAAAATTGTTTTTTAATCCAAATAATATATAATCTGAAAATTGGACACACACACTTCGGATGAACTAGGCTAAATACCGAAAATTAAACAGATCCCCATCAGCACACCACAACCCGTACCCCCACCATCACAGTCCTCTCAGTTCCGTTATATCCGGTTGGTGTTGTATCGGTCCGGTGTGTTTGGGTGATAAGACATCCGACCTGACCCCACCTGACCAGGACTGACCTCACCTGGGCCAGCACCAGCACCGTGACCTCTAATTATCCGGTGGTCAGGGTTAGGCCGGAAACAGGGTCATTCTGTCACCTGGACATTAAATCTGGCTGATAACCCTCGTAGGGCGGGGTATCTCCCTCACCTTAGTATAACAGTTTAGAGACGCCGAGATTCTAATCGTTCAGTGAACTGAATTGAATAGCTGTTAATTGTTAAAGTACGCAAAATGCGTTCTGTAAACGAAAATGGTGGATGTCTTCCACGTACCTTCTAAATCAGTCAAAAATATATTCCAGTTGTACGAGTTACAACGCTAAACAATAGATTACATAATAATGAAAAATTATTGAGTTGAAAAATAGAAACTAATACATTAAATTTTGTGCTTCATGCGTACTGTGCTGTAGGCCAGCAATGTGTCCTACTTCATTAGTGGTCTGCGAAAACCTGTCACAAACAGCTTATACTCGCAGTGCATGTTGCGTACTGTCTGACACCCTATTTAGAATATTCATTAAGCATGATAAATGGAACATAATAGAGAGACCTGATCCGTTCTTGTAGCAGCCACCCTAGATAACGCGAGGATTTTAGTCAGCTCCGAGGAAGACCTCGGAGGATAAAACTTGTCAGATGAGCCATGTACTGTACCTTTGAATAAACCATGGAGAGCAATCAAATATTGAGCATGATGATGTCATATATTATGATTCTTGCTGCCAAACCATTTTATTTAGTTTACGCAACACCTCTCGCAGCGAAGGAGTTATAGGCATTCACCATTAATCCATTGTGTGAGATCACACATATACCCCTGTATTATGAGAAGTAACCTTTTAAAACGACACTTTATTATCAGAATATTGGGCTAAAAGTGATAAGTATTAAAGATAAATGAACTCTATTATTCATCGTATATTTTAAACGTTCCCTGATATCCTCTGCACCCCATGTAGGACGAATGTAACTATAGCCTAAAACACATCACTGAACGTCATAACGTTGACACCATTTATATTTTGATTCTTCCCACCACCACCAGACAATATTATTAAACTCAGGACGGACTTACATCTTGAGAAGTTAAACAGACCTTTTTGATTATCCCCCTCGCTATAGATAGCCTTTGTTAACCTGCATCAAGTAGTTTATTCCACGTCCAAAAAAAAAATAAAGACGTTATCGTACCACAGGAGTTATTTTCAAACTGTTAAGTTAAAATTAGTAAGCATTACAGAATGAACAAAGAAAACTGTACAACTTACACCTTTAACATTTTCTGGCGGATTCCAGTTTTGAGATGAAGGAAATCAGGTCAGAAAAACACACAATTTAATATCAAACTATAAGAAATATTGTAGAAATTAAGAAAATGCAGTAACAGGAATAACTATCATAGATCTTAAACATTTTCCGATATATTTGCTTTGTTGAGAGTGACGGAAATGAGCCGTGTTAAGCATCGGCCTGTGTGAAGAGTTTAACAAAATGCCCAACAATTCCCGCCTACGCTTTTGTAACTGGGAGGGCGAGAGAGAAACGAAATAAGGGGGTGGTTTATGTGGGCGAAATTGTACTCTTATCTGATAGGACTTTTGGCTCTACTGCAGATGAGGGATAGGATCTTTTACTCCCCCATAGGCTGAAATATAGGTAAGAGACATAAATGGAAGTAAAAATAATAAAGGCGAAATTGTACCCGTAAATCATGGGAGTTTCGACCCTATGAAAAGTGAGGGAGGGGATACTTTTGTTCCCACAGACAAGAACACGGGAGAGAATGATAAGACCGACACTGCAGCTTTAACCAGTGGGAATTTCGACCCTATGATGGACTCTATTAGCAGTACGCTGGCCAGACTAAAGGACACGAAAATGACCATACTGTAGAAAAATAAGGACGACATTATGCCTTTGTCCAATGGGAGTTTCACCTTTATTGTAAGAGACGGACAGAGCCTTTTTGTCACCCATAGACGTGAAAATGTAAAAAATTCATGAAGACGATATTACGCCTTAACGTAGTGGGAATTTCAACCTTATGATTAATGGTGGATAGGGCCTCTTTGCCACCTAGAGACCGAAATCAGGTGGCTAGACCGTCACTTCAGACCATGGGAGACCGCAGGACCGGAAGACTTTTGTGCGGAGACCGCGGAGACCTGAGGATGGGGAGGATTGGTCTGGTGTGGTGGGTAGTGTGGGTGGGTGCGGGTGTGGGTATGGGTGTATTAAGTGTGTGTGTGTTTATGGGATGTTGGTGTGGGTATGTAGGTAGATGTGTGTGGATTACATGTGGATGTGGGAGCGGGGATTGGTTATGTGTGTTTGGATGTGGGTATGGGTGTTGTTTGCGTGTGTGGATGCACATGTTTGGCTTTTATATGGGTTTATGGGTGCGGGTGTGAATTTAAGATTATGAGGGTGAGCACAAGGTAGTGAAGGAGTGGCGTGTGTGTGGATGTGTGGTGATACTGTGAATTGGTGTATGGTGCTGATGGTGGTGACAATGATGGTGATGATGGTAATGGCAGTGAAGATGATGGTGTGTAGGTACAAAGGAAAATCTTCAATGATACCACGACACCAGCGAAGCGATACCACTACACCAGTGACGTAAACACTACACCAGCGGGGCACAGATGTGGTTGTATGTTATGGTTTGTGTGCGTGGGTGTGGTATGGGTGTGGTTGTGAGGTTGTGTGTGGGTGTAGGTTTAGAGTGGTGAGTGTGCGGTGGGTGTGGGTTTGTTATGGGTTGTGTTGGGGGATGTGGTTGTAGAGTGGTTGATTTTGCTGTAATGGTTGTGTGTGTGTGTGTGTGTGTGTGTGTGTGTGTGTGTGTGATAGCTCTACCACTGAGCAAGGTTTCATGCTTCTAGGTTTTAAAAAATATATATGGCAGTGGATTGAGGACATACATGCGAACACACACATTGTCCTTTATGTTATGCTAGTGATGATAACAGTGAACGTGGTGAGCTTTTTACATGACCCTGGTGCGTGGTGGGTACAATGTCCGTTCTGTAATTCAAAATCCACCAGAAGAACAAACCGTATCAAGAACTTTGTAAAGGTAGATGAACAGCCTACGTTCCTGGTGGCATTACGAAAAAAAAAAAAAAAATCTTGGAAATTCAAACGTACACACACATGCTGCAAGAAAGGAGCGTTTGGAGTCTAGCAGAGAGACGGACAGACAATGAGGTTCGGGGTATTTTGGTGTTGACGTGTATTTGCTGTAATGTTAGGAAGAATAGCCTGAGATGTCATGGGCGTGTGGAGAGCATGGAGAACGAGAGATTGACTAAGGGAGTGTTTGTGAGCAAGGAGGAGTGAGAAGAGAGGCCGTGGATGATGCAGAGGGACAGTGGAGAGGTATATAAATGACAAGAGTGTGAGATGGAGGGAGAGCAACCTGATGGCGGAAGACGGCAACAAGGAGGCAATTTGTTCGTGTCCACACCTTTGGGGATTAACTCTCTCGAGGTAAAAAAAAAAAAAAAAATGGTAATCTTTTCCAACCAAAGACGGACTATTTTATTCAGTGGAGTATGCATGATAAGACTCTGAGAGTTAATAGTCTACTGTCGCATTGTATTGTTTTCCAGCCAGTGCGATTCTCTGTTCTAGACAGCACCACCCGATTTTTTTCAGTTGAGAGTAAGTCATAGGAGCATCACAGTTAAATTGTCTGGTTACTTATAGATTGACAGATATGGCATTTTCTCTTAAAACTTTTTTTTTTTTTTAACCAAAGACTGACTTCATTTGGCCAGAACATGAGAATCCTTCGAACCTAACCTTTGAACCCTTTGGACGTAAAGCCTCGGACCTAACCCGGACATCCTTCTGAAAAGGAAAGACACTGAAGAACCACTCAAACTATTCATGGTCAACCTAACATAACACTAAAAATAGCATCTTTCGGTCTTCATCTTAGCAACATTCAAGCCTACCGTGGCATCCTTCAAGGCTAACCTTGGCATCATTCTGATCTTACCTTGACATCCTTCAAACCTAACCTTGGCATCCTTCGAACCCAACCTTTGGCATCCTTTGAATCCTACCTGGTATCCTTCTAACCTAACCTTGGCATCCTTCAAACCTGATCTTGACATTCCTCGCACCTAACTTTGCCATCTTTCAGACCTAACCTTGACATCCTTCAGACGTGACTTTGTCTTCCTTCAAACCTAATCTTGCTATCCTTCGAACCTAACCTTGACATCCTTCGAACCTAACCTTGACATCCTTCGAACCTAACCTTGGCACCCTTCGAACCTAACCTTGGCATCCTTCAAACCTAATCTTGCTACGGTATCCTTCGAACCTAACCTTGACATCCTTCGAACCTAACCTTGGCATCCTTCGAACCTAAACTTGACATCCTTCGAACCTAACCTTGGCATCCTTCGAACCCAACCTTGGTATCCTTCAGATCTAATTTTGGCATCCTTCAAGCCTAATCTCAGTGTCCTCTGAGAATAGTCTTCTTTTTAGGCAATGTGCTTTAAAAGGGAGGACTCCAGGAAGTTTTTTCTAGATAATTAAACACACCTGAAGAGCGAACATAGCAAAAAATTAACTCGTATTATCGCAAACGAAGGAGGCGTCTGTAGAAGCCTCAACCTCAATAGCATCTAGTCTACACTGAGCATGAGAGAAAGAAATACATAGACAAAATTTTAAGGACGAAACGAGTATAACAAGTCAACCCCAGTTTTGTGGGAGACGGAGCACATAAAAACTCCAGGTACACATTTCTGATTCCACACACACACACACACACACACACACACACACACACATTAACGCCTCACAAGCAGCCCTGGGAGTGGCGTGAGAGGCGGAGGAGGCCTGGGGGTCCGGGCACAAAGGCAGGACGTTGAGACAGCTGCCAGGAGGATCACCCAAGCATGCATGTCGCCATTTCGTCCTAACAATTCTTCGCCCCAGTTAGCCTTTTCCCCTCTAAATCCTAACAAACCTCGCCGAAAAAGGAACCAGAGAGTATAAGAGTATTTTTGAATGTGAAAATTGTAGAAAAATGTATATCTAGTGTCCTCCAAACGCAGCCATTACGCATATAAACACAAGATCCTTTTGAGACCGACCCGCCATTGTGTCTCTGAAAGGGGGAGTGATGGCGCCAAAATCTCAACCCCCGTCTGTCCCTTTGTTGCACTCGTACCCCTGCCTCACAAACCATATCACCGACCCAAACCAACAACTTTTGATTTTAGTGATATTTGAGGGAACTTCGATATGTAAGCAGAATCAGGGACGAGAAAAAGGCAAGTATTACAAACCCAAATGCCCACATAAAAATACATGGCGCCAATGTTACCCTCAGACCCAATAACTTCCCTACACGACCAGTATTTTGATTTTGGTGAGAGAAGAAAATATGAAAGAAGGCACTAATTACGAAAGAATATATGTCTCTACAAATGAAACCTCAGATCTTTACGCAACACCCAATGATGCCAAAATCTCAACATCAATCTGTTCTCTCATAACACCCAAGCTATCCCAACACAAACCCTCAAACTTTACTGCACCAACAAACTTTTGGTCTTAATGGTAACAGACGGAATTAATTGATGTTAAGAACTAGAAAAATAAAGAAATTTTATATATATGTGCAAAACCATATATCCTGACCATCTCCATTTTTTGCATTAATATAACTGCCAAACAAAAAATGCTCATACTTCAGGTCTGCCTATAAACTTTCTATATTACCTCTATTAGAGGGCTTATGAGATATATAGTTAGAGAGCTTAAAAGATGCCATAAGAGAATTGCAAGCTAATTTCACAAAGTAACATATGTGGCGAAGTCACGATTTTTTTTCTTCAAAAATAATGCCAACAGCAATTCCCTTGGTTTATATACAGTGTAATCATGATCATCATCATCAGCAGCAGCAGCAGCAGCAGCTTTACCCTATTTCCCACTGCTATAAACGGGGTGGGTAGAGGTACGAAACAAGAAAAGGAAAACACAATCGCAAAAGGACTCTATCATCAGAATCCCGAGGAAAAAGGCCAGGCTT
Source organism: Coenobita brevimanus (assembly GCF_032717465.1). NCBI lineage: Eukaryota > Metazoa > Arthropoda > Malacostraca > Decapoda > Coenobitidae > Coenobita > Coenobita brevimanus. Next base: position 37,648,359 of record NC_137004.1, read on the forward strand.
CCATTCACGCATTCAAACCATAGACATTGTTATACCTCGACATGAAAAATTTGAATACCGGTAATAAATGAGGAAATCCCCGCGATGTCCTGAGGAAGAGACTATATCTTTACCAGTGCAAGGTCAAACATATACTCATTGAGGTATATACTATCCCCTGGTCACTTAAACTTGACCTAAAACACCATCGCATCAGTAGAATATGATGGTAGTCACGAAGAAGTGTTGTGAGGATTGTGTACAGCCGCAGTATTGTCGTTTTGTGCCACTGAGCTATGAGAAACAATATGCGAAAGGACGAAAATCTAGGCCAAGTTAAAGTGAGTGTCACAATCAATCACTCCTTTGTCGCTCTGATTTAAACACCTATTACAAGATCCTGAACCCCACTATGCAAGTACACATTTAACCCTTTCATGGTCGGGACAGCTCTATCATTCTGCTTGAGCTCATGCCGGGCGATTTTTTTTAAGAGTCAGACAAGCCCAAAATAGCTCTAGAACCAGAAATAACTCTACCTCAGAACCAGATTTATAGATATGACAAAACAGCTCAAGAAATACGACTGGAATCAGACATAGTTCCAGAAATATAGCAAAATAGGGCCAGAAATAAGACAAAAAATAGCTTCAGAAATATGGCAAAAACAGCTTCAGTGATAAGACAAAATAGCTTCTGAAATATGACAAAAAAGCAACTGAATTATGACAAAAATAGCTACAGAAATATAACAAAAATAACTTCAGAAAAATGACAAAAATAGCTCCAAAAATATAACAAAAATAGCCCGAGAAACGTCATAGCTCCAGAAACACGACGAGGGCCAGAAATAATAATGCAAATGAAACTGAACCCCCAAGTGGTTCTGGGTATACGATTAGAACCAGCCAAGGCTTTACACGTGTGGCTAGAACGATGAATACTTTAGAAATACGAGAACCGAAATAGATTTAGAAGTATGAGTACAGCCAGAACTCCAGAAATACGACAGAAATACAGCTGAAAAGAACAAAGCTCTATACGACTAGAGCTAAAAACATCTCCAAAAATATGGCCACAAGCAGTATTAAGTTCTGAAATACGATTAGAACCAGATTTAATCCCAAAAATACAACTAGAGCCAGAAATAAGTGATGAAGGAACCAGAAATAGGTCTAGAAATACGCCTAGGGCCCCACGCTGCATCTGGGAGTGGCCGGGTGTTGAGGGCCGGAGCGGGCACGTGCTGGCAGACCCTCACAATGCCAGAGTTCCCACCAGCTTTTTTCTGTTTTATTTTCTTTATTTTTTTTCTTCTTTGGCGGCGTGGCATGGTCGGCGCCTTGGTATCTATTCCAAAGATATGCCAAGACCAAACCTTGATTTTTTCCACCAATAGGAATGGTGAAAAGTGGATGCTGGTGGTGATTTTGAGAGGGAAATCACGAGGCTGAATTTAATGATATTCGAACTGACTCTGGGGGCAATGGCGGAGGCCCGGTCCTGGGACAATATGGCGGCCCAATTATTCCAGTCATATGCCCCCACTTCTACCCCTCCACTCCCCTCCCGTAGCCTTTCCATTCCCTTCCCCTTCTCCCCTTTCCCTTCTTCACCCCGTACCCCACCTCTCCATTCCCCTTCCTTTCCACTTCTATCCACCCTTCAATTACCCCTTTTCTCCCCCTTTCCTCCCCTCTCTCCCCTCCCTTTTTCACCCCCTACCCCATCTCTTCATTTCATTCCCCTTTTCCCCTATCCCCTTCTCTCTCCATTCCTTTCCTCTCCTTCTCGTTTCCTCCTCCAACTCCCATCTCTTCCCTTCTTCCCTCCCCCTTCTCCTTCTCCGTTCCGCATTCTCCCCGTCATCACCCCCTCTCCATTCTCTTCCCCTTCTTCGTTCTCCATTCAATTTCTCTTTTCCTTCTCTTTTCCTTTCCTACCTCATTCTTCATTTTCCATCATCTCTGTTTCCCACCTCTCCATTCCCTTTTCCTCCTTTCCTCTCCACATTTGCCTCCTCTCCTCCTCTTTATTGCCCGTCTCTTTTCCTCCTCCACCCCAACCTCTCCATCTCCCCTCCTTTCTACCCTTTCCCTTTCTCTCTCTCTCTCTCTCTCTCTCTCTCTCTCTCTCTCTCTCTCTCTCTCTCTCTCTCTCAAATCTCCCCCCTCCTCAAACTAGAAAACTAGAAAAATTCCGTTTCAATAAGGAAATAGGTAGAAATTAGTTTGGTAATAGAGTAGTAGACGAATGGAATAAGCTACCTAGTAAAGTAGTTGCTGCCTCTTCCATTGAGAGTTTCAAGTATAGGCTAGATAAGCATATGACAAATAAGGGGTGGATATAGAAAAAAGAAAATTTTATAACCAACACTAATTCATAATTTTTCCTTTCAGGTTACACTATGATAGTCTCTATTCTCCTTTCACACTCCTGTAAAATGTCCACGCCAGTTTTTCTATACGGCGTGGTGTTCTTTCTGTCTTTTTCCTAACGGCTTCGGATGGAGGGTTTGGAGGGCGGGGAGAGCCTTCTTCTTTGCTATCCTTATCTCATTCTAGTAGTTCAGTTACTCTTCTAGGAGCTGCCTAGCATGGGCCAACCGGCCTACTGCAGTTATCCCCACTTATGTTCTTATGTTCTTCCTTCACCATTCTCTCCTTCCCATCCCTCTCCCCCCTCCTCCTTCCTTCACCATTCTCTCCTTCCCATCCCTCTCCCCCCTCCTCCTTCCTTCACCATTCTCTCCTTATCCATTTCCCCCCCCTCCTCCTTCCTTCACATTTCCCTCCTTCCTTCTTTCCTCCCTCTCCTCCTTCCCTATCCCTTCTCCTTCCCTCTCCCATCTCCCCCTTCCCTCTCCCTTCTCCCTCCCCTCCCCACACGGCCCGGGGCTACACCAAGACAACAGCAACATGTGGCCTGCCTCCTGAATGATAGCCCACGCGAATTCCTCCTCCTTCCTACTGACATCATCACCATTACTTTCACTGAAGGCGCCTCAGGTGGATCGGTGTGTAGCGTGTTTGTCTGCGAATCATCTGAAGCTGGGTTTGATACATACCTAGAAAGAGACATTTCGGTGGACGCGGTAGTATATACTTACAAGTGTTCTCAGATGTTCGCGTCCCCTTGAGGTTTCTTCGATGACATAATATTGACTCACTCTCTCTCTCTCTCTCTCTCTCTCTCTCTCTCTCTCTCTCTCTCTCTCTCTCTCTCTCTCTCTCACACACACACACACACACACACACACACACACACATACACACACTGTAGCTGCATCAGAAGCATCCACATGTACTCATAAGTGTGTCCTGGGGCGTCAGATGGCCAGCGGATCTCCCTGCCCTTCCCTGCTCTGCCACTGGCCTGTCCTGGTAATTGATCACACTCTTTTTAGTGTTTCCTGTGGTTCCTGTGTGAGCCTACGTGAATGTTGTGTGAGTTATTTGTGTCCCGAGTGAGTCTACGTATGGATGGTGACGGGAGGCTTGCGGAGAATGGCAGCCTGACTCATCCTTATCATCATCATCATCATCACCATCTTCGTCGTCATCATCAACTCAACCCTATTTCTTACCACTGAGAGGATCCAGTCAAGTCTTCGAAATTCTTGCCTCCACCTCACTCTCAGCCTAAGAATATCGTCTAGCGTTAGTCGGAATGAAATAACAGAGTTGTCCCTACCATGAGAGGGATAACAGCGACAGTATTAGCATTCTCAGACTCCTAGAAAGACGAATTAGGCTGATGGCATCTCCCTTCATCTCGTATTGTCCTGTCAAATTTAACAAGGCCGGAAAATTAACACATCCTGCATGCTCATTAGCAGATGGGTTTCGCTGGCTAATAACACATACGGGGAAGGAGGATATATGTGTTCTGATGATGAGTGTGCTTGTATATAGAGATGCCTTTTGTGTAGAGACCTGTTCGCCAAGTAAATTGTGTACCACTTTCCTGGCCAGGTTATTATACGATGGTAAATGAGGATAATATTAGTTGTTCTGAGAAATAGAGGGGCATATAATTCGATGTACCTTTAGGATTAGTTATTAACATTCTTTTGATAAATTCTAAACTATATGTTGCTATAAGTATTCCTTAGAGAAGCGAACTATGTGGTAAAATAGTAATCGATTTCAGTAATTTAATCGGATTTCCGCCTAACGATTTTAGTTAACTTTAGAGAGACCATTGACCATTGGCACAAATTTATTCTGACTGTCGAGGAGGATGACTTCTGAGACTAAAGAGTACTTAGATGTAGAGAGAAGAGTCACACTAAATTTGATGGAGGTGCTGAGGTTCATCCAGTGAGGAAACAAGTTTTTTTTTTTTTTATTTTTTTTTTTTTAGAACAATGGATTAGAGGTAAAGGGCACAGGGCAAAGTCAACTTTATTCTCGCCCTTTGACCTTGATCTCTGATCTGTTCTAAAAAAAAAAAAAACGAAATGCTTCCTTACTGGATAACCCTCAGTCTTTCCACCAAGTTTTGTTAAAATCGGATAGATACTGTTTAAGTTATCTAATGGCCGGAATTGTTTTCACGGTAGTTCGAGTTGACGTAGATTTATTCTGATTCCGGGGGCGGTGGTGATGGGTCACCTCTGAGGCAAAAGAATACCTGTATGGAGATAAAAGAGAGGGCCACCCCAGAGGGCAGTGAGCCGATACACCTGCTGTTGTATAAACGTTAAGGTAGGCAAAAAGTAACATTTGGTAGCACTAGGACATGAAAAATAGGCCAGTTCATTACTTTTCCCTATATATGGCACCACCGCATCATCACACAGGAGCTCATTTTAAAAACTGAGCTTGCCTCGTCGAATCGACTTTCATTTTCCGATATTACATTTTTTGCTGTTTCATTACGTTTTTTTTTTTTTTTTTTTTTTTAATAACCTTTAATGTAAAGGGTGTATTTTGAGGGTAACTGTAGGTTTACCTTTGCAGTTATTCTGGACTGCTATATTGTAGTGGTTGATGATTACATAGGACATTTCCCCCGATCCAACTGCAAATTCCTCCCAGTCCCGAAGGATCTACGCCCATGACAAAAAGGCATTACTTTACTCTTAGTTCAAACAATTCACACCATTACAAATAATTGGAATTAAAAAGTTATTAAATAATTCCAATGTTTTAATTAATTACCTGCGTTTTAAGGTGGTCATGATGATTGATAATAATGATGCTAATGATAAAGATGATAACAATGATGATAATGACGACCCGGATGACGCCTGGGTTTCGAGTACTATAATGGTGGTCTTTGGTGCGTCATCGGAGCGGAACAAACATCACTGGACAGAATTCTGAATTAACACCCCCCTCACCACTCAAGCACCCCCACCCCCACCCCCTTAGATGAGAGAGAGTGATGACAATGGGATGACAGATGACGGTGTAATTGCAATGTTGAGAGAGGGTGAGAGGTGGGGAGGGGGTGGAGGTGAAGGGAAATAGGGGATGGGGGAGGGAGAAAAGGGAGATGGGGTGGGAGGGGGCCTTCCAACCCTTCTCACACCTGCCTTACCCCCACCCCATCACCCCTCCCGACCCCACTTCCTTGCATTATGTTAAGCTTACCTGAGGGCCTTCATCATCATCATCATCATCTTTTTTCGTTAGAGCTGAAACTATCGAATGGTGGTGTGGCCCATTTTCACCTGGTCATAAAACTACCCTTCCCGTTTATGTACCTGTATATGTGTCAGTATTAGGCCCATAGCAGGACCGAACCTTCTTTTCTGGGGGAGAGTGGCAGCCAGAATGAACCCTTCCCCATGCTGACGAAGTATGAATGGGAAAGGGATGTCTATGGGGAGTGATGCATGTGAAAGAGGAAATGTTTTGGCTATGTCCACGTGCGTCAGTCTGAATATGGAAGCGTATGGAAGCGCAACACCCACTTCTGATGTCTGCCTTGGTGTGAGGTCGAACTCTGGACTCGAGACAAACACATTTCGAGATGAGCACTCTTGGGATGGCGATGTTGATGGTGATGATGGGGTCTGGATTGAGAAACAGAGGGAGGTTGGATTAAATTGGACCTGAGCGGTGATATTTATGCGCCGGATCTTGAATTTCCGAGCACTTACCCGTCTTACGATCAGTACAACTCTAGTGCTGTACTCCACTTAGTGCCAGACGATTTTAAGCAGTTGAGAAAGAATCATAGGAGCCTTAGTGATAAATAATGAATGAGTGAAAAATAATTCGTCTCAGCCATTTTTCTATATACTGTATGTTTTTTGTTGCCTAGTAATTCTGATCAACCGATATTTGAATGTGAGCGACTTTTATGTTTCGGTATCTCGTAGTTCAGAGTTGTTAAATATTCAGTATGATGTATTTCTCGTATATTCTTTACCCCTTCAGAACGATTGCGCCTATTTATATGTTGTTCTTGCTGCCTTCAGTTAATTATAGCCACCTTAAAGGAGACCTGTAATCATTCAGGGTATAGACACAATCGCAGGTAAACCCTTTCAGTCCGATGAGTTCTTTCGTACTCAGTTCTCTCCATCTATACACGATTTTATTCAATTTCGTAGTGAAGTCTAACAGTGGAGGGTGACAGGGCTATACGTAACCCCCATCTCCCCCCCGTGGAAAAATATATCCTATGTTGACTGAAAATGAAAGCAAAGAAATAAAAATAAAATAAAATGCGCCTTGATAGTGAAGGGAATAATCTTCCAGTGGGATAACTTTTTCTTCCACTTCATACGTAATCCTTTCAATCCGTTACTTATAATTTTAACTTGCCACTAGACTTTTTTTTTTGGGGGGGGGGTTCAAACTGGAGGGTTAAATATAGCCATAATCAGTCCCATTGCTACTGGGGACTCTCCTAAGCTTAATAAAATCGTTTGATATTAAGAATAAGATTTTTAAAAATTCAACTAATTGTACGGGATAAGAACATACCTAATCAAGAGGATATCTGCAAGAGTCTGAATAACTCAAACAGTTTTTATACATAGTTACTGTTAGGTTACTAGATAGTTTATATAATCATTTATTAAACCACGATTATTTAAGTCTCAGGTTGGAGTTATTCCCACATAACGTCACTCAGGGAAACGGGGTTGGTCACCCTCGCCATCAGTGTCAGGACTTGTGTAGCCTAGCTCCGGGTGCTTTCACTCCTGAAAAAAAAAAATAATAATAATAATAAATAATAAAAAGTATATGATGGATGAAAAGACTGCTGGACTATTAGATTATGAGGAAGAGGTAGAGCAAACGGTGAGGCAGGAAGAGAGAGCAGGAACGAGATGAGTGCAGTGTACCGTCATTTTAGCCCCTTGACTCCGACGACGTAGTTTTCTTGTTACATCCAGACGAGTTCATTAACATGAGAGCAGAGTCTTTCTATTGTCGAGGTTAGCAAAGGCTATATCTAACCCTTCCAGTTCAATAATTTTCATCTAAGCTCAATTAAAATCATTTGGAGGTGTTAGTAATACAGGATAAGATATGTAATCAGACTGAAGATGTTTAGAGGCGTTTCATTATATGTCAGGTACTGTAGAGTGGTGGATAGATTTTTATTTTTTAATCCAAAAAAGTCTAATAATAATCTAATAAAGTATTGGACAAAATACCTAAGAGTATCATGAAATACCGTTTTCTTTTAGGAAAGCTTCAAAGAAAATGAAATTTTTTTAGCTAACTAAAGTAATTTGTCTCATTTCATGCTAGGAATCCAGCTCATGTTCATCACATCCGACATGATCAGGTTGATCGTCCTACTCAAGCCGCCTGCAGCTTTCCCAGGCCTGCTCTTCGCCTCCGTGTGTCCGATGGGACTGTCCAGAGGGCGTCCACCTATGTAACGATGCTGGACCAGCGCGGTGCGACGAATCACCGAATCAGCGGTCATTTACCGGATCGACACCGAATCGGCACTTTTAATTGAAAAATATAAATTATATTACCATATAGGTTCATAGACACCTAATTATCTGAAATCTGATAAAAAAAAATTGTGATTAATTTAGCCATTAATAAAAAATCAGGATTCAGAACGAAAACGTGATGAAGTAATCGCGGGCATTTGCCCTTTAGATCGCCAACACACTTTTCTTTTGCATAAATATTAATTTAAAGTGAAAATAAACGTAACTCCACATGCTCCACATCCACCTCAACACCACAAAGCTCCTTACTTCCTCACATATCTGTCTGTCTCTCCACATAACTCCACATGCACATCAACACCAAGGCCTTGGCTCCTTCGTTCCTCATTTGTATGTCTGTCCACGTAACTCCACATGCACATTAACACCACAACGCTCCTTTACTTCTTATTTGTTTGTCTTTCTCTAAAATCATGTTATTCCATGGGCCCATGTTCTATTTGAAACTTACGTTCTTTTCAGGCTGACCTCTCTCGTTTGCTTACGTTCTTTCTAAGGTTTACATTCTCTTACGTTCTCTGAAGCTTACGTTTTTTCTCAACTTCACGTTTTCTATTAACCTTCCGTTTTCTTTCATCGCCTGGTTGAGTTGCCGGTTAGGTGTTAAGTTTAAGTTTTCGAATAGAGGCATTCCAGAAACAAGGTGAATTTTTGATGACGTCACATTTGACGTTCAGTGTAAGCCGTGCTGTCGAGGTGGAAAGTTGTGGACGGCTTCTCCGGGGCACTTTTGGCACTTTTCTTCATTAAGGGTAAATAATATGGGCAAAAATTCGTACTATCATAATTCGGATTAGGTTAAAACGCACGTGAGCCAATATGGGTTAATTTAAGCCAGGGGGATGGGTGTAAAGTGAGTTAATACGAACAGGAGCCGTGCTGAGGAGGAAGGAGTGCTGATTGCTTTTCTGGGACATTTTTCTCCATTAAAGGTAAAGTATATTAACTTAAAATAGTCTGATATGCAAGTAAGTGAACATGAATGGACTTGGCCAGGATGAGGGGTGTCTTACTGGGTTAGTGTGTTTCCCGAAGTATTACCGTACTGTAACTATCAGACAAGCTTGTAGGGCAAGTTGGGTATGGTTGTTTGATAGGTTCATAGTGATTATTCTGTTTAGTGGCTTTGTAGCAGTTCTTACTTAGCGACTTATTCTAAAAACTATCATTGTCTGTCGTAAGCTGTCGAAGGCAAATGACAAAGGGCACAGTCAGATATTTGGCCCTTTGACCAGTTGGCTAGCGCAGGTGTTTTTCTGAGTGCTCGTTAAAGAATACGGTACTTTTGCTAATATTACTATGATTACCATGGATTACTGTTGCGAGTACCGTTATTACTAGTGCTGTTGTTACTGCTATTATTACTGCTGTTACTGGTCATTCTATGATTTCGATTCTCCTGTAAACCCACTCAAAGCAAAAGGAGCACATTACCAAGTTAGTTTTTCTTGACAGTCATTTATTTTTGTTAAAAAATTTTTGGGGGGATATATGGATATTTCACGTCAGATTTCTTTATTGTTTTTAGCAATGTTCCTGCCGCTGTTAGCAATTGTTCCTCGATTAGACTTTGCTCGAGTGTAATGGCGGACACTAATTCCAACATACTTTCCGGTCGCCATTTATTACCTCTTTCTAACCTTACATCTTAACCTAATCTTACATAACCTAGCATAACGTAGCAGTTTAACCTAACCTAATCTAGCTTAACGAAGATTCGAGTAAGTTTTAGCCAGTCCGCCATTACAAACGTCGGTGGGGCATAAGGAACATGAAAAACAAAAGGAAAAAAATATCAACAAAAAGCAATTGTTTATCACCATGAAAACAGAGTAGTACGGAAAACAAACTGGATTAATAGGAGTTTAATTGGTAAGGTCCTTCTGTTATACATTTACCCGATTGTCCTATTGGTATTGGTGCTCTTACTATTAAACTCATATTACTGTTAGTTGTTACTCATTACTGTTCCCATTAATACTGTTACAGCTATTACTCTTATTATCTCCACCAAGGGAAAAAAGTTTTTACTTCTGCCATATATAATTTACAAGCGGAATTTTCTGAAACTTGATTTGGTTTTAGGTCTTGATATGGGAAAGCATTAAATAACATTTTCTTGTTTGTCTTTGCCATATTCACACGAAGGGGATGGGTCTTCGTTGACTTATTACTATTATTGCTATTGCTATCATGACTATGGCTGTTTTTAAGTGTTATGATTATACTGCTACTATTATTATTCCGTTACTTATTTTCATGTTCTTTTCAGATAAGTTTTGACCAGGATAGCTAAAGAAGTGAGGACAAGACGAGACAACAGAAGACACGCAGGAGATGGGACAGGCGAAAACAGCTGCTGCTATACCTCCGCAATCTCTCCACCACCACCGCCATTATCACCACCCCATTATCACCACCACCACCCGTAATCGCCATCATCACCACCATCATCACCAATAATCGCCATCATCACCACCACCATCACCCGTAATCGCCATCACCACCACCACCATCACCCGTAATCGCCATCATCACCACCACCATCACCCGTAATCGCCATCACCACCACCACCATCACCCGTAATCGCCATCATCACCACCACCATCACCCGTAATCGCTATCATCACCACCACCACCACCACTAATCGCCACCACTAGTCACCACCATCACTAATCGCCACCACTAGTCACCACCATCACTAATCGCCACCGCCATTCCATTATCTCGACCCCACCCCCACAATTACCCCCATAATCACACCACCACCCCAGTAATCACACCACCACCCCAATAATCATACCACCACCCCCATTATCACCACACCACCCCCATTACCATCACACCACCCCTATTACCACTACACCATCACCACCACCACCATTCCGTTATCTCCACCTCACCCCCTTAATTACCACATCATCCCCATTACTACCACACCACCTCCATTACCATTACACCATCTCCATTACAACCACACCATCACACCACCACCATTATCATCAGTATTATTATTATTTATGTGATTCCCGCTTCAGTGAAATAATGTTATTGCTGTAATGATAAACTCTTAAGCAGCAGAACGTTAATATTTCCCAGATATTGTTGGGATGGTTATAATGGAGAATATTCTGTTCTTGTTAAATTTCAGAGGAGCCTGTATTAATCTGATTTTTTCCAGTTTGATTTGAACCTGAAGAGTTGAGGATGACAAAAGACAGTAAGATAAAACTCAAGACAGGAGCACAGAATACAGAAGTTGGGAAGAACCACTATAACCACAACTACCACCACCCAGACCATCACAATCCCACCCACCCCCACCACCACTCAGAAGTAAGGTTATTCTGCTTGATTCTACATACAGGTGTTCTGTACAGCGGGTGGACCTTGCTATTGGTTAATTTTGAAAGGATTTGACTTTTTTATATATTTCCATGGCACTTTTTGCCTTTTAGGCATACTCGTATAACCTACCTTTTTGCAGAGTACATGTTCATAGACGTATTGTCTACAGCATGTTCAAAGACGCACACACGCGCGCGAGCAAACACACACATGCATACACAAATATATACATACACGCAAACGTGCACACATACATACGTGTATACATGCACACATAGGTGCATGCATTCAAGCATAGGTACTGCACATTGATACATACATACATACACCACTTCCTTACCGAGTTACTTTTGGATGTGGCCGGCTAATATCGATTTGTACGTTATTTATGCAGAGTATGGTCATGTTTGAGGGATTTGTATAACCCAGAACAGGGCAGTAAGGAGTAATAAGCAAACTAAATCGCTTAGGAAACGGTGTTAAGGGGGCTTCCCTAAACAGCGAGAGAATACCGGCCACAGTCTTCATTAACTAACCCCTTCACTACTGCTCTCTCTGCCTGAATAAAATCGCCTCAAGATAGCAGGGATACAAATAAATTACGTCTCTGGCTTCAGGGTGGGCATTCACGTCTATTAAGGAAGCTCCCTAACACCTCTTCCTTAGCTGTTTATTTTTGAATATGGCTGGTTAATATCCTTCTGTACGTATTTATGCAGAGTATGGCGATATTAGAAGGATTTGTATGACACGGAAAAGGATAATAGTGTGTAATATTGGCGTATGCTTTGCTGTATTACTCTACTGAAGAAGGACACTGAAACCCACAATAATTAAACCAAGTACCTAACTGATAACTGCCAACTCCCCCATACTAGAATGGCAGACCTACCGACATAATCCAGGTAATTATAGTTACTGTTGTGAAGGCTTTGTCCTCCCTGTCACACTGTATTGATAAGGAAAGGGATCGATACTTTTTTGGGAGGCTGTACGTTGCCATAGCTACTCGAGCCGGCCACTCCTCAATCCCAAGCTTTCTCATTGTCCATTAACCACCTCCCCAGGAACTCTATCAAAGGCTTTCTCGAAATCTACAAAAACAAAGTACAGATCCCTATTCTTTCCAATATTTTTTTCCTGAAGGTGTCGGACAATGAATATTGCATCAGTTACCTCTTTGTCTGGCATGAACCTATATTGCATCTCATCAATATTCCCTGTTTCCCTTCTCATACATTCCAGGACTCTCTCCATACCTTCATTATCTGGTCCAAAAGCTTTATACCTTCTTAATTTCCTTTTTTCCAGGGCCTCTTCGTTGTACACATTTACAGCCACACCTTCAGCCGGACATCTGGGACAACACAATCATATATAATCGAATTTATCAGATCATTAACTAAACCCACTTCTATATCTCCTAAGGGCTTCAGTTTTTCAGAAGTCAACCCAGACTCACACCCTGCGCTCCTCAGCTGCATCCTGCGTGTTGTCCTGCCCACAGTATCAGCAGCAAAGGCTATGGGCCAAACACTGGATCCACTGATTCCAAACCCTCCCAACTGCAGCCAAACTCTTAATTCAGCAACCTGTTATAAAGGTCCCTCTAAGCATATTTAATAATCATCACTGTCCACCACTACCTTTTCTGCATCGTTCTTCACACTTTGCTTACTTATGACATCCTTGTTTTCTCTCTTCATCTGATTTGCCACCATAAATCATGATATCCTTGTTTTCTCTCTTCATCTGATTTGCCACCATAAATCCCACATTCTTCCTTTCAGCACTATTGAGGCTATACAATAGAAGCCTCTGAAACTCAGATTTTGCCCTATTTATCTCATTTCTGACCCTACACTTGACAGAAAAGTATTCCTCTCTGTTACCACCCATTTTCCATTCAAGGAAAAGTCTTTACTCCTTAACTGCGGCTTCCACACCATCATCCCACTACCATGCAACCTTGTTTTGGTGGGCCCTTTGTCCATCCACACTGAATCAGTAGCTCTTAGAGAAACTATTTTTGAGAGCTATGTACCGCTCATGAACACTGTCAACAGCTCCCTGTTCGCCCACCACCTCACTCATCTTGCTATAGAAGGCATTCCTTACTGCTTGATTTTTCAGCTTCCATATTTTCCTCCTGGGTGCGTAGGTCCACTTCATCACTCACACCTTCAGCACCATGTCTCATAATATTAACTTGTGTTGCCACGCACACTCTTCACTCTTAATAACTTTTATGTCCTTCACAAACCTCCAATCAATTCTCCTGACCAGGAAATCTGGCTACTGTTACTCCCAGACTCATATGTAAGCAGCCTACTTTCTCTTTTCTTATAAAACGTGTTGCACACAATATATGGTCATTGCCGCCTTAGACTATAGCATCCTTTTCCCTTTCATATTTCTCGTACCATATGCGCATTCCCTGTGCACCCTTTCATATCCATGAGCTGCAGCACCTACATGACCATTTAATTCTCCATTCCAAAAGAAACATCCTCCATACCACCAACCTCGCATATCAAATCATCTCAAAATGTATCCTTATCATCATCCAAACCAACTTGTGGGGCATATGCAATAAATTTGACCAGGAGTTTTCCAAACTATTTTCCACGCTATAATCCTATCATTTTACTTTTATTACATCCATAACACAATCTATTGACTTCTCTTCGACCAGCATGCCCATACCACCATATCCGTCCACGTTTCCCGTCCTAAATAATGTATACCTACAGTTCTTCCCAACAGTCATCCTAGTTGATCCTCCCCTGAACCTAACTTTCCGTAAGCAGCAGACATCCACCTGCCTCCTCCTCAGACTCTCCACCGTTTCCCCACCTTTGCCCTTCAAGCTACCTACTGTACATTCCAAGATGCCACTCTGAACCCCTTGGGTTATTAGGATTCCTCAGGCTTGCTTTTTACGCTTGGATTTGGTATGGTCATGATAGGCAGGTAAATGGACGGGATGGACCACAGGCCTTGCCCACCCACACAGCCCCATGTCCTGGCAGGGGGGCCAAGGGCCCACAACCCACCAACCGTGGCCAGTGGTGGTGACAGTGGCCTTAGGTCACCCTGCCAGGACAGCTACAGGGGCACCCTCCAAGTGCACCTTGGCACTGTAAATGCCCCACCATTATGCACCCAGTGACAGGGCAACATCCTGGGGCACTACTGCCAGGTTTGGGCCTCTCTATTAGGTATAGGCCGCAGCCTGGGAACCACAATACCCTGTACCCTCTCTTACAAATCTGAGCTCCATCTCTCCCCGGCCCCAATATGTACCGACGGGGTCTGCACCATGCCTCCCATAAAGTCCACCACCAAGTAGCAGGGGCAAAGTTTTCTGGCCGCATTCCCTTGCTGGCATCAACTCCTGTGACATAGTAGGGTACAGTGTGTGGTATGTCAAGGACTTGTAGTGTAGTACAAAGACAGAGCAAAGTGTTTACCTAATAGCTACAGTCCCCCACAGAAATCGATGGCAACCGCAGAGCATCAATCCCGCAATCTCAGAAGACCGGCAACCAAAGACAAGATGGCAACCCCAGAAGACAAGACAACCCTAGACAGCGGGATGGCAATGAGAATGAAACGACTGCAGACGACGAGATAGCACCCTAGAATGACGAGACTGCACCCTAGGATGATGAGATGGCACGCTAGGATGCCGAGATGACAACCTTGGACGACGAGAAGGCAACAGTAGAAGACAACCCAAGAGAACAAGATGGCAACCCTGAAGAGCACCAATGGCAACCCAGACAAGCCACCGGTGTCTGGGGCAAAAGTAGCTTAGGAGGCTTGGTTAGCACCTTTCACTTGGCGATTTAGGTTCCTTTTAATGTGCATAATTTGCTTCAGTAACAAGATTAAAGTGAAATATGTAAACAAAATCGCTAAGGAAGAGTTGTAAAGAAGTCTCCAAAGCCATATATGACCCTGTAGTGTGTATTTGTAGGTGATGTTGTGGGAATGATAGACGCAGTTATGGCGGCACTTGTATACCGTTACTCTGGCAGGCAATCCACTCCAAAGGCACCTTTAATGTTCCTGTATTTCCCCAGGCAAATGAAACTGATGCTAGGGAGTGAGGAGAGTGAGAATCAGAGCCGGCAGAGAAAAACTGATGCTAGGGAGAGAGAAGCGGAGCCAGTGGTAGACAATTCTAGAGGGAGAGGAGAGAGAGAGAGAGAGAGAGAGAGAGAGAGAGAGAGAAAGCAAAGCCAGCTGAGAGAAACCAGAGAGGAGATAGGAGCTCCAGACAGGACAGGATACAGGTCGTATTTTTCCTTTAGGGTGTGATGAGTGTGTATTACTGCAGAGTGAGCAGAATCGAGAGGAGGAGGAGAGCAAGCGAGCTGGAGATGGAGACAGGCAGCTTATTATATCACTGATATACTCTGATATCAGAACTATTTTGTGACATAATTTTTAGCGATATACTGTATTTATACTATAATAACACTACCTCCTGCCAGAGTAACTTAACATACTGCCGTCATAGCAACTAATGCACTTTGTAAATATACCTGTAAGAAAATTGTAGGTAATAAAATAAGTTGTATACCATTATTCGACCTTTTATGATACGGTTAATATGTTTTAGACCATAATAATAGAACTAGGTAAAAAGTCAATGAATATATCAACCCAAATTTCAACTTGGTAATTTTTCTAGAGCCAGTGGAGTATGGTATAAAATTTCACTGTATAAACCCTTGTTTCAACTTCGAATTATTCAGAATTCAGTGATAAGAACAGCAAAACTAGGCCTTCCATCATTATTGCTTTATTGATGGATGACAACCGTAATTTTCTACTTGATGGTTGGCTATAGGGAAATTTGTAAAGCTATGACAGATTGGTTCGTATTCTCGTTCGTCAAGGAAGCTCACTAACGATTTATTTTTGGATGTGACCGATATCCTTTTGTTATGTATTGTGGAGTATGGCCATATTGGAAGGATTTATGTAACAATAGGACAGTATGATGTAATTATGCAAAATTAATCACTTAGGAAAAAGGGAAACCGAGGATGGAGTACAGTGGTATATGAGAGAAGGGGATGTAAGTTGGGGGAAGGGCAGCGAAATGGCAGGGGGCAGAGCGACATGGCGATTTGTTTGTGGCCACCCCTTACGGGATTGATGTGTCTGGCTATAGATAGATAGATAGAGATTTGCCAGCTTCCCTTAGTTAGTAACATGTAACTAGTGTATACAGAAAGTCTTCATAACTTAGGTCTATAGTGGAGTAAAAATACTGTTAAAAGTTCCAATGTTTTATATGAACAGATTTGCTAGCTTTGTGACAGAAAGCGTTAGGAGAAACACACTTCATCGGTTTGGCCATGTTGTGAGGATGGAGAGAAAGAGAGAGAGACTAATTAGGAGTGTGTATGTGAGTGAGGTAGAGGGGGGAAGGGAGGAACCGAGGATGAGATGGAGGGATGAAGTAGAAAGACATATGAAAGAAAAGTGTAAATTGGGGAGATGGAGAGAGACTAACTAGGAGAGTGTATGAGTGAGGTGAAGGGGAGAAGATTGAGACAAAGGATGAGATTAAGGGATAGAGAGGTATATGAGGGGGGGTGTAAGCTGGGAGGAGGGCAGCGACATGACAGGGGACAGGGCGAGATGGAGGTGGTTTGTTTGTGGCCACCCCTCACTGGATTAAGGCATCTGGGTATAGATCGATAGATAGACAGATTGACTCTCTGTCCAAGCCATTTTCAGTGTAGTTAATGATTCTTCCTTTTACTTATGCATTAAAGGAGGTCCAAATTACCGATTCCTTTTGCCTTGTTATCAAAGCCATTCCTGAACATGAAGCTTTCAAAATTCCAAGCTTATTTCAAAATCCATCAGGGTTTTCCAGTCAGGTAGAGACTATTCCCTTTTCAAAGCTTATCACCAGCTCTGAATGTGACCTAGATACTGATAATCTGAAGACTGGATTGATTTAGTTAGAGGTGGATGGATTGATGAATGGATGGATGGGTGATTGAATAAATGGATGGATGAATGGATGGGAAGCTTGGACTGCTTTAGTTAGGGAGTGGTAGTGGGGCTAAGTTTTCCATGGAGAAGGAAAAGACAAGAAAAAATAAAATTCCAGTACTGTTTTTTCCATATTTGTAAATAGATACATGATACTCTTCACTTCTTCGTGACTAGCCTGAGTCTTAAATATTCTAAATGACTCTGGAGATATCGTAATAACTCTTCCTTAGCAACTTGATATATGCAATACAGTTCAGTCTCCCCTTGTTTATTACTGACACCAAACAGCTAAAATACAGTACCAGTTCCAGCCGCAATGCTAGTGGGGGCGTGGTGGCAGAGTGAGTATAGAGGTGGCCTGCCATCCAAGAAGACCCGGGTTCGATTCCCGGGAGATTAGAGGAAATATTTAAAAGTATGACATTGTCCGTAGTGACATGTCATTTAGACCCGGGTTCGATTCCCGGTTGACATAGAGGTTAATTGAGGCAGTTTGGCAGTCTAGTGGTCTGCCTAGGAGGTGTGGTGGGGGTGGGCAGTCACGTAGTTGGCCTGCCGGGGGGGAATGTAAAAGTATAACACACACACACTCCCACATGGCAGACACAGGCAGTCACTTAGTGGTCTGCCTAGGAGGTGTGGTGGGGGTGGGCAGTTACGTAGTTGGCCTGCCGGGGGGGAACGTAAAAGTATATATACACACACACACACTCCCACAAGGCAGAGACACGCACACACTGACCCACATACACTAAGACAGACACTCACACACTGACCCACACAGATACACCCTACAGACAGACACACAGTGAACATATGCATAAGGGTAGGGCGTGGGAGGTAAGGGGGTTTTATTTCTAAGTCCAAAAAAACAATATTGGATTTTTTGGACTTTGACATAAAACCCCCTTACTTTCCACGCCCTACCCTTACGCATATGTTCACCCTGAACATGTCCGTATGTCTGTGTAAGCGAATGTCTATGTCTTAATGTATGTGGGTGTAGCAGGTCATTACGGACACTGCCACAACAACTATTAAACATACCTATATCTACCCCAGGAGTCGAACCCGGGTCCTCATGATCAGGAGGCCAAACCTATACAGACTCGGCCATCACGATCACACCTGACAATCGTCTGAAACCTCTACTGTTTTGTCCTTACTTGTTATCTGCAAAAAACAAGGGAATATTAAAGTGTTACATGCAGAGTAAGTTGCAAAGGAGGAGTTGTTACGATCTAGAACCACTTAGAATACATGAGACTGTAATTTATTGCTAATCACGAGGAAGTAAAGATTATCGTGCACATACTTATTTACCGCATAGGGAGCAAGTAAAATTGGAGCTAAGTATTTTTTTCCTTTTTTTATTTTCTTTAATTTACAATACTTTCCTTGCCTCCACTGTGTTATTTTTGTTTACCGCGTCTGACAGGCTCCAATGACGCTCAGCTGGACCAAATCGCCTGCTGTCAGCTGTAAAGAATAGAACAGGGTTATGCCAATCAAGCAGGAGTTAGTGCTGACAGTGTATTAACTCTCTAAGGCTCCTATAACGCACTATCAGCTCAGTAAAATCGTCTGGTTTAACTGCAGTGTCACTAGAATTGTCCCGAGCATCAAGGGGTTAATAAATGCCTAAGTTAACCCTCTACTGCTCGGGCGTACTCTAAAGCCAGCTGATGGGGGGACTATGTTATTCGGTTGAGAGTGAGTCAGAGGAGCCTCAGAGAGATATTACGATATTTTATTCACTTTAACTTGGCGGAAAAAAATCATTTGCCCTCTCTTCGTCATGATTTCTGATGTGCAGCAATACATTAACACTAGAATACGATGCTAGTCAACAAAGAAATGCTTTGGAAAGGATGCAGGGCCGTAGTATTGTCTAACTCTGCCACTGAGCTAAGGGTAATAACTTACAAAAGGATGAAATATTCCACCCATTTAATCTATATTTACGACTCAGCATTCAAGATGGAGAGGGGGCAATTCTAGGCCGGGTTAGAGTAAAAAGAGCAGTATCGTCCGCTTGACGTCCCCCCGTCGCAACAATGCAGCGGTGGCGCCATCTTATGGGCGGAATGCGAGAATTCCAGGCTTTTTCAACACGAGGACGCATATCTCTTATTCTCGAAATGGAAGGGTTAGATATAAATTTCACTGAGTTCTGACATAACACAAGGCTACTCAAACCTGAATAAAACCGACTGGAAGTATCAAAAAAAAAATATAAAACGTCTGCATTATATAAAAACATCTGTCTGCCTCTGGGACTCGATCTGTGGCACCTTGAACACAGCACACACCATCTCCTGACGTCATTTTTTTTACTCTCAATCTTTGCTAGCTTTAGACGATTTCCTACAACTTAAGAAAACCCTCTCAGGATGATGTGACAGAAATCTTCATTAACCCTCAAACTAAGAACTTTACTTTGTTCAAGCTAATATCACACACCACCCAACCCCACTCCAACCGCCTGCATCCCACCCAACCCCCTCCTACCCTACTGCACCCCACCTAACCCCGATCTTACCCCACTGTACCCTACCCAACCCCGATCCTACCCCACCGCACCCGCCCAACCCCGCTTCTACCCCACTGCACCCCAGCTAATCCCACTCCTACTTCACTGTACCACATCCAACCCCACTCCTACCCCACTGCACCCTACCCAGCCACCACTCCTACCCCAAAGAACCCCTATCAATCCAAATCCTACCCCACTGCACCCCACCCAACCCCGATCCTACCCCACTGCACCCCACCCAACCCCGATCCTACCCCACTGCACCCCACAAAACACCACAATTACCCCACTGCAGCCCACCAAACAGCACCATTACCCCACCGTACCGCATCCAAACTCCCTCCTAACCCAGTGCAGAGCATCAAACTCCTCTCCCACCCCACTGAGCCCCACCAAACCCCTCTCCTACTCTACAGCACCCAAGCCAACCCCGCTCCTACCCCACAGCACCCGACGCAACGCCGAGCTTAGCCCACTGCACCCCACCTCGATCTTACCCCACTGCACTTCACGCAACCTCGATGCTACCCCACAGCACCCCACCCAACACGTCTCTTACCCCACTGCATCCCACCCAACACGGATCCTAACACATTGCACCACATCCAATCCCGATCGTACCCCACTGCACCCCGCCCAACCCCGATCCTTCACAATTGCATCCCATCTAACCCCAGTCCTATCCCACTTCACCCCACCCATCCCCGATGCTACCCAGCTGCACCTTACCCAACCCGGATCCTACCCCATTGCATCCCAACCAACCCCGATCCTATCCCTCTTCATCCCACCCAACTCCGAACCTACCCCACTGCACCCCACCCAATCCGGGTCCTACTCCACTGAACCCACCCAACTCCGATCCAACCCCACTGCACCCCACCCAACCGCAATCCTACCCCATTGCACCCCGTCTAATCCAAATCCTACCCCACTTCACCCTAACCATCCCCGATTATACCCCACTGCACCCCACTTAACCCCTATCCTGCCCTTCGGCATCCCTACCAACCCCTTTCCTGCTCCAATGCACCCCACCAAACACTGGTCATACCCCACTGCTCCCCACCTAACATCTCTGCTACCCTACTGAACCCAGTCACACAACGCCTCATCCAACCTCGCTCCTCCACCACCGCACTTCATCAAACTCCTCTCCTACCTCATTTCACCCCACCAAACCCTTCTCCTATATAATGAACCCAAGCTAACCCCGCTCCTACCCCACTGCATCCCACCCAACCCCTCTCCTACCCCACTGCACCCCTCAACCCCACTGCTACCCCACTGCACCCCACCCAACCCCTCTCCTACCCCACTGCACACCACCCAACCCCGATCCTACCCCATTGTACCCCACCCAATCCGGATCCTATTCCACTGAACCCCACGAAACCCCGATCCTACCCCAATGCACCTCACCCAACCCCGATCCTACCCCACTGCACCCCACCCAACCCCGATCCTACCTCACTGCACCTCACCCGACCCCGATCCCACCCCACTGCACCCCACCTAACCCCGATCCTACCACACTGCACCGCACCCAACCCCAATCCTACCCACCCAACCCCAATCCTACCCCATTAAACCCCACCCAACCCCAATCCTACCCCATTAAATCCCACCCAACCCCTATCCTTCCACACTGCACCCAACCCAACCCCGATCCTACCCAACCGCACCCCACCCAACCCAGATATTACCCCACAGCACCCCACCCAACCCTGATCCTACCCCACTGCACCCCACCCAACTCTGATACAACCCCACTGCACCCCACCGAACCCGATCCTACCTCACTACACCCCACCCAACCCCGATCCCATCCCACTGCACACCACCCAACCCAGATCCTACCTCACTGCACCCCACCCAACCCCGATCTCATCCCACTGCATCCCACCCAACCCCGATCCTACCTCACTGCACCCCACCCAACCCCGATCCTACCCAACTTCCACCCCACTCAACCCCAACCCTACCCCACTGAAACCCACCCAACCCCGATCCTACCCCACTGCACCCCACCCAACCCCCCTCTTACCCCACTGCATCCCACCCAACCCCCCTATTACCCCACTTCACCTCTCCCAACCCCGATCCCACCCCACTGCACCCCACCCAACCCCGACCCCACCCTACTGCACCCCACCCAACCCCCTCTTACCACACTTCACCCCTCCCAACCCCGATCCCACCCCACTGCACCCCACCCAACCCCGACCCCACCCTACTGCACCCCACCCAACCCCCTCTTACCCCTCTGCACCCCACCCAACCCCACACTTACCCCACTGCACCCCACCCAACCCTGATCCTACCCCACTGCATCCCACCCAATCCCCCTCTTACCGCACTGCATCCCACCCAATCCCCCTCTTACCCCACTGCACCCCACCCAACCTCAATCCAACCCAACTGCACCCCACCCGACCCCGATCCTACCCCACTGCACCCCACTCAACCCCGATGTTACCCCAGTGCACTCCACCCAATCCCGATCCTACCCCACTGCACCTCACCCAACCCCGATCCTACCCCACTGCACCCCACCCAACCCCAATCCTACCCTACTACACCCCACCCAACCCCGATCCTTCCCAACTTCACCCCGCCCAACTCCTATCCTACCGTGCTTCAATATATCTCTTGAAAAAAATCTTTTGGCAGAGTTTTTAAAAAATTATACCCCTTTGCATGGATTATGGAGTGGTTGAGGATGCGCTGTTGCGTAGGTTTCAGACATGAGGTAGGGTAGGGCTGGTAGTGAGGCAGGGTAGTGTAGGGTAGAGTAGGTAGCGAGGCAGGAAGGTAGGTAGGCAGATTCTGTAGGGTAGGGCAGGGGACAGTGTGAGGCAGGGTAGGGTAGGGTAGGGTAGAGGAAATTAGTGTAGTGTAGTGTAATGTAGTGTAGCGCACTGTAGGGTAGGGTAGGGTAGGGTAAAGTAGCCAGGCAAGGTAGGTTAGATTTGATAGGGTAGAATCAGATAGGGTAGATTAGATAGAGTAGGGTAGGACAGTTGGACAAAGCAGATTACATTTGTTAGGACAGTGCAGGGTGGATTAGGTTCGGGTATAGTCAGACAAGGTAGGTTAGGTAGGGTAAGGGAATCCGTAAAGGTAGATTTGTTTTGGAATGGTAGTCTACGGTAAGTTCTGGTAGGGTAGTTTAATTTTCGAACTGGAGGGGTTAGATAGAAATTTCACTGAGCCCCTCCATAAGATAAGGCTACCCAAAGCTGAATAAAATCGTATGAAGGTAACACTAATAAAATATAAAAACTTTTACAAGATATAGAAACATCTGGCCACATCACTCGCACCGTGGGGCGTAGGACAGAGGGCTCTCAATCTGTTTACAACATTTTTTACTCTTACTCCTTGCTGGCTTCAGACGATTTGCTGCAGCTTAAGAAAACCCCCTCAGGACGATGGGACAAACACATTAACCCCTTCAGACCAACGGGGACAGGTGTTATGGAGCCTAATTAGCCTTACAGTGACACCTGTATTTATTATTTTACCACCTGGGGATATAATTCATGACGAAGAGATATCTACCCTAAGCTCAGTACTCTCGTCTGTGGTGTGTGTGTGTGTGTGTGTGTGTGTGTGTGTGTCAGTTTGGAGTGTAGTAACGTGTGGTAGTGACAAATGTGGTGTGAAGTGTGTTAGTATGAAGTTGCCTATCTGTCTATCACTTCATCCATCCATCCATTCATCTGTCTATCTATCTATCTATCTATCTATCTACCTATCTATTTAATCTCAGTCTAATCTAACACGCTAATAACAGTGACATCTTAGTAAGGGAAATATGACTTAGCTTGTACCGGTGAGAAATGATCGCTGGCTGGCTTACTGACTGGCTGGCTATCTTGCTTTCTGCCTGGCTTTCTTCCTGGCTTTCCTCCTGGCTTTTTCCTGCCTTTTTCCTCGCTTTCTTCCTGGCTTTTTTCCCGGCATTTCCCCTGGCTTTCTTCTGGCTTTCTTTCTGGATTCCTTCCTGGCTGGCTGTCTGGGTGGCTTTCTTCTTGTCTTGCTGCGGATTTCCTGCAGTTCCATGCGTCTACCTGTTGAGAGAAATCATCATCATCATCATCATCATCATCGTCATCTACATCATCATTATCATCATCATCATCACCAACATCAAAATCATCATCATCATCATCATCATCTTCATTATTATTATTATTATTATTATTATCATCATCATCATCATCATCATCATCATCATCATCATCATCATCATCATCATCATCATCATCATCATCATCATCATCATCATCATCATCATCATCATCATCATCATCATCATCATCATCATCATCATCATCATTATTATTATTATTATTATTATTATTATTATTATTATCATCATCATTATTATTATTACTCTTACTATTATTAATATTATTATTAATCGCTCAAAAGCCGCCTCCGGAGGCCTTCCGCTCGATGGCAAGTCACTTCCTGTCTTCAGAAATGAGTCATAATTCGGGAACTAGTGGCCCGATTGGACTGGAATTGTTTTATTCGTCAAGTTAGAGTATTTTAACGGTACCATGCTCTAACAAAAATTTGCGCTACATGTGCCGTTTTTGCTGTGCTATGGTAACAAACAAACAAACATACAGAAATCGGATCATTATAATGCAGATTATTATTATTATTATTATTATTATTATTATTATTATTATCATGAATTATTATTTCCCTCTCTCCATCCTCAATGCTGAGATGTAACAATAGTTTAACGCTGGAATATGATGCTAGTCACGAAAAAGTGCTATGAAGGATTAATTCTCGCTATCACTTTCCCTCAGATCAGAAGATAAGGTTCTCAACAGAAGGAGCCATAACAGCAAATCGATAAAAGAGTTCTCAACTGACCTTAATCTACTATGGACGGAATATTTTTCTTGGTATAGCCAGACGCCTTTATTTCGGGAGGGGTAGCCACAAAGAAACTGTTTCCATGTCATCTTGTCATCCAGCATCAGTCTGCCCTTCCTCCAACTCACACTATCTTCATTCATATACCTCTACACCACTTCCCTCCGCCTCATCTTCGGTCTCATTCTCCCTCTCTCACGCTCCACCTCAGTAACATACACTCTCCCTTTCAATCTGCCATTTTCCATTATCTCCACATACCCAAATCATTTCAAGGTACTCCTCCCAACACTTTCCAGCACATCATCATCAACACCACAACGCTCCTTCACTTTATCATTTGTATATCTGTCTCTCTACCTAACTCCACATGCTCCACATCCACATCAACATCGCAACACGCCTTCACTTCCTTATATATCTGTCTGCCTTTCCACGTAACTCCACATCCACATCAACATAACAACGCTTCTTTACTTTCTCAGTTGTCTTTCTCACAGCGTAACTCCACATCCATAAAGACCACAACCTTCATTTACTTCCTTATTTGTTTGTCTGTCTCCCCACGTAACCCCACATCCACATAAACATTATAACGCTCCTTTACTTCATTTGTCCGTCTGTCTCTCCACCTAACTCCAATCCCACATAAACACCACAAAGCTCCCTCACTTCGTTTGTCTCTCTCCACTTATTTCCACACTCCTCTCAAGTAACTTATTTCCATGCCACTTTTCATACTAATAAAGACGATTTGGTTCGGCTGTAAGAAATTGTTGCCGTCAAAGAACTGATGAACAGTATCGTCGCTTACCATTGTTTATCTCGGCAAGGTGGGGAAGCTGTTTAAACACTACTGTCACTGACAAAGGGTACACACAGCTCCAGCGTCCTCCCTTTCTCATGGGTAGAGGGTGACTGACGGGATTCGAAGCTTCTTTGGTTCACGGAACTCTGGTTCGAGGCAAAAGACTCATTTTTATCATGCTGAGTTATATTTATTTTTAATACCTGGTTTATTTTTTTATCTTCATTTGTACAACGGTCAAACATTTTACAATCAAATCAGGGTTACAGTTAAAGTGAAAATTAAGACAATACAGACAAATATCTAATGATAATTTACTTCTGTGAAGACTTGCGTATCATAAGAAATGAACAGGATCTTTTATGAATACCGTCTTGTTACCCTCACACCCCCTAGGCGCCCCACATAGTTCCCAGATCCCGTTATGACTCAAGAAGACGATTTGCTGATATCTTCATTACGAGGGACAGTAAAATGGCTTGAGATCTGAATATATCATTACAGCTAAGATAATATGAGGTAAAACCGTTCTGCCTTCAGAACGGTATCAAATGATTAAAGTATAATCATAGTTGGGAACATTGATCACGCATTATTTTAGCTTTAAATAATCTTATTAAACTATGAACGCGAGAAAACAGTAATGTAAGTACTGTTATAAAACATGTGTGCGCCGGCATGTGACAAAGAAACAGTCCTGAATTATGAAATAGTGTAAATATCGTCATTTCTAACTTGGCCACCGTGGAGAGAAGGTGAGGACGTCGCGCCTGCAAGCAGGGTAACCAACGGTTTCCATGGCAATGCAGACCTTGGAGATTTCGTTACATGACCTCTTTTTTTTTTTTTTTTCATATTTATTCTGCACGTTGCGCTCCAGTAACATGTTGTATTTACTGGTGCAAGCATTATCGGTAGTCCATTCACCCCACCCTGCCACCCCACCAATCTACCCAACCATCCACACCGCCCACTAACCCACCATGAACATCCACTCACTTACACCCCACCCACCCACTCTGCTCACCCACCCTGTTTGGGCGGGATAGGTGGGAGGACAGGCTGGGTTGTTGGGTGAGTGGGTGGGCAGGGACAGTGACGTTCATAGTTGGGTGGGTGACAGGATGAGCAAGGTGGGTAGGTGGGTGGGAAGATGGGTGGGTGGCAGGGTGGTTGGGCATTTGGATGGGCAAGGTAGATGGTTGGGGTGGTGGATGTATACGATGGGGCAGTGGGTGGGTATGCAAGGTGGATGGTGTGCATGGGGTGGATGTGTGTGTGTGGTTGTACAGTGTGCGTAAGGGAATGGTTGGGGTGCGTGAGTGGGTGGGTGGGTGGGTGGGTAGGGTGAGCGGAAGGGTGGAGGGGGAGGTGGTCAAATAGGTGGGTGGGCGGGCAGGCTTGGTGGGCAGATGGCTGGGTGGGTGAGTGGAGTGAGTGAATACATGGGTAGGAAGGTAGAGTGGGTTGGCAGGCGGGAGGCGTGGCTGGGTGGGTGGGGGAAGTGGGTAGGTGTGTTGGTGGCCTGGGTACGTGGCAGCTGGGTGGATGGGTGGGGTGGGTGGTGGGGGGAGACTGAATTGGATGAGGAGATGGGTGGATGGGTGGATATGTCGGAGGGTGGGTGGGTAGATGGGTGGGTGATCAGGGTGGGTTGATTGGTTAAGTAGGTGATTGAGTGGGTGAACAGGGCAGTCGGGTGGCTGCGTTGGTGGACAAAGGGGTGGGATGGATAGGTGAGTGGGTGGCACGGTGGGTAAGGTGAGTGAGTGGGCTGGTTGGACAGGTAGGTGTGTGGTAGGTGAGTACTCAGAGTGGGTTGGTGGGTGTGTAGAGTGGATAGATGCGTGCGTGGCCTGATGGATGGGTGAGTGGGTGGGATAGTTGGGTGTGTGGGCAGAACTGATGGCGTGGGTGTTTA
Source organism: Coenobita brevimanus (assembly GCF_032717465.1). Lineage (NCBI taxonomy): Eukaryota > Metazoa > Arthropoda > Malacostraca > Decapoda > Coenobitidae > Coenobita > Coenobita brevimanus. Next base: position 37,675,821 of record NC_137004.1, read on the forward strand.
GAGTGGGTTGTGGAAAGAGTGGATGGTTGTGTGGGTTGGTGGGGTGGCTGGATGGCTAAGTAGAATGGGAGGACAAAGGGGTGGGTGGGAAAGGGGTGGGTGGGAAAGGGGTGGGATAGGTAGTTGGGAGATGGGTGGCAGGGTGGAACGATGGGCAGGGTAGCTGGGGTGGGAGGAGGAAGGGTGGGTTAGTGTTTGGATCGGGTGGTTAGATAAGTAAGTGGCATGGTGGATGGACATAAGTGGTCGGAATGATGATAATTACAATGATGTATACCTTGCTAAGTGCTCCTTGTGTGGGTAAAAGAAAAAGATGGAATAAATGATGATAATAATGATGATAGATGATGCACATAACTCTCCTACCGTAATCGCTGTTTCTATATTTGGGTGGCAGGGAAAGGAGTAGCACAACAGATCTATGAATATTATCCCTCCTGAAATAAGAGAGAGAGAATCATTTATATCGACGTGCATATCACTTATTCATACCCCACTTACTCTGTCATCTGCATAGAGCGATTCCTATCTTGGGGTTACGTCACGCGGCCCCTCCACCAATGACACGCGTTCTTGCATCCCATGTAGGCTCTTTCACATGCTGGCCAATAATCAGTTGCATTTTGTGGTTAGTGTAGGCTAGTTGATTATTAATGGCCTTATATCTGTATTATCGGACGCTATTATTGTTGTTTTTATAATTGTGGAAGGCGCTTTGGAAATAGTAAAAGCCTGTGGGACGTTTTATTTGCGATTTTACAAGATGGTTTCGTTACGCAAGGACTCAGTGAGTATGAAAGGTTCTCTGGGTCGCATTATCTGCAGTTTACAAGACTCTCTAGCATCTTTTCTTTACTGATTTGCTTTTGCTTAATACCGAAGGGGTCACTGGGGATAGTTTTTAACCCCTTCATTATATCTCTTTGAAAAAAAAAAACGTAAAAAAAAGTCGCCATAACACTGAAAATTATAATAGCCTTTTGTATGCTATACGTACATATATAACCATTTGCTGCAGTGGGTTTTCCTGATCTAAATATAATATTCTTAGGTCAACCACAGTGTAGGCCAAAGTTACTAAGACTTAAATGGTCTATATCCCTTCTGTAATGGTGGGTTTTCTCTGCTAACTTAGAACAGTCTAGAATAGTTAGGATTAAGTAGAATGCTAGCAAGACGTTGGAAAGACATTAATATTATTATACTTGCAAAAAAATTAACATAATAGAGAATGTTAACTGCCTTAGAGAAAAATAAAGATGTTAGGAAAGCCTTCTAATGTGGATAGAAGTTGAACGGAATAAACGACATATCAGTGTGCTATATCCAGAAATAAACTGACAGGAAGGAGGAACTGGGGGACTTCCTAATGACGAAATAACTTGCTGTAATAACACAGAAGAAATAAATGTGATAAGGAAAAGATGGTAACGAGTCTTCTAATATAGTCTTCTAATAAGAGTCTGGATTTAATAACATATAAGAGGATATTAGTGTGTCAGATACAGAAATAAACAGGAAACTGATATAAAGTCCTTTCATATACAGCAGACTCGCTTAAAGTCCGTTTTCGGTGGCCTCCGCTCGATGTCAGAAATGAGTCATAGCTCAGGAACCGGTGGCCCGATTGGACGGGAAATTGTTTTATTCTTCATGTTAGTGCATTTTAACGTATCTCGGTCTAACAAAAATGCACTACGTTGCGTCGTTTTTGCTGTGTTACGGTATCAAACAAACCAACAATCATGTAGAAATCGGATCATTATAATATAGATATGATTTGCATAAATACCACACAAGATAAAATCAATGTGTCATATGCTGAAAATTATCGGGAAGCTGGAAGTGCTGAGGAATATTATAATACGTATATACCGTGCATAATTTAAGTAAAGAGAATATCAGTGTGTCATGTATGGAAGCAAATTAGGTAGGGAAGATGTAGTAGAAGGTCTCATTTGGGTAGATTCCTTACAACACACACACACACACACACACACACACACACACACACACACACACACACACGAATGACTTACAAATTAATATCACCGTATTGAATCCAGGAAAAAAAAAAAAAAGGTAAATAGTAACTGCTTAGGAGCCTCATAATACATAATAACATACAAGAATATTTCAGCGAGTCATAGAAAAGAAATATGGGAAGGAAGAGATGCTAGGGAGCCTTCGGAGTCCACAAGAACACGCTCCTGAAGCTAGTCTTAGTTCTTTGCTCCAGCCGACCTTTTGTTTTTTTTATATGCTTTGTTTACAGTAAGGTTAAGCTAGGGAATAAGTGTGTGTGTGTGTGTGTGTGTGTGTGTGTGTGTGTGTGTGTGTGTGTGTGTGTGTGTGTGTGTGTGTGTGTGTGTGTGTTTAAATGTTTACTACTGACATTTTGCTTTAGGCTATTTATTCCTGGTCTAATTTAGTCTGACGTCAGTGTTTTGTTTTCGTTATCTGATAATAGGAGAGAGAGAGAGAGAGAGAGAGAGAATTACTGTCAGTGGATTCAGGTCGTGCCTTTTGCTAAACGTTCCCTACACTTAACTAGAGTACTTTAGCCTAACCTCGGAGCTTTACGTTCCAACAAGAGTGAGGAATGGCCGTGTGTGTGAGTGTGTGTAGCTTATCACTGCGACCTTTGTTTTGCCTTGTTTTTTATATTTCTAATGACGTCTTCGTTATCAGCCCATCATATCACTTCCCATACATTTGTGATACATATACATATTTTTAATACCCATATGTTTATAATACCTGTGTTGGTTTGAGATAAGCCCCTCCAGTCCAATTACGTATTTTCAGTGTTTTTCTTCCTACCACTAGACGATTTTATCCAATTTAGGAAGGATCGTGACTATATCTAACACCATATATTTGGGACACTTTCAATGCCGGTTCTGAGGCAAAAATGTGGCTTATGGATTACAGTAGCAGTCTTCTGGTGGCCAAGATTCTGTATTTTTCAGTGAAGGCGCTATGGTTCAAAGGGCTGTTAGCAGGACAAGCTCAGAAAGCGATTATGCAGTGGACTTACTAAACCCTTTTCTCCTTGACATGGCCCAGATTTTCGTCCTTTCTTTGCCTCTTCCACGTAGCTCAGTGGCAGAAAAAGACTATGATGTGGCTCTGCATCCTTTCCAAGGCACCCCCTGACAATCAACACATTCCACTGTTAATCAGTTGCTTTAATCCGGATGGCAATTTTAGGGCAAGTTAGAGTAAAAAGAATATAACTGATGCCCTCTATAGTGTATGACTCAACCAGTAACGGGAGACAGGCTGGATTACAATAAGCTTGGGACACATGAATAGTGCTTGTCAAATCCCGACGCTTCCTTCTCGTATGTTTTTCTAATGTGTTCGTTCATTTTTTTCCCCTAATGTAGTATCGTCTTTCCTTACGGTGTTTGTAATTCACCTAAGTGATTGCTTACCTAAGTACGAGCTAAAGAGGCAAAGGGGTTACAGCTCATGATGGGTGCCTCTTCTGTGTCCTGCAACATCTTACTGGTCTTGTCTTAAAGGCATTTACACTCTGGCTATTTACTACCTCATCCGGGAGACTTTCAATGGTTGACTATCCTGGCATCAAAGGAATTGTTCCTCTTGACTGTTTTGTGTCTAATCTTAATAAGCTTAAGGCTACGTCCCTTAGTCCCTCTCTCTCTGTCTCGAGACAAGTTGGAGAGGTGTCCATCCTCTACTTTGTCAAGGCCCTTGAGTATCTCGTATGCCTCAGTCATATCACCTCTTCTTTTCCTTCGCTTTTCGAGAGTAGTCAAACCAAGGCGAGACAGACTTTCCCCGTAATCAGTTCAGCCAACTCAGGGACCAGCTTTGTTGCCCAAAGTTGTACCTGTTCTAACTGGGAGATGTCCTTTTGGGTGTTGAGAGCCCAGGTCTGCATGCAGTTTTCTAGACGAGACCTGACGAAGGATTTTTAAAGTGGTAAAAACATGTCTGCATTCATGCATGTGAAGGTTTTCTTAAGTAGCCGCCTTTGGGAACGGCCCTGTTGGTTTCAGGTCAAGGGTAATGTAGACACCCAGGCCCTTCTCCTCAGCACTCAGTATGATCATTTTTGCACTATGTGTGCATCAATGTAACCCTTTGCTCTCATGTACCTTTCCTGTTTGGCCGTCAGTGACAAAGTTCTCTGGAGTGTTGGTGCTTAAATTTCACGGCAAATGAAGAATCTAAAATGAAAAAAAAAAAAAAAAAAAAAAAAAGCACTTCCCAGAAATTATCTCCTAAAGAGAGCAGTTGGACAGATGCTTATTCATCAATCAGGGTCTGTGTGAGCGCGTGTCTGGCTCTAAAAACTCATCATCCGCCACATTAACACGATTTTCAGCTGATATGGCTATTCTCTTAAGTGTCCCTGATCAGTTTTCTTCATTAAAGTCATTTGAGAAAACGAAGTTTTGAATGCCTAACGATTATATTGTTATGTAAATCTGTCATCATCATAATTATCGTCATCATTTTCATCCTTAAAACCATCACCGCCACCAACATAACCATTTTCAACATCATTCTCTTTATAACCATCACGACCATTAACATCATCACCTTGGCATTATCATCAATTATATCATAATCATCATCAGTAGCAGCAGCAGCCTTTCTCGAAAAATTAATCCCCTACCTTTCTCCACTCAGACCTATTGGATGTTGGCGAGTCCCATCCCAGCCCATCATATTTGAGGAAAAGTGGACATCCGAGCCTTTCTCTCCCTACTCAGTAACGATCCCAACCTCCATGACAGCACCCAAACTGCCAGATTATTAAAACTGATTGAGCGAAGCGATAAGCAAGGCACTATTTATATACTAGTTTATTTGCTTACTTTATCTATTTATTAATATTTTTTGCATAGATGTATACAGCAAAACACCTGTAATTCTTACGTGTGATTTGCCTGCATCCCATTTTGCAGAGTGTGGTCAGCAACGAATCAGAAATCAGACATATATAACGCTGGAGTTCACCATACCTTTGTGCACGTAGTTTTAACAATACAGCTCGACTCCTTCCCTATCCCCTGAAAGAAGGATGATGGACCGTAGGAGTGGGACAGTTTCAGCCTGTAGTCTACTGGGTTCACATTTAAGATGAGCACATGTTTGCAACTGCTACTACTACTACTGTACTACTGCCATTAGTACTACAAACTACTACAATTAGGACTACTACTACTACTACTACTACTACTACTACTACTACTACTACTACCACCACTACTATTACTACTACTACTATTGTTGTCTTTACTTCATTTAAAATATCTTTCCTCACTTCGTTCTAGATCTTTTTCTCCTCCAAATCATCCTTTTCTGGGATGTGGTGATACTGAATTTCTTTGAAAATCAGGAAATGGTGTGTGTGTGTGTGTGTGTGTGTGTGTGTGTGTGTGTGTGTGTGTGTGTGTGTGTGTGTGTGTGTGTGTGTGTGTGTGTGTGTGTGAGAGAGAGAGAGAGAGAGAGAGAGAGATTAGAGATAGCTCACACACCAAGCCAGGGAAATAAGCGTGTCTCGCATCGACCATACCTTCATCTACAATTTGTCTAATACTCAGGCAGTGCTAGCATAGGGACACGCACCATTTCTGTTCTATATATAGCTGACATTTGATGGCTCTCTCTCTCTCTCTCTCTCTCTCTCTCTCTCTCTCTCACACACACACACACAGAAATAATGCAGTGGGTGGTGTTCCAAATACTGCACGTCCACCGTAGTGAGAGGCAGGTATGGTAAATAAATAATGCACCTGACCCCACCTCACAACAGCTCTGGTTCAGTCTTCATGCACTGCGTTAACTACACTCTTTTCACACCAACTTGGCCTAAACTGTCACCCCATGCCCTCCCTTGCTCTAATCTTTTCATAGCAACTTCGCCTATAATTATCACCTCTCCATTTCTTTAACACTAACTTGGACTAAAATTGTCAGCCCCTCTGCCTTGCCGAGGTGGTTTATGTCGAATGGACCCGGGTTCAAATTCCGGCTGGGGCAAGGAGCGGTTTAAGGATTTCTGTCTCGTTAAAACAGACCACTAATTTTTTATAAGACCCGCTGACATGTCGTAAAAACACCCCTGTTAATATCAATAGACCAGTCCTGTATGAGACAGCCCTGGCATAGATAATAGAACAAAATAAAGATAACCAACACGCAAAACTGGAACAGACGTAACGATGGAGAAGCGACAGACGAAAAAATTATTGGCCCTGAGAAAATTATGGAAGCGTGACAAAGACGAAACAGTGATGGAGACAAAATAATGGAACAAAACAGTAGGACAGTGACAGGAGAACCAATACGAAAAAGGACAAAATAAAGGTAGAATGAGAGGTGAAACGGTGGTGGAGTGGCCAAGGTGAACTCTTTTACACGTAATTAAATCATGGCGACAAAACTTCCCAGGAGAGGAAATATTGGAATAATGAGTAGGTTAATATTCTCAGGGTCTTGTCTCCCTCTCAGATGAAGAATATTGTGTGGCATTGACTAAACCAGAATACCAGAGCCGTCCCGACCATGAGAGAGTTAATGATGAAGGAAATAACACTCTCAGGCTACTATCTGAGTTAATGGAATAATAAAAGACACAGTGGCCCTTATTCTCGTCGGTTAAGGAAGCTCGCTAACACCTCTTCCTTAGCGATTTATTTTTTAATATGCCTGGTTAATATCCTTTTGTACGTAATGTATGCAGAGAAAGGAGATACTGGAAGGCTTTACGTAATACAGATGATAGTAAGGTGTATAAAAATAAATCGGTTAAAAAAAGGTGTTAGGGAGCTTCCTCAACCGAAAAAGGGGCCAGATGATTTCCAGGCATTTGTGTCCCATCTCAGTAACCGCCCCTCTTCCCTCGACGCACCGCCCTCCTTCACATACACTTTGATCCTTATCTCTCTACTTCGTCCTCGACCTACTCCTCTTTCTCCTCCAATACACCTCACTCGCATACATCTCTCTCTCTCTCTCTCTCTCTCTCTCTCTCTCTCTCTCTCTCTCTCTCTCTCTACGTACCTACCTACCTAACGGAACTGGGCCACTCACAGAGCTTCATTATTTAGTCGTGGTTACATGAAATTCGATAAGCCTCATTTACTGTTCAGGAACGAGTCTCCTTGGTTACTAGTCAAAACAACTCTCTAACTTGATTACTCTTGGCTGTCAACTAAGCAGAGAAGGGTTTAAGATCTATGTAGGGTTAGAAAAGAAATAAAAACTTGCCTTACGCAATCTATCCTTCTCCATTCGTTCCAGATGGCAAAAAAAAAAAAAAATAGAAAATTTGTGCAAAAAAAGATAGAGAAATTGTGAGGATGGGTGTGGGTGGGTGGGTGTGAGAGGACTATGGAGGGAGGAAAAGGAGAAGGGGGAAAGCATGGGATGGGAAGAGATGTGACTGAAAAGGAGAGAAAGGAAGAAAGAATGGCAGGGAAAGAGTGTGAAGCGTAGAGACAGAAGGAAGGAAAGGCAGAAAAAAAAGACAGTGAAGAAAGTGATGCGAAGAGAGTAAGAAAAGAGGAGAAGGAAGGAAAATGGTAAAGGAAAGAGAGAAGGAAAGGGGAAAAAACAGGGAGAAAAGAAATCGATAAGGGAGAGAGAGAGTCAATAGAAAATGAAGAGTTGAAGCGGAACTAGTTTAGATGCGAGAAGAAAGAGGAGAGAAAGGCAAAGGAAAACGAAGAAAGGAGGAAGAGGGAAGGGAGAAGAAAACATAGGAAGGAAAAGGAAAAGAGAAGAGTAAAGAAAATGAAGCAAAAGAAGCAGAAAGGTACAGGAAAGGGAGGAAGGAGAAAAAAGGAAAGAGTAAGGAACAGAAAACTGAGATAGGAAAATTGAGAGAGACAAGGACAAGTGATGGTGAGTTAAGGACACAGGTAATTCTGGCTGGTGCGGGGGGGTAGGGTTCATGGGGATGGTGAGAGAACAGTGGAGGGTGGAGCGACAACAGGGGTGGTGGAGATAGGGGCGTTGGAGCGAGGACGGAAGGTGGATGTGGTTGGAAGTGGGGCCAGTGGAGCGAGAGCAGGGGGTGGTGAGGGTGAAGGTGGTGGTGCGAGAACGAGGAATGGTGGAGCGAGAACAAGGTATTAAACTGAGGACAGAGGGCGGTATAGCGAGAACAGTGGGTATTAAAGCGAGGACAAATGGTTGTGAAACGAGGACAGGGGGTTGAGTGTAAGGACAGGGTGCATTTGAGCGAGGACAAGTGTAGGTGATGCTGTGACAGTGGCTGAAATGTTAGGCCTGGGGTTAGTGGGTATCATAGCGAGGACAGAGGGTGCTGGAGCGAGGACAGGTGGTATTAGAGCGAGGACAGAGGGTGGTGGAGCGAGTTCAGGTGCAGCGAGGACAGAGGGTGGAGGTGATGCAAGGACAGATGGGATTAGAGCGAGGACAGGTGATATCAGAGCGAGGACGGATGTGGGGTTATGGTGCGAGGTCAAAGGGTGCGAGGGTGGGCTAGGACAGGTCATGATTGAAGAGGTGCTGACGTCACACCTGTCGTGGTCTCGATACGCAACAACGGCGATGGGAAGAGGGGGTCATTGTACACTCTCTCTCTCTCTCTCTCTCTCTCTCTCTCTCTCTCTCATAAGCACATTCAAAACTGTCCTGCATTCTGGAAAGAAGTGTTGAAAGGAAAATAAGACAAGGATAGTCACCAGGTAAGAAAGAGTTGAGATGATTAATTCCTGGGAAGACAATAATTAAAAGGCAAAGACCCCAATTAACCCCTACATTATAGTCACAGATTAGGTTAGGTCACTCTTACTGCCTCTAGACGATGTTTTTCACCTATGGAAGCATATCTCGTCGTGAATGTGTTATGAAAATTGTATGTAACCCATTCAGTTTGTAAAATCTCTCTTATAGGTTGAAATCAGTCAGAGATAACAAAAATAAAAATTAATATATGTCTGCGGATTGATGGAATTAAATGAGCCATGCCAGACCAAAGAACCACGGAAGATGATATCGTAGTTACCCCAACTTATCAGTATATAAATAAAAAAATAAACACAGAGAGAACTCAGTGAAGAGACAATGTATTATTTAGAACAGTCACACGACTTATTTTTGCTGGACCGTGTTACATTAGTGTACTTGAATTACATTGTTTGGGTGTGTTCAGCATTAAAAGTATAAAGAGAAAGCCTACACAGTAGCAGTCAAAAGTATAATCTTTTTCTTGTTTTGATATTAGCATAATCTTTATTCTAATTTGTTTTCTTGATAGAACTATCTTTTACATAATTCAGTGTTATGCATTCTCTTGGTAAAGAAAATGGGCTTATTGACTTGATAATCTTGGCTTATGTGGCCGTGGTCGATAACCAGATATCTAACTATTTCATAAGGAACAGGCCAAACTGGGCCTCTTGTCCTTCAGCCAGGACGTCCTACCTACTTCAGAGTCTTCCCATTCAACCATCAGGTGCCGGAGTTATTTGTTATCCCTCTGTCCCTCCAGCCTCCCACCCCTGCATCCCTCCATCCCTTCAGTCCTTCATTCCTTCACCCTATACCCCTCTAGCCTTCCATCCCTCCTGTCTATGTTGCCTTAGAAAGCTAGCCCCTACTACTGTACTATCGAGCCTCCATCAACATTATCTCGGCCTGTGAAGCTGGCACTGCTGGGGTAGGACCTCAAATGAAAAGAATTACACTGAAGTCTACCAACTACACGAGGGTCAACAGGGCGTGCATATCATTTTTGCTAAGTCCAAACCTTCTCCTCGTAATTCACATCAAAGAAAAAACATTAAACTCGTGATTGGCATGGTTCAGGTTTTACAGCTTCTATACTTCATGCTAAGTGTTTATGTCCTCAGTACCACTTTCTACCGCTCCTGTAAAAATTCCTTCAGGCACTTCAGTCTTACAAGATATGTTTTTTTTTTTTTTTAAACTAAATTCTTGCAAGACTCTTAATCAGGGGTCTGGAGAGTGAGGAAAATAGCCATATACTGTAAAGTCCTTTTCTTATGCTTCTGTGACAAGGGAATTAGTTTGTCTTTTAACATGTAAGTTGGACTATTTCGTTGAGACCATAAGGACTGTGTGGTCTGTGTATCAAAGTAGCACACACACACACACACACACACACACACTCAACACCTCCCTACACACGCTAGCACAATTATAGCCAATCACACTCACTGGCCAAGACCCTTAAAATAGCCCTGTCTCTCTCTCTTACTAAGAAATTCACTAACCATCGATCGAAGCCTCCAGGTTAAATGCCACAGGGAAGCTCCATAACCCGATGCCTGGGAGTGGCGGGTGTTACAAATTATAGAGGCGGTGGTAGTAATTCGTTTATTGGTGTTTGAGAGGGGTGTGGTTAGTTATGGTGCTCTCTCTCTCTCTCTCTCTCTCTCTCTCTCTCTCTCTCTCTAAAGGGTTGTGGGAATAGAAGATGTGAAGGGCGCATCATCACTCATCAGTAGCTAAATGACAGGAATTGATTGTCGGAGGGTGACGGGTTCGATCCAAAGACCAACTATAATCAAGCCAAGGCCGGAACTTCTCCCCTGAAAACCCTGCTGACATCCATGTAACAAGTTGTGTCGCACGGTTAAAAATAGTACTAATTCCATCCCAGCCCTCCCCTTTTCATATACCCTTTTATTCTCTCCCTCTTGGTTTACCTCTTCTCCTTCGCCTGTTCACTTCTCAAACTCCTGTCCTTCCCTCCTTCTTTCGTTCCATTTCAACCTTGTTCCTTAATCTCGTTCTTTGTCTACCTCTTCTCCTTCTTCCATCCAGCACACAAATTTCACTCTCAACCATCCCTACCAGCTCTCAACCCTGTCCCTTTCTCGTCCTTGGTCGGGCTCTTCTTCTTCCATATTCATCGCTATTAGGCATTCTTAGTTCTTCGGTATGTGACAAGTAAACTAAACTGACGTTAACTAAAAAATCATCATCATCATCAGTTTCACAGAGCAGTTGGGATGAGGTTCAATTCAGGAACAAAGAAAATCATCATCATCATCACCATCATCATCATCACCATCATCATCATCATCACCATCACCATCATCATCGTCATCAACCCTGCCTTCATTCTCACCGTACAGATGGGATGAGGTTCAATGCAAGAGCAAAGAAAACACAAAATTAGGGGAACTATCAACAGCATACCCAGTGAAATGACCCACACAATTATTCAATCAACAATCAAGCCTTTGGAATCCTGGCTCCGTCCAACAAGCATAACCATCTGCATATTTAAAGCGCTTCACAAAAACCCGAGGGACAGAGTAATTCCTTGCATAATTAGCTCTTGCATGGTTGGAATAAGTCTACTGTTAAACATTAGCTAACCACAGATTTTGCTCAGGTGATAGTGGTTAATCGGAGTCTGAAAGTGTTAATACTATCGCCATAAACCTTCCTAGGATCAGATTAACTCTACTAATTTATTCCCTCTAACGCCAGACAATGTTATTTAGCTGAGAGTGAGCATAGAAGCCTGAGAGTGTTAGTACTGGGATAACACTAACATATTAATCTAGCCCATGGCAGGCGATTTTACTCAACGAAGAATGATTCACAGGAGCCGACCCTTGTCATGAGCATCTTGTACTTCCCTCGTCCATCCATTTGCTTCCCTTGTCTGTTCTATGCTGAATAAAGACGTTTGTCAGTAACAGGAATATAATTAAAAAAGAGACATGAATTTACTTATGAGGTTAATGGAGATAACTACAAACCCATGGACTACGAGAGGTATTCCCTGAGCTAGAGTAATATTGTCTGGCAGTAGGTAAGAAAAGGGAAAAAAGACAATATTATAGCAAAGTAGTTAATTTTTTTTTTTTTTCGAAATAATTTCAACAAGTTCAGCCCACCCTTTTTATTTATTCTATTTGTTTTTTGTTTTTGTTTTTTATCTTTTTTTCCGCCTCTAGACGATTTTATCCATGTTTGGGAAGATCTCTTGTTCTGGACGGGTTACAAAAAACTGATTCCCACCCTCCTCCTGTTCTAAAAGTTCTCTCCTGAGCTGAATTAATATGCCTGAAGGTTGCATGAAAAAAAATAAATAAATAAATAAAAAAAGAAAGAAAAACACGTCATGAGAGTAAAATGGATAAACCTCATGAATACCATAACGTCTATTTCTCCAGACGTTTTTGTTCAGCTTAAGAGACGCCTCTGAACAGATGAGGTTAGACACAGCTTTCAGTAACTCTTTTTCACTATCAGGGGCTCCTCTAGGCTATGTAAAATCCAAATAATGAAAGTCTGACAGCAAGGAAAAAATTAAATAGGTGCCATCATGCTAAATAGGTCTAGAGTTTGTCTTGATACAGTACTTATAAGGGTCCATAGCAGTGAAAAGGGTGTTATTAATGTAGCAACCCTTTCTGCTCCATGATGCGTTTTATTCGTGCAACCTACGGACCATTTTGTTCTACTTCGGAGGGATGTGTACTGCCTAACACCTCTCCCTAAGCGATTTATTTTGCTTCTTACACCATACTGTCCTCTTCTGTGTTACGTAAGTCCATCCAACATCGCCATACTCGTCATAAATAGCATACAAAGCGGTACTAACCAGCGATATCCAAAAATATATAGGTTAGGAAGAGGTGTTAGAGAGCTTCCTTACCCGACGAGAATGCAAGCCAAGGAGGAAGGAGGTTACGAGAGGTTGCATTTAACGTCCCCAGTTCGTGAAGTCTTTCCTAAGCTGAAGAAAACCGTCTTGAGAGAGCAGGAAGAAAAGAGGAAAATTCGTCACTATATCCCGTTCACTCTAAATTGGCCAAAAAATACCATCTCCCCACCTTCAGTACCTTGTTGTTGCAAGAGGGTTGAATTAAAATGTGGTGTTAGTCACGAAGTAATGATATGGGAAGGGTGTAGCCTTGGTATAGCGCCATAGTATTGTCTTTTTCTGTCACGTGAAATAGGACGCAAAAGGACAAAAACCTGGGCCAAGTTCGAGTGAAAAGAGTATAGTTTCAAGAGTTTCATCCCTTGACTGACGGAATAAATATCAGCCAAAGAAAATCGTCTGCTATTAGCCTGAGCGACATGCCTAAATCGCCTACCGTCACTATGAATCTAACCACTTCTCAACTGAACAAAATCACTTACCATGAACCTGAACAAAAACACCTGATTTTTTTCTCTCACCTGAACAAAATCACTTAGACTGAACAAAAACACCTTATTTCTTCTCTCAGCTGAACAAAATCCTTACTATTTAACTGAACAAAAACACCTGATCATTTCTCTCGCCTGAACAAAATCACTTACGCTTGGACTGAACAAAAACACCTGACTATGTCTCTCAGGCGAACAAAACACCTGTCACCCTACATACAAACACAGCCATGAGTGTTTGCTGCGTGTTTGCTGTGGCTGAAGGAATAGGTCAGCCTCTGCCATTCTCAGAAGTTCGTGCTATTTTGGGATGGAAGCAGGGGATTGGACTGGATTAACCTTTTAGCCATAGAGTGAAGACTGTTACGGTGGAGTTAGGCTTGATTAGATTAGGTTAGTTAGCCTAGGTGAACATAGGTTAGGATATGAACTCAGGATGGGTCAGCCAGAAAACATTAGGTCAAGCTAAGTCAGATTATGGCAAGGAAGGGTAGGTTAAGTTAGGATTGTTTACGTGAGGTTAGGTTAATTCTTTTGCTAGTAAGGGTGTCCCATACTCGAATAATATCATTTAGTGGTAGACAGACTATAATCCCTAAGTCAACTGAGGTAGCTAAAGGTTTGATCTAGTTGTTTTTTAGCTCTTGTGACCACTGTGAGCTTTCCATAGAGTTTCCCATAGAGTTTCCCATTGAGCTTCCCGCAGAGCTTTCCATAGCTGAGTAAAATTGTCTAATGGAAGCCAGTTTAAATCTCTCTAGTCCACTGAGTCAGCTCAAAGGTTAAGTTAGAGTAGATAGTGTAAGTCTGGATGGATTAGGTTAGTTGGATAAGTTAGGCTACTAATCACATCATCATCATCATCATCATCACCATCACTTTTTTTCCACCTAAGGACGGGGTGAAGTGGAGTCCAGAAGAAGAGGAGAGAGAAATCACTAAAGAGGGAGAACTATCAAGAATATGCCCAGTGAAACAAACACTTATTCATACACCACACAAACTTCCCAAATTCTTAAGGGTTTCAAACTGTTAATTCAATAGATTTTCAGTAACTACATCTATTTACATTTTATCTATTACTAAACGCCTAAATCCGGAGTTCGTCCAGAATGGGTGAAAACAAAATGTCAAAGCTCAACACCCATTTCCATTTTCTCTGGAAATCAAAACCTATCCGTATTTATATACAAACAAGTGCAGTCAAGAATATGGCTCCATATTTTAGTCGGACATATATATATATTCTACATAATATTTTGAAAAAGCATATTATGCAATGAAGATCACAGCTCCGGGTTTCGAGGTAATCGCTGCTCACCGTTTATTTATTTACTCTAAGTACTGTGGATCAATATAAGTGTCCGTAAAACTATGCTTGTGACCAATACTTTCTACTCACCCTCTAATCTCCACCCAGGCTGCAGGGAAGCTGGATTCATGGTTTCACACCGAACGAAGACCTGCTGTCCAGTGTTACGGCGGTGATTCGAAGCTTTGATGGGATACATGTGAACTAGTTCTCGATAACACAGTTCCTTGCACAGTCTAGAAAATCTCAGAACTCTTGGGCTACGGAACTATGAACAACTGGTCTTCCTTTGGTGTAGGTAGTGTAGGGGTAAGAATAGAAGGTGAACTGAAAATACAGCGCACGACTCCACCCCAACCTTCCACCTCATTCCAGGTCTTCCACTGCTCATTCTCCCACCTTACTCTCATTTCATTTAATATCAGATAGCCTCACGAACCAAATAAAATTGTCTGGTCGTAGCAGCGATAATATCGTTGTGAAAGGGTTACGTGAGATTGTTTTTCGTCCCTACACAACGAGAAGTCTACTGAGCTGAATAATATCGTCAGGACACACCAAGACTACCAGTATAAAAGCAGTCACCGCACTGCTGGAAACAAGGCTTATGTAAGTGCCCATCGACTGCGCAAGAGAGAATAAGTTAATCGAATTTTACCAAGGCACAATCTTCCCCCCGACTAAGATGCACAACAATCTCACTTACTTCCTGGTCCCTATTGGTACTGCCGGATGAGCGAGGACATGGGGATTAGCCTCAGTTTCTCCATTGCATCGAAATGTCCAAAGCACCCCTATGTAGTACTCTTAACGACACTCATTACGTTGTTAAAGTAGCAATATACAGGTGAGTAAATAGGAAAGACTACCACGTGATGGACTGTGTCATCAACATTGTCGTGGCCATAGGAGGTTTACTGCATCTTACACACACACACACACACACACACACACACACACACACACACACACACACACACACACACACACACACACACACACATACCGTACATACATGCACGCTTGGTCACCCGTAAACACACCTCAAAACAACTGTAATATACTATACACATACACACTCACATACCGTGCATACTAATGTGCGTTTCAGAATACACACACACACACACACACACACACACACACACACACACACACACACACACACACACACACACACACACACACACACACCTTGCAAGCTAGTCATAAAATTCTCTGTCTGTCTGTCTGTCTCTCTCTCTCTCTCTCTCTCTCTCTCTCTCTCTCTCTCTCTCTCTCTCTCTCTCTCTCTCTCTCTCTCTCTCTCATCTAGGTCAACCTCCAGACACACCTATAGCTCACCTCACCCACCCTCCCACACCTACTCCCAAATTCCACGGTCATTTCAGGGGGACTATTTGCATACCAGAGGCAGAGAAGAGGGAACCCTTTCAATGCCATCACGCACTTCTTCGTGATTATCTTGCTGCATCCAGACGATTTTACTCAGCTTTGGAAAGATCTATAGCAGTTAAGGGTTTAATGAAGGCTGTATCTAACCCCTCCAGCTAAAAAAAAAAAAACCGTCCTAGGCTAAATGAATTCGTCTGTAGTTAGGAAAAATAAAGTAGAAAGAAACGGCAATGGAGTAAAGCATTTAATAAAGACTGAGAATAAAGTAAGTTGGCTTGAAATCCGTAGTGTGTGTGTGTGTGTGTGTGTGTGTGTGTGTGTGTGTGTGTGTGTGTGTGTGTGTGTGTGTGTGTGTGTGCTTCTTTTTTCTAGGGTGAGGAGAGGAAGGCCGAGGACAAGGTGGAAAGGTCATCGTTTTTCGCAGTTCTACTTATCCTGGATTCAACAGAACAGGGAGACGGGACAGGAAATGATGTAAATGAAGTGGAGGCAGGATGAGTTTAGCAGACGTGGAGAAAAAAGTAGGTCAGCTTGGAATTCTTGTTTAGCAGAAAGGTGTTTGGAGAATGAGGAGAGGAAGACCCATAATGAGGAAGGGGCACTGTTTTTAACTGCAGAGAGAGAGAGAGAGAGAGAGGGAGAGAGAGAGAGAGAAGTGAGGTGTATGGATTGACTTGCCAATGGTGGAGAATTAAACAGAGCAACTTCCACTCCTTACTCAGGTGGTGGGAGTGTGAGGAGAGGAAGACCGAGACTGAGATGGAAGGATAAAGCAAATACTCTGAATACTTGTTTAATTCGTTTTTGCATAAGGGCAGGTATTGTCTCTATTACCACCTCCTTAGCGATTTATTTTTTGATACGGCTGGTTAATATCAATTCGTATGTTATTTATGCTGAGTATGATAGTACGCGAATGATTTAAAGGACATAGAATAGGACAGTGAGGAGTAATAACCAAAATAAATCGCTTAGGAAGAGGTGTTAGGGAGCTTCCTTAACCGACGGGAATACGGGCCAAGGACAGGAACAGAAATATCGATGAAGTAGTAAGGACAGCCAAGGACTGAAGCGAAGGATAATATTTACTCAGAAATTAATGGACGGGATTTTTTAAAGAGTGAAATCTATCCGTGTGTGTGTGTGTGTGTGTGTGTGTGTGTGTGTGTGTGTGTGTGTGTACAGAACTAAACTTACGGGAGAATAAGAAGAGCCAGGAAATCATGGTGAGTTTTTATAATGTTAACCGAGAGAACATTTTCATTCTCTGCTTGTATGATTTTCAGGAATGCCCTTAGATGCTTAGATCATGGTGGTGTTACAGATTAAATGCGTATAGCCTTTGGAATACATTTTTCATCACCAGACCTGTGGAAGCAAAACGAAAATGGAAGACGAAACTTGACATCTTCCTGAATGCTACTTTTTTTTTTTTTTTTTTTTTTTTTTTTTGACTGCATCAGGAAGATTTGTGAAACGAAAAATTTTTACTTTTACACCGAACTCATGCTGAGAGAAAAAAAAAAAAAACATAGGCCAGCATTATAGCATATATTATTTCAAGCATTCTATCTTTTATAAACAACCTTTGGAAGTTAACCTTTTCCGAGATACCAGTTACCTTAACGTATTTACAAAGGGTAAGACTGCACCACCATTTTTAGCGGGAATGGATAAAATATTCAAATAATCAGAAAAATGAGGATTAGAAAGGCCGTGTTTGGCATTTAATCAGCCTAGAGCAACATTACCTAACCTTAACCTAGGCATAAGACGCTAATTTTTCTGGGAGATACGCAAAACAAGGGTCCCCGACAAGTGCAATGACGTCACATCTACCGTAAACAAGCCCGAATATTCCAGGTGAATTTAAGTTACTTTTCGTGGATGTTTATAAAGGAAAAGTTGCTTAGAATTTTAGACACTTGAATTTACATTTTTTTTCTTTTTTTCGAAATGAGTTTGGTGAAAAGAGTGACAATTTCAACTCTTAAACCGTAATGGATTAATAAAACGCTTTGACTAGAGAAATGCGGAAGTTATCAAACCACTGAAAGCATAAAAATGATGACAAATAATATATAAGTAAAATTATAAGACAAAACAGCGATGTTTCAAGAATCCTACGAAAAGTTACGGAGGAGAACGACCTTTTCAAACCTCAACGGGAATATTATAAACTATGACAACGGGAGAAAGGATAAGACACTAACTAGCCCTGTCCTTGAGAAACTTAGAATATTAGAAATGCCAAGGTTGCTTTTTAGATCATCAGTCCATCCACTTTTATTTATTTATTTATTTACTTATTTCTTGAGATATTATTCGCAAACTTCCTTGATTTTAAGTTGTGGCTAAGATTTTTGTTTAATCTTTACTTATCTAGCTACAAGACAGTTCACAAGAAAACTAAGGTGAATATTAACTCCTTGAAGCCAGTGACATACTCTGTTGGTTATTCAGGCTGTCTCAATTATTTTTTTTTTTACTTATAAAGGACGTGTAGTAGTGAAGGGGTTAATTTAAGCTATTATTAACCTCTCCAGTTCAGAAGGTCTTTCCTAATGTGAGAAATATCGTGTGGAGGCTCAAAAAAAAAAAAAAAAAAAAAAATACGACCACCAAACACTAAATTCTAATAATAATAATAATAATAATAATAATAATAATAAACTTTTACGGATGCATCTTTATCTTATTTAATCCCTTAGTCCGATGGCGTACATTTGTATATAACTTTTATACCACAGGACGATTTTATTCACCTTAAGAAATATGTATCTAGTAATGAAGGTGTTAATGAAGGCTACAGTATATCTCACTCTCCACGTCCAAAAGTCTCTCCAAAGCTGCATAAATATCACCTGGTGCTTAAATAATAGAATAAGTCATTTCAGTGAAGTAGCTAAAGTGAACACACGAGTAAACGACATATTTCTAATAATATTTCGCTCTTACGCTGACTCACATATCGCAGAAATTGAGCAAGATCTTTTGTGAATACGACTCCGGGTAAGAATGTGTCCCCGCGCTAGTGAGGCTTAAAGAGAAGTGATTGAGTATGCCCGGGCTGCTTTTAGAACATCGGCCCGCACATATTTTTAGCTGGTGCCTTTGTTTCGCGGACGGCTGAAAGGTTACGCTGTCTGTCTGTCTGTTTGTCTCACTCTGACTCGCTGGAGAGGATGGGGAAGAGCTGAGTCGTGGCGTGACTTCCGTACTACTCTATCCGTACTACTTTCGAGCGATTTTATTCAAGTGAAAACAGGATCATAGAAAACAAGTGGCCATCTCCTTAACCCTGATGGCGCATTTTCTGTTTCATTCTATTTCCATACGATTCTACTCGGCGTAGGACAGCGTCACCGTACTGAAGGGGTTAATGATGGCAACTTACTTTAACCTCCAAATTACATTCTCCTGTCAAGTGAATTAGATCGTTTGGTGGTAGCATTATTAAGTCTAAAAACACGTAACTGGAATGGAGTGTTAAATAACATTTTCATCCACCTATTTCCAAAACTCTCTCCTGAGCCGTACGGAAGCGTCTGTGGAAGGCAAGTGGATGGCAAGAGTTATGAGAAATAGATGTGATTTTACTACGGGAGTTACTTTGCCATGGCTGTCTTTAACCATTCCAGTGTGTGTGTTTGTGTGTGTGATGTAGTCTTTTTATCTTTATTTATTTATTCATTTTATTTATTGCCACTTCTGAGTGAGGGACCTTTCGTGGTAAAAAAAAAAAAAAAAAAAGCTAGTTCAATTACACGAACCCCCTTTATCTCTTTAATTCGAAGGCTATTTAGAATTCTACATCTGCTATCTCCAGATGATATTATATTCAACCTCATTAGACTATTTAGAAGGGAAAAATTTAATGAAGGCTACAATTAACCCGTCCTGTTAAGAAGAAAAAATCTCAAGCTGAATAATATCGTTGGTGGCAGCGAAAATACAGTATAATTACATGAGAGAGAGAGAGAGAGAGAGAGAGAGAGAGAGAGATTTCTTTTCGTATTCATATTTAGCAAGAAGTAACTGAGCACTGTGGACACCGAACCCACGCCAAGTAAGTGATCTGCACATATAATAAAAAAGGGATCTTAATCTGTTTTTACAATTAGCGAGTGTACTGTACATGGAAGTGAACTGCCATTAGAAGTTAAAATTGCTTCGATATATTCTTTCCAGTCTAATGTTTACTCTGATTTAGCTGTGGTGTGTTTGGTAGCTGTGTGAAAGAAGCTAAAAGTATATATAAACAGGCAATATTATACACAGCTCAAGGTAAGTCAATTTCTGCGTGGTAGGTGGAGTGATAGGTGGACTGAGGAGGAAGTATGCGGGCAAGGTGGAGTGGTGTACAGAATATGTTTGGTCAGGTGGAATGGATGTGGATGGTTTGGCCTGGTGGAAAGCGTGGAGGATGTGAGGCTGATGAGAGATGGTGCATAGAAACGAAATGGTCGGGAAAATGAGACGAGGAAGACTGAGAACGAGGTGAAAATATAAATACAGTGAGAATGAGACATGAAGCTTCTCAAGATCAAATGAAGTCTGATGTTTTATCTTAGCTTGACGTTAGACGATTTTATTCAGCTGAGAGTGAGTCATAGGAGCCTGGGAGTGTTTTTACCAGTATCATTGACCCTATCATTTTCGGGACAACTCTAGTTTTCTATTCTGGCTTTCATTGTCACTAGCTGTTCACGGTTTTATTTAACACGCATAAGTTTAGTGTTAAATAAGATCTTTATGTTATATCAAAGCGTCGGTGGGGCTTCTGTTGTTTAGTATGGTTAACGCCTGGCTATTTTATTCTCTCTCTCTCTCTCTCTCTCTCTCTCACACACACACACACACACACACACACACACACACACACACACACATTCCCACACCATCTTCCCTATCTGTCCCTCCCGGATATAGGCAGCCTCCTCCCCCTTCCCCCTATCCCCCCTTCGCCCCCCTCCCCTAGTAACCTTTCACTCTTGCATCCTTCTCCTCCCCTCTCCTCTCCTTTGCACCTCTCTCTTCTCCTCTCTTTTCCCTACCATCTCTTTCCTCCTCCTCTCCTCTCTCATTCCCCTCCCCTTCTCCCCTTCTCCTCCTCTCCGTTCCTTAGCAACACCTCCCACCCACGACACCCCTCTCCTCTCTCTCTCCCCCCCCCTCCTATTTCCTTCTCTCCTCCCTCCCTTTCCCTACCTCCTCCCCCCGCCCTCCCTAGCGCCCTTCACCCCTCGCTCCATCACACACTCATTTCCTTATTCATCTTCCTCTAACCATTTCCCTTCCCTTAGCCTGACACAAATTGCCAACAAATTCCTTGAAGTTTTTTTTTCATTATTTCCTCTAGATTACCGCTCTTAATAGTTTTCGTGTGTACTTCATTTATTCATTTGTTTTCTGAACCCCACTTAGCCCAGTCATTAGGTGCAATTAGAGGTCATACTGATGTTGATGATGATGACTCTAATTTCCTTTCATTTAGCCTGAGACAGCTAACGTTGGGCTTTTCTCTTTATATTTTTTTTCTTTACGTATTACATTCATCAAATTTTTTACAGCAGTTAGCCCTTACTGACCCAGCCACAAATTTACCAACAGTTTTCATGGATCTTTTGTAGGTCTGTATATACCACTTTCTTATCAAATTTCCGTTGCCTGTTGTTTATTATACTAACCTATTCCTAACAAAACAAGCAAGCCGGTTTCTTTATTCACTTTTTGCATTGCCTTCCATATATTTCTTTCTCTCTGTTCTCTCTTTGACTGTAGTAACATTTTCCCTCTTTAGGATGGCACGGATTATCAACAAATACTCATTTTTATGTCTATGTTTGTGTTTTTGAAGCGATGGTGTGACGTTAGTGA
This sequence comes from Coenobita brevimanus, assembly GCF_032717465.1. Lineage (NCBI taxonomy): Eukaryota > Metazoa > Arthropoda > Malacostraca > Decapoda > Coenobitidae > Coenobita > Coenobita brevimanus. Next base: position 37,697,563 of record NC_137004.1, read on the forward strand.
AAGTTTGCTGTAGTTTCCTTGCAGTTTCGTAGCTCTTGGATGAAGCAGTTAACAGTTTCTTGATCAGAATTTTGTTAGGAAAGGCTTTACTTAACATCCACAAGACACGCCGATATGTCATAGAGAATCCCTCACTATTACCACCACCACAGTTTTAAATGAGACGGCCCTGGAATATATCTAGTATAGACTGTGGATATTAGAGCCTACGTGGTGACATGTAAAGGTACGTGGCACCAAACAGGACTACTGGGCCTCAGAGAGCGAGCAGAAAAAAGTATGCCAAGAGTCAGATACACAGCGAAAAGTCAATAAAAGAAGTATTGTTACCCGCAAAGAAATCTGACAACAAAAACCAAGAACAAGTCAACACGCGAGGTCAACAAAAAAAGTATTGGTACCCACAAGAAAGGAAGTCAATAAAGGAAATAAAGTAGCTTAGAGGGTACGATGAAGCTGGATTTTGGTGATTATTTCTTTGTATGTTTTGGTGTGTCTGGTAAGCCTGGGTATGTAAAATTTGGACCGTATGAAAGAATGATGATGATGACTGACGATGATGATTTTGGCGATGATGATGATGACGTTGATGATGGTAATGATGGGAAGATGATTATATTGATGACGAAAATGATGATGGTGATGATAGTGAAAGTAATAATGATAATGGTGGTGGTGATGATGGTGAAAATGCTCTGTCGCTTGTGTTCTTCTCTTTCCTTTATCCATCCACTTGCTAGATATATATAGACACCAACCTTCCAATATTTGCCGAAGGAATCGTCCAGCCAAGGCCAGGCTCTCTCTCTCTCTCTCTCTCTCTCTCTCTCTCTCTCTCTCTCTCTCTCTCTCTCTCTCTCTCTCTCTCTCTCTCTCCCTCCCTCCCTCTCTCTCTCTCTCTCTCTCTCTCTCTCTCTCTCTCTCTCTCTCTCTCTCTCTCGTTATGTGATTGAGTGGCACACATCTGATTGGGACCCCAGGGAGCTATTTACTGCCTCATCTAAACATCTCTTAATCACGTTTAACAGCTCACGAATATCTTGTCATTTCGCTTCCTAGAACAATTATTTATTTATTTACTTATATTTATTTATTTATTTATTTATTGCTTAGTGGCAGAAAAAGACAGCACTGCATTTATATATTATTTCCATAGCATTGTTTGAATTCTTGGGACCATCTAATTATTTTTATACCTCGATTCCAGCAAAAAGAAGATTAAGATCAGTGGATGCCAAGGTTAGGGCCAGGGCATCAAGGTTAGGCCCAAAGGAAATCAGTGTTTGGACCGCCCATAGGATACCGGCTCATGATTGCAAAGTTAAGACTCAAGACTTAGGGTTCCCACCGTCTTTAGGCCTTGAAATGACCCAACACCGTAACCTCTGGGCGACGGAGCTTAGGGGAAGAGGCTGACTTACATTCGTGGTGAAAATTACTTGAAATTAAAAAAAAAAAAATAGTCACCTGTAGGATTTAAAGCGGGCCATTTGATGTGTGGGTGTCCCGAACGAATATTTTACCACTTTACGAGAGAGAGAGAGAGAGAGAGAGAGAGAGAGAGAGAGGAGGAGGAGGAGGAGGAGGAGGAAAGGAGGGAGGTTAATTTATCTTTTCGTAATTATGTTTAAAGAAGTAACTGAGCACTGTACACATCGAACACACGATAAGTAAGTGATATTAATTTTTTACTAAGTGTTTTGAGGACCCACCTCGGCTCCTCTTAAGAATGTATAACCCCTTTTGCATCTTCCCTCTCGCTACCTCCAATTTTATAGACTTTTCGGCGAATCTGAAGTCCTGAAAATACTCCCCGATAAATTCTTCCGGTATGGTAAATCTTGCAAGGTGGACGAAATCAACTCTCTCCCGACCCACTCCATTCCCAAACCCGCGAAACTCCTTTTCGGTATACAAGACACTTCATTATTCAAGGTGCTCGGGGGAGGGATCGAAAATAGAACACATCTGCATAAGAAAGGATGATTGCCGAGGGATGTAACAGCAACGGGGGAGTGCAGAAAGATATGTTAGTTAGTGTTATTATGGACGTTGGGGTCTTTGTAAATAATGTTACCACACTCTTCTAATAAATTCCACTGCGATGTGTTAACGCTTCCAGTGTGATGACGAACTATGGCTTACGTTTTTATTATTTTTGTTTTGTTATCATTAGTCGTAGTAGTTGCAGCAGCAGTAGTAGTAGTATCATCATCATTACCATCATCATCATCATCATCATCTAGTTCTCACCATCTCTAGACAATATTAATTTACTGAAGGCTTGGATATTGCTTTTATTTACCCCATCACTAAATTAAACTTTCCCCGGACTGAACAGAGGCGTCAGGAGGAAGCAAGAATAAACGAAATGAAGACGGCATCTGCGTGGAAAGGTTAAGCTTATTTTGAACTGATTAATTTATTCTAGCTCAGTCCACTTTACCAATTACATTTCTTTCTTTTCTTCCTGTCTTTTTTCTTTCTTGCTTGGTTGCTTTCTCCATCTTCTTCTTTTCTGTGTGTGTGTGTGTGTGTGTGTGTGTGTGTGTGTGTGTGTGTGTGTGTGTGTGTGTGTGTGTGTGTGTGTGTGTGTGTTTCATTGTTATATTTCCTCAGAAGTAATAATTATACCCACACACTACCGGAGACTCTTTCAAGATTAGAATCTAAGGAATCATCACACACACACACACACACACACACACACACACACACACACACACACACACACACACACACACCTCCACCTGCAGTTATTGGTCCCATCGTAGCTCAGGGGAGTAACCTTTGACAACAGACAGGTGATATTGGCCTTCGATAGGTCGGCTCATGTCAACACTGCCCATCCACTATTTTAAGGAACAGAGAAGGGGAGGCAGTGATTCAGTATTTAGATGCTTTACTGCGTTGTTGCACTGTGTTTATTAATCTCTCTCTCTCTCTCTCTCTCTCTCTCTCTCTCTCTCTCTCTCTCTCTCTGCCAATGTTTGACCTCTTGCTTGTCGTATGAACCTCTCCTAATATGAGCGTAATAGTAAATCAGATTTTTTTCGAATATTCATTGGTATCGAAATTTTAAGTGATAAATAAATGACTGACTGATGACTCTAGGGCCATTATTCTCGTTGGATAAGGAAGCTCCCTAACACCTCTTCCCTAGCGGTTTATTTTTTGATACGGCAGGTCAGTATTATTCTGCACCTTATTTATAGAGATTATTGCGATATTAGAAAGACAAATAACACAGATGATAGTAAGATACAATACACAAAATAAATCGCTTAAGAAAAGGTGTCAAGGAGCTTCCCCAACAGACGAGAATACAGGCCTGGACCCTAAATAAACCCTAATTAATTGGACTGAAGCAGAATGGGTGTTAAAGACATGAATGAATTTTATAGATTTAACTTAACCTGAGAGAGAGAGAGAGAGAGAGAGAGAGAGAGAGAGAGAGAGAGAGAGAACGGCAGTGAGAATGAAAGAGAAGTGAATGGGAGACTGCTCTTAGATATATGTAAAGAAGGAAGAAAAGTTAGATATGGAGAGAGAGAGAGAGAGAGAGAGAGAGAGAGTTAACTAAAATTACATATGCCACGTGGAAGCAGAGGACCTCACCTGACCTCAAGTGGCATTGACGTAGGGGCACTGATGACCTGCAATGAGCTACAGTAATTGTTCTTAAATGGACCAAATCAATTCTAAACGACCCTGAAATTACCCGAAGTGACTGAGTGGATGTTGAGGGACTGGATGGACTGGAAGTGACTGGGTGGATGTTGATGGACTGGAAGTGACTGGATGGATGTTGAGGGACTGGATGGACTGGAAGTGACTGGATGGATGTTGAGGGACTGGATGGACTGGAAGTGACTGGATGGATGTTGGGGGACTAGATGGACTAGATGTTGATGGACTGGATGGACTGGAAGTGACTGATTGGATGTTGTGGGACTGGATGGACTGAACGTGACTGGACGGATGTTGAGGAACTGGAAGAGACTGGATAGATGTTAAGGGACTGGATGGACTGGAAGTGACTGGATGGATGTTGAGGGACTGGATGGACTGAAAGTGACTGGATGGATGTTGAGGGACTAGATGGATGTTGAGGGACTGGATGGACTGGAAGTGACTGAGTGGATGATGATGGACTGGATGGACTGGAAGTGACTGGATAGCTGTTAAGGGACTAGATGGACTGGAAGTGACTGGATGGATGTTGAGGGACTGGATGGACTGGAAGTGACTGGATAGATGTTGAGGGACTGGATGGACTGGAAGTGACTGGATGGATGTTGAGGGACTGGATGGACTGGAAGTGACTGGATAGATGTTGAGGGACTGGATGGACTGGAAGTGACTGGATGGATGTTGAGGAACTGGTTGGACCGGAAGTGATGTGAGTGATTTGGCTGTCCTAACCCCTTCAGTCCTCTGGCGTGTTTTCTCTTTTGCCTCTGCTACCATCAGACGATTTTCTTCAACTAGGGAAAGACCTCTCGTGTTCAGGGGACGGAGGAAGGCTGTATCTAACCCTTCCAGTTCCAAAGTTCTCTCCCAACCTGAAGGAAATCGTCTGCAGAGAGAAAAATAAAGTATAAGGACGTACCCAAACTGCAGGGGTTAATTGGAGCCGGAGTGATGTGTCTGGGCCTGTTGTTATGCCTGAGAGAGAGAGAGAGAGAGAGAGAGAGAGAGAGAGAGAGAGAGAGAGAGAGAGACTTTGGATTTGCACCTACCGACTGCACGAGAGTCACCAAGTCAGTCACTTTGTTCTAAGTCCTAATCTTCCCTCAGACAACACGCAACCGTCGAATTTACAGCCTGCGTCCCTATTTAAGTGTTGTATGCCAAAAGACTGGGGTAAAGGAGCGAGATTTATATAATGAGTGAATGAAGTCGACTTTTTTTTTGGTTGGGGGGAATTTTAATAGTGATATTCCTTTTTTTTTTTTTTATTGTTTTTGAGTCCTACCCATCCCATTTTAATCGAGGAAAAAAGGTAAAGGTGATGAAGAAAGACAATGCCCGTGTGACCTCAACTCTCTGTGTGACTGGTGTTGAGGCTGGGTGGGTGAAGCAGAGGGGAGTAAGAAGGAGTAGGGAGGGGTAAGGCAGGTGGGGTAAGGTGGCATACGGTGAGGCAGAAGGGTGAGAAAAGCAGGGGTGAGAAAGAGTGGAGTAAGGTAGGGAGGGATGAGGCAAGAACCATTAAGGCAGGACAAGGAGGGGTGAGGAAGGAAGAAGTGAGGTATGGTCGAGGGAGAAGGGAGGGGTAAGGCAGGGAAGGATACTGCAGGAGAAAGGCAGGATGCAGTGAGGCAGGGAGGGGTGAGGAAAGGCAGGAAGGGGTGAGGTAGAGAGGGGAGAGGCGGGGAGGAGTAAGCCAGGATGGAGGGAGACAGTGGGCAATGAGGCAGGGCAGGGAGAGGAGAGGCAAAGTGGGGTGAGGCAGGGAGAGGTGAGGCAGAGAGGTGTGTGGCAAGGAAGGGTGACAGGGTAGGGTGAGGAAGGGAGAGGTGAGATAAGGAGTGAAGCAGGGTGGGGTGAGGCAGGGAAGGGTGAAGTAGGGAGGGATCAGACAAAGCAGGGAGGGGTGAGGAAGGGTGTTGTGAGCAGGGTGTGGAAGGGAGGGCAAGAAAGGTTGAGGTAGGGGTGGGTGAGGTAGGGATAGGTGAGGCAGGGAGGGGTGAAGTAGGGATGGATGAGGCAGGGAGGGATGAGGCACGGAGGGAGGGGTGAGGTAGGGAGGGGTGAGGCAGAGCGAGCACAGTCTCCTCCCGACCACGAAAGAGGCAGCAAGTGATCCGCAGTAGATATACCACTTCGTTTTTTTTTAATATTTTCGGCTCAAACTGCCTCTGTAAATACCCAAATCCATCCCTGTTACTAATCCTCTTCCTTTCCGATCCTTAACACTTCCCTTAAAAAATTTATTGCGTTATATCCAAGGCCCTTACGTAACGGTATACCAAACCAGTGCGCACCGAAGCCTCCCAATGTACTGTTTTACGAAGTTGTTTTGTAGTTATGAAGTTTGTTATGAATATTGCTCTGTTTACCGAAGGAGGATCAACCACAGGGCGCTTCTGTCAACGAAATGAACAGACAGGCAGATTGGGTGAGTGGCTGGGCTTGGATAGAAGTGATTTTGACGATATTTTAAAACAGCAGAGAAGAGGTAGGATGTCACTTCACTCCCATATTTAATTCTTGTGTAATCATGTATATTTTTCTTGCTTTTGAAGGGTTATGAAAAATGTTTAACTATTTGTCCTTGATCTTAAAATTTTCAGTGCACGAAAATTAAGGAATGATCTTTATTTTACGTCTATAGTATATAAAAAAAATAATGCCGTCTACTCCTACCGTTGAACTTAACCATTATATATTTTTTTTATTATTCATTGTTCGGATTTTTTTCATTTTCTTCACATGAGGTTAACGGATTAAGTGGAGTAGTACATGAGGGAGGGTGACTTGGAATGGCGGGAGGGACTGGTGGTTAGCAGGGATGGACTGACTTGGGGACTGTTGGTTGTAACTATCCCTGATGAACTGTGGGATTAGGTGTCTGGGAATAGACAGATAGATAGATAAACATATAGACAGATTCGCAGATGGGTAGGTAGAGAGAGAGAGAGAGGGGGGGGGAGTCACATGAACCCCTTTATTACGAAGACTCTTAGGCAGATTGTTTGACGACTGCAAGAATATGACAAAAAAAAAAAGTCATATATTTTCTAAGCTTCAGCAATATGTAAACAACTCAGCATGGCCAATTTTCCCTCTTCCTAAAAATTCTAATACATTCTATACATTTTCATAATTTTCCCCGCGTTCAGCATACATATAAAAGAAAATTATATGTAGTAGCTTTCCATATCTTCATCTCATAAAAGCCATGAAATATTTTAAACCAGTATTTCTTTGTAAACACTCAAAGTCTGTTATTTTGCCCGATCTCTGTTATTTAATCTTTTTTTTATTCTTATTCTCGCCGTATAATTTGGATGCAATCGCTTCATAATTTCCAGTCCCCAAAATTACATGATAAAGATTTAAAGCGATCATCCACTTTCTATCTTTCACAAACTTCCGTATGCAAAGTGGCCTGAGTGAATAATCTATAAGGATATGTGTGTGTTTAAGAGTTGGTATTTGGCCTAACCTGTGGTGGGGTAACAAGGAAGGAGACGGAGGAGAAGACCAAGTACGAGAGGAAAGATTAGGAAAAGAATATGGTGTACAGAAGGGAAGTTGACAGCAGAAGGAGGAGAGGAAGACCGAGAATGGGAGGAAAGATTAGTAAAAGAGTATGGCGGTGTGTGGAAGGGAAGTTGATAGGAGAAGGGAGAGAGGAAGACCGAGGACGAGATAGAAGGCTGATAACACTCTCAGGCTCCTGTGACACTCTAGCTAAATAGAATAGTTTGACGTTAGCCAGAATAGGGTACTAGAGCTGTCCCAACCATGAGAGAGGCAATGGTATCAGTATTAGCACGATCAGATTCCATTCCTCATCCTAACTAAATCAAATCGTGTGGTATTAGCCCAGATATTAAACTAGAGTTGAGGCGAGCATGAGGGGGTGAAGAATGTATTGAATAAAAAAAAAAAAATCACAGGAAAAAAAGTTGGTGGAAAAATAGGGAGAAAAGTTCAAGATCGAAAGAGAAGGTTGAAAAAGTGTAGGGAGTCAGAACTGGTGAGAGAATGATGAGAGAGAGAGAGAGAGAGAGAGAGAGAGAGAGAGAGAGAGACGAATACAGAAGCAGAGTTGAGAGGAGAGTGAGGAGAGAAAGAACGATACTAAAATTGAATGTTTAAAAGAAAAAGAGTGGCAGAAGCGAGAATGACGTGACTGATAATAAAAAAAAAAAAGGCTGAAAAGAAAATGTGTAAGATATAAAAACAAAAAAGGAAAGTATGTGGGAATGAAGTAGATGGAAGACTGAGAAGATAAAGAGCGAAAACGAGATAAAGAGGTAGGTATATGAAAATCTATTAAAACAAAGGTGATGGGAGAATGAGGAGAGGTAGGCCGAGAACGAAATATTATAGGGTATAGAAATGATGATGTACAGAGGCACAGTTTATAGAAGAATGATAGAGGGAGACAGCGTGTGAGATAAAGGGATTTAAGTAAGTGCGCAGGAGTGAAGTCGATGGGGGAATGGGGAGAGGAAGATCCAGAACGAGAGAAGGGCATCAAGAACATAAAATGATTGGAAGCAAATTTAATGACAATGAGGAATGGACTTTAAAAAAAAAAACAGAAAATAAAAAAAATAGCATCCTCAGGCTCCTATGACTCACACTCAAACATAATTGTCTGACGTTATCCGGCATAGACTGACTAGAGCTGTCCCGTCCATGAGAGGGGTTGTATGGCGACGATATTAATACTCCTAGGTCTCCAAAAGCTGGATAAAATCGTCTGACGTCAGCCGGAACGCAATACTAGAGCTGTCCCGATGATGCGAGGGTTAAGTTAAGAGGGAAAACAAGAGGAGAAAGACAGAAAGTGGACGTGAAGGAGGGCGGCGTGGACTGACGGGAAGGGCATGATATTAGTGACAGAAAGGCTTAATGTCATATTCTTCACAGTCATCCTGTATGGGCTCTATGGTTAGACATCTCGCTGTAGATAGATAGATAAATAGATAGACAGAACAGACTGATAGATAGTATAGACTGGTAGATAAAATAGAGGGTTAGTAGGGGCAGGTAAGATAAATAACACAACTGAATTAGAATAAGGGACTGCAGTTAGAGAAGAATGACGCAAAACGGGAATTAATTTGGTAGGTCTGCTGAAAAGTGTGTTAAGAGGGAATGAGGAACTGCACCTGGAGGGGATGGAGAAGCGGGACGAGAATTAGGTAGGCGAGGATTTGCTGGAAGGTGGGCAGGGATGGAAGAAAATGCATTAATTTGTGGAGAAGGAGAGGAGGAAGAGTAAAGGCTGGAAAGTGGACTGAGAAGGAATGAAGAGCAAGTGAAAGGTAGGTCATAATGTTGTCGTGTTCGCAATAGTTGGCTTACAGCGACTGCGGTAGTAGCAAAAATGACATACTTAGGACATATGTTGCCGTGAATAGATGAGTCAGAAGTGCTGTTAGCCTTGAGTGGATGGGTAAACCGGGCTGAAGGAAGACCGGCCAGAATCCCAGAGGTTTGAGGGCCAGTGCGTTTAAGACAAGCAAGCCTCTACATCACAAGTATTAGAAGACACCAACACTGTCCCGTTCTACAAGTCTCTCAGTTCCCTCTTTCCATGCCAGTCCTGACGAGATCGCTCAAGGCTTTACCGAAGATAATCCCCACTCAGACTGTGCTAGGCTTACAAGTCACCAGATTCGGATTTCAAAGAGCCAAGATAGTGTAAGTATTTCACAGTGATTTTCATTTTTTTAAGAAAATGCACTGTAGAGCTGATAGCTATCGTTTCAATCTTATGAATGCACAAGAAAAAGGGAAAAAAGAAAGAGGAATCGTTTATCTGTGTGCCTTTGATTTAAAACAGCATTCGTTATTCCTCATCTGTATATTTATCCAGATGAAATCCAGTGCAACGCTGGCCCTCTCCGCTGTAGAGGGAACAGTGCAAATAAAAAACCAAAGTATTTTATTGGATATGTTGTGGCAGACTGTATATACATCGTAAGTATGGGCCAACAGATTGCAGGCATATGCTGCCATTTGAGAGGACATACTACCAGCATCCACTTAGAATGTTCGCCACGGAAAGATTTGACCCAAGTCTCGTGGCGCACACATATCATAAGACGAACGCTGTAAACAATAAGCCACTAAGTCTCCCGGTATTCTAGGTGAACATACAATTACAAGACATAAAGAACGCTCACATATGGCCACTGTAAGATGATAAATTCAAAGTACTTGCCTGGCCCGTTTTTATATTACAATCCCCCTTCCTGCCTTGAAGTAGAAGCCAGTCTTAAAATATATTAATTCTCTTGGATGCAGATAACACGTAAAAATGTCAAATAAGAGCAGTTAGAATCTTTTCAGAACGAGAAGCCAACACAAAGTTTAAAAAAAAAAAAAAAAAAAAGTCGTCTGATGTTAAAATAAAACTGCAATCTATTTACGAAAAAAAAAAAAAAAATCAAACTGCTTAGAGCCAATGCAAACTACCAAAGGCTTCTGTCTTCATGATAAAGGTTAGCGCGACTTTTTATTCTTGATATTTAACATCAAGTTCGTCCTTTGGGAGCCGAAATCATGTAGTTTTTAAGATTTCTTTGATCAAAACCAGACATACCGAACGTGAAATATGGTGCGTGGATGTCGTAGAGTTTTATATTATTATTATTTTATTATTATTATTATTATTATTATTATTATTACTGCTACTACCACTACTACTACTATCATAAATTAACAGCATTCTCTTAATTATTCCCTCAATAACCATCATCACTAATCAATCAATCTCTCTCTCTCTCTCTCTCTCTCTCTCTCTCTCTCTCTCTCTCTCTCTCTGATATCGCTTGTCAGAGGGCCGCTAAGGGGAAGCCATTATCTGACCGTATCAAGGAAGTTACCGCGACTGAAGCTAAGCCAAGCGATGTCTGTCTCACCGCTAACGAGAGAGAGAGAGAGAGAGAGAGAGAGAGAGAGAGAAGGACTGCGCATGGGTTTAGAACATGTAAGAAAAACTGAGAGAAAAGTCGGGAGGAAACGGACATGTTAAAAATGATGACACAAAACGACATCAGAGAGAGAGAGAGAGAGAATCACTAGTGTAAGAAAGCCAGCTTAATTGAGAGACATTTTATGGTCTAATGGCAGATTTTTCAATGTAGGTCACCAGGTCAAAAATAGATTAACAAAAGATAGATAGATAGACTGATAGATAGACAGATAGATAGATAGACAGATTTAAAGAGAGATGATGAAAAAAACAACGTAGGGATGCTAAAAGTAATCCAAAGAGAGAGAGAGAGAGAGAGAGAGAAGGGGGGGAATGAAGACATGACAGGATAAAAACAAACCGAGTGGATATCTGAGAGAGAGAGAGAGAGAGAGAGAGAGAGAGAGAGAGAGAACAATGAAAGGATAAACGCAAAGATATAAAAGACGTGGACAACACTAGCAAAACATTCTCTCAATTGCAAGGGCTAAGAGGGCCGTACGTAGGTGTGTGTGTGTGTGTGTGTGTGTGTGTGTGTGTGTGTGTAAAATCGACGTCACCATACTGAAAGAATTAGCCTGTTTATTCCAATACGTATTTTCTGTTATTCTTATATTTATCAATCCATTATTTTCAGCTTAAAGGATTTATAGAGCCTTCATAAGTATAAGCCTTCAGTACAACAGAGCTCGTATTCTCGTCGATTAAGGAGACCCCTAACACCTATTCCTTAGCGATTTATCTGTGGGTCCTGCTAGATGATATAATTTTGTACCTCACTTGTGCAGAGTATGGCGGTATTAGCCTGATTTGAGGAACACAGTATACGATAAGATATAATAAGTAAAATAAATCGCTCAGGAATGAGTGTTGGGGAGCTTCCGTAACTGAGGAGAATGCTGGCCCATGTCTCTCATCAGCTGAATAAAATCGTCCGCCGGTAGCTAGGATGATAAAATAATATTCGTCATTATACTGGAGGGATTGACGGTGTGTGTGTCTCTAACCAGATTGTAAACTCACTCCTCATCGTTCCATAGCTTCATTTATATAGGCTAAAAAATACTAAGTTAAATATAATAAGATATATGTATAAAAAGACGCCAAGGCAGTGAATCGTTTAGCCGAGATCCAAGAAAAACAGGATGAATTACACTACGGCTGGAAATTCTTATGGGTAGCGCGAAACTCTAGGGACAATCAACCCGAATTTAACTTTACCAGCGGCAGGATTTCTTAGTTCCTGGTACGATATAGGATTTTATTTGGCTAAGGGGCGGCCTCTCGTGGCGAAGGAGGGAAGGGGGAAGCATCTGCAGCAGCCCCTTCAGTACCATGACTTCTATTTATCTTTATTTTATTAGCTAAGACATCTCGTGCTGATCAGTAGTCATTATTATTATTATTATTATTATTATTATTATTATTATTATTATTATTATTATTATTATTATCACTGTAGTTGCTATTCTTCATCATCATCATCATCATCACCATCATCATCATCATCATCATCTTCATTCTCTCACCATTGCTGTCAGAGTAACAAATCAAATATAATGAAAACAAAAATCCCAACGCCAGACAAAACAAATTGCCCCTTAGTGAAGAGAATAATAGGCTACTGAGAGGTGATTGGCAGTTTACTAAGCACCTCATCTCTAGTTAATGACCCCTAATTAGTGAGAGTGGTTGGCTTAATGACTTTAGGGCAATTAGAGCCATGATTAGGGTGTGTTAATGTGTTGTTGTGTTAGTGTTTGGTGGATGAAAAAGAAGTGGGTGATTCTCCCTCTCTCTCTCTCTCTCTCTCTCTCTCTCTCTCTCTCTCTCTCTCTCTCTCTCTGTATAATATAAAATAGCTTTTGTCTGTGTATTTCGTTTTATCTTTCTTTTTGCGTCTATATTGCAGTTTTTTTGTCTTCTCTCTCTCTCTCTCTCTCTCTCTCTCTCTCTCTCTCTCTCTCTCTCTCTCTCTCTCTCTCTCTCTCTCTCTCTCTCAGTAAGTAGTGTCCCCCAGAGAGGCCTAATCCCTAACGAGCCTAACTAGTACCCCATTGATCCCAAGGTCAAGGGTTCGATCCTGTTGCGTGTCACTTGAACCCCAGCAGACGATTTCATTCAGGCGATTTTACTCAGCATAGGGTCGTATAGCGGTCAAGGAAGCCCCCTAACACCTCTTCCTTACCGACTTATTTTCTTGACACGGCTGGCTAATATCGCTTTGTACGGTATTAATGCAGAGTATGTTATTAGAATGAGTATAAAGTAGCATAGATGAGGACGGTAAGGTGTAATAAGCAAAATAAATCGCTCAGGAAGAGGTGTTAGGGAGAATACGGGGCACAGTCTTCATTAGCCCTTTCACGGCATCCTCCCCGAATTGAGATAAAGTTTTCGAAAATAATAAAGTAAAATTGATTAGCGTTTTATTAGGGTAAAGGAAAATAAAGAGAGGCATTTATAAACCTGCTTTCACTGCTTTAAAGAACGTACAAGAATAGGAATGTGTCTGTCCGTCTGTCTGTCTATCCGTCTGTCTGTCTGTCTGTCTGGTAACCTATGGACTACTATCTAACTTTTATCGGCATATACTCTCTCCTGGAATGGTTATCAAATCTCTGTCTATTCATTTATTCATCCATCTACCTATCTATCGGTCTGTCTTTCTGTCTATCTCTAACTGTTTCTATCTATTTATCTATTTATCATTCTATCCTACAGTGACAACCTTCTCAAATTTTTTTTCTGTAGTTTGCGTTTTTCTTTTCTTTTTTGTAATCGTACCAAAATTTTTCAGTATAGCATAAATTCAATCTCCGTGTCTTAAGGGCCATATTCTCGTGGGTTTAGAAGGCTCCGTCACATCTTCCCAATAGCGATTTATTTTACATCTCTCTAATCTCATCTCTGTTATTTACGTCTCTCATACATACAGCCGTACTAAATATCTAAAAAGGGTATACTAACCTTCTCATGACTGGGATAATTCTAGCACTCTGTTCCAGCAAAAGCCAGATGATGTGAGACAAGAGGGAGTCATAGGAGCCTGTGAGTCGAAATAAGAATTTAATTGGGTTAAAGAAAGGTATATGAGAAAGGAGGGTGCGAGCTGGGGGGAGGGCAGCTAAATGGCAGGGGACAGGGTGACATGGAGGCGATTTATTTGTGGCCACCCCTCACGGGATTAAGGCGTCTGGCAATAGATAGATAGATAAAGGTCATAAGAAGCCTGCATTTAGAGACTTACACTGAGTTATTGATGGGAGAAGCTAAGTGATGGATGGAGGATGAAATAAATTTCTGGTGAAATAATTAACATCAAAATACTGGAGCCAAGTGACCCGGTGGCAGCGTGTTCGTCTTACAATGCACAGTTATTATTATTATTATTATTATTATTATTATTATTATTATTATTATTGTTGTTGTTGTTGTTGTTGTTGTTGTTGGTAGTGGTGATAGAGATGATGGTGGTGAATTTGCTCTCTTCTCTCCTGTTTCCAGTGCTATTTCTCTCTCTCTCTCTCTCTCTCTCTCTCTCTCTCTCTCTCTCTCTCTCTCTCTCTCTCTCTCTCTCTCATCCCATCTCACCTCCCCGTCTCTAAGTGGCCCATTACTCTCAAACACTGCCATTAAACACAACCCTCCCTCATATGCCAACCCATTATTATCCTCACATATAAAAGAGGCAAAAATGGGAGGTCTATTAGCAGTGGTGATGATGGCTTTGAGTGTTGTGGTATTTTCTGAGGCTAAATAAAATCATCCGACC
>NC_137004.1:37717003-37737003 GCF_032717465.1 Coenobita brevimanus
TTAAAGAAAGGTAACACTGGAACAGAGACGTATCTGGTTCGGAGTTCATATGGCTCGAATACTCCAAACCTGGCCGAAAATAATCCACCTTTGAACGAAATTAACGATAAGCTCTGAATACGCCTGTCAATGTAAGGCAGATTCACTCTGTGTCAAAATCCTTAGGTATCATTCATTTTATTTAGATTTTATCATGCTTTGCCGAGGGATCGTAATCTAAAGAAATACTGGAGTAACTGGTTAGTCAGTGTTGGTGGAAATTTAAGTGTGTGGGAGATTGATGCTTGATTTTACCTATTAGTCAACATATTCTGCGGTTTCTGTGGTATTCTGTGGGACTGGAGGATACCGGAGTGTTCAGTGCAGGTATGTGGAGGTGTTGAGAGAGGCCAGGTGTGTTCAGCTGAGCCTGGAGTTCAACAAATGTATGACAGAGTGGGATGCTAGAATGTTTGTTTTGATGTTGGAGCTTTCTCTTGGTGATAGATGTACTTTATTGATTAATTTTACACACACACATACACATACACACACACACACACACACACACACACACACACACACACACACACACACACACACACACACACACACACACACACACACACACACACACACACACACACACACACACACACACACACAGATACAGTAGTTTAGTGGCAAAAATCTTACATATTTCAACACAGTACATGCAGTTTTCAATATTTTATGCATGTATGTTATTTCGAATTCAACTTGTGTTTAGTCAGCATACTGCATGGCGTATGATGATTTATGCATCTGCACGTGTGTGTGTGTGTGTGTGTGTGTGTGTGTGTGTGTGTGTGTGTGTGTGTGTGTGTGTAAACAGAAGTGTGAACTTTGGAGAGGCCACGAACCAAGAGAGAGAGGGGGAGGGGAACGGGTAGGAAGGGACAGTGAAAAGAAGGGAGAGAGAAAAGGGGAAGAAGGAAAGAAACAAGAGGAGGAAAATGATTAATAAAAGAATAGTTACAGAGAGTTTCATAGTTACATAGATACTCAGACCTTAAGACCTTTTTTGAAGTGGTCCGTCCTTGACATTAACAGAAAGGTCTTGCCTCTAATTACGGAAGTTGAGAGAGAGAGAGAGAGAGAGAGAGAGAGAGAGAGAGAGAGAGAGGGAGGGAGGGAGAGAGATGGCTGGAAGAAGAAGTGTTTGCCATCAAGATCAGCCCCACTTTCCACCCCCCTTTCCACCCCCCTTCTGTCTTCAATATCCGGGTTGGAATCTGCATCTATCAGTCTGTCTGTCCGTCTATCAGTCTATTTATCCATGCACTTCTGTCTAACTTCTTATCCCTATTGTTTGTTTATTAATGTACTTGGTGCCCGTGATGGATGTCTTGAAGAAGTGTATCACCATTTATTTATATCCCTACTCATTAACAACCCCTTCCCTCGTGATCCCTCTCTGTCTCCTCCCAGCCAGTCCAAACCCCTTCACATACTCCACCAGTATACCCCATCACATACTCCACCAATATTCTCCATCACATACTCCACCAATATTCCCCATCACATTCTCCACCAATATTCCCCAGTCTCTTTCTCGGTCTATATCTTCTGCTCCTTCCACTGTGCCACTCACACACAGTCTCCCTCATGTACCCTGCCAGTGTCCCCTTATCTGCTTCTCGGTCACCCTCATCTCCTCCTCCCAATCAGTATCCTACCCTAGGTCTGTCAGCCAGCTCACTGCCACTCTCAGCTCACCGTCACTCTCAGCTCACCGCCACTCTCAGCTCACAACCACTCTCTCACAGTTCATTTCTTCGTCTAAGCCAGCGAGCTGATCCCACTGGAAATCAAGTATGTACACACTTTAGTATGTACAGTATATGCCACACAGACAGACAGACAGACATAAAAACAGTCATATTCTCTCTCTCTCTCTCTCTCTCTCTCTCTCTCTCTCTCTCTCTCTCTCTCTCTCACACACACACACACACACACACACACACACACACACAAACACACACACACACACACACACACATTGCTTCAGAGTGAACCAAATGCCAAGGCTTAATGAAGATCAAATGCGTGTGTTCATTAACCTTAATACTTCTTTCAATAGCATCAGAAAGTTGCAAAATCAGCGATTGCGCTCTGACTTTGTGTGTGTGTGCGTGTGTGTGTGTGTGTGTGTGTGTGTGTGTGTGTGTGTGTGTGTGTGTGTGTGTGTGTGTGTGTGTGTGTGTGTGTGTGTGTGTGTGTGTGTGTGTGTCTTTTCTGTTCTATTATCAGTGGAAAATATTAAACATGAGAAAGACTCCGCAGTGAAGAGCCTATATTTTTTGTCTTTATCTCTTTCGTCTTAGTAGTAGTAGTAGCAGCATCAGTAGTAGTAGTAGTAGTAGTAGTAGTAGTAGTATACTCTTTCTACGACCAGACAGTTCTTTGTAGCTTAGGCGAACCCCCTCGTCTTTCAGGGATTAATGAAGTCTTTATCTAACACCTGCAGTTGAGAGTCTTTGCATACCCTACCTAAAGATAATGATGTGACGCTACTGACGAGAAAACAGTAATGAAGTAGTTGTTCTGAAGGTGTTAAAAAAGCTCTGAAAATTAACTTCTCTTAGGATAGAAGGTGATTTTGTTGTATTTTATGTTATTTATTTATATTTTTTGTGCCTCTAATGCTTCAGCCACAGGGCATCTTTTTGTAGTTTGCATTTATTTAGTTTAGGAGAGATTTTTTTTCGAGGTGGAGAGGTTGGATACAGCCTTCACTAACTCCTTAACTATACCCTGTTCTCTTTACCTAGACCTAAAATTGCCATCCCTCCACCTTGAATGCGATTTATAACACCAAAGTGACACTGGAATATGATGGTAGTCAAGAAGTAGTACAGAAAGGATGTAGAGCCACAGTATTGTCCTTCTTTGTCCCTGAGGTAGGTGAAACAAGCTGCAAAAGGATGAAAATTTAGGCCAAGTTAAAGTGAACGAAGTAAAGTAGGGATTGCTTCCTTAATTCAAGAAAAATTGTGTAACAGGAGCAAAAATACAAAAATAAGTAATAGAAGTACGTGACCTACTGATGGCGTTAAATATAGATAGGAGAGAGAAAGCCTGTCTAAAAAAGGGTTGACATTGCCCGATTGAGCCATTTTTAAATTTTTTATCTCTCTCTCTCTCTCTCTCTCTCTCTCTCTCTCTCTCTCTCTCTCTCGTTGCGCAGTAGGGACACAGATTCCAGAAGGTCTTTTAATCGAGCTCCTCTCACAAGATGCAGCGTCAGAAAGAGCCTTAGTGTCACCAGAAGAGCAGTAATGATAAATAAATGTTTGAATTATTAACTAGGAGCCATTAATTTTCAAATACATTGTGTGTGTGTGTGTGTGTGTGTGTGTGTGTGTGTGTGTGTGTGTGTGTGTGTGTGTGTGTGTGTGTGTACCAAGACATCTCAGATGGCATAGGTAAACACACGACTTAGCGAGACTCCCACATAAGAACCTCTCTCTCTCTCTCTCTCTATTCCCCGTCCTCCTCCTCCTCCTCCTCCTCTTCTTCTTCTTCTTCTTCATGGATAGGTGGTAGGCACGGGGATATATCTATCTATCTGTCTACCTGCCTATGTATCTATCTATTTATATCTCCTGCCAGATGCCTTAATCCCGTCTCCTTGTCCTCTGCAATTTGGCTGCCTTCCCTCTAACTCACACCTCCCTCTCTCATATATCTCCCCTCTCCATCCTTTTATCTCATTCTTGGTCTCCCTCTCCACCTCCCTCACATACACCCAAGTAGTCGGTTTCTCAATAACATGAATTTTCTAATCCTCAATAGAAACCTTGTTCTCAAATCGCTCCGCACATGAAACCAGCGAAGCAACACCAAGATATCAAGAAATAAATCAGAAGCCATATCGCTAAATCAGTCGCACTTTGAAACCAAGGAACGGAACACCTCTAAAAGAACACTTTTTATAGAAACCTTTGCCTCCCCGTTACGAAACCAGGGACGAAGCCCGTGTGTGTGTGTGTGTGTGTGTGTGTGTGTGTGTGTGTGTGTGTGTGTGTGTGTGTGTGTGTGTGTGTGTGTGTGTGTGTGTGTGTGTGTGATGTTTTCAGTTTTCGATAGGTCAAGGTTGTATAAAGAGCAAGTCAAAGGAGGGGGAGGGGGAGGGTTTGGGAGTGAATGGGGAGGGAGGGTTTGGGAGGGGGTTGTGGAGGGAGAGAGGAAGAGGAGGGGGAAGTGTACGGCCTTTGGTTGATCCTGTTTTCGAATACGGCCGACAAAAGAGGCTTAGTATCGCTGGAGGAGAAGGTGAGGAAGACCCGGAACGAGGTAGAAAGAGATAGGGAAGGCGTGATGTATCCTTCTGAGGGGGAGGGTAGCAGTTCATCATCATCATCATTATTATTATCATTATCATCAGTAATATCAACACCATAATCCATTTCATCATCGTCATTATCAACTTGCATTTTAGGCACGCCAAAGTATGTATTACACGAGTTCCTTTTTTTTTTTTTCCTTTTTTTTTTTTTTAGCTAAGTCAAGCATTCGACACCCAAAAATATCAGTGACCTTGTAGAACAGTCCTCCTTGCTCTCTTCCGCTCTGTACAGTCCAACAAATAACATCTTTACTTTCTCCGGGTGTCCACGTAAATTTTTTCTCCCGTAATTTCTGTCATGGATGTGTATGCCTCCTAGTTTCCATTTTTTTAAGGGCCAAAGACGGGACTCCATGCAACAGACGAAGCACGCAATTCGTTCGTAAATATGTGCCTAACGAAATCGCGCGAACCACAAAAATACTCGTAGCTTGTTGTGTTGACGCCATGAATGTTAATAATTATAGTATCATGTGACACTGTGGCAGATTGGTGAATGGTGGATGAAGAATACACGAAGTAGAGTCACAGTTTATTGATGACTAGTTTCCCTGTTTGGCTTAAGAGTATACGAGGTAGAGTCAAAAAATATGCCTGGCTAGTTTCGCTGTATACCTTCCTCTGATGAGTCTATACAGCGAGACTAGGCATGAATAAAATCTACCTCCACTTCGCGTATTCTTCATCTACTGTTCACCAGCTACACTACTATCACTCCCAGGTTCCCCTGACTCAATCTCAGCTGAATAGGATAGTCAGGGTTAGCTGGGATAGAATGCTAGAGTTGCCCTGACCAAGAGAGGGTTATCATCACCATCAGGAATTGTGAAGGGTTCTTAAGGATAAGTATAGAAATCTTTCCTTAGACTACCACACAGCTGCTACGTTTTTTATATAACACTTTTGTTGTTCCCAGACGATTTCATTGAGCTGTACGGAGGATTTTGGATCTTGGGGGTTGGATATTGCCTTCATTTACTCCTCCAGCACAAGCCCGTCTCCTAAGCTGAATAAAATCGTCTGACTTTGGCCAGAACAAAATTATACATACGTCCTCTTTGCGAAGCGATCCAAGAGTTCACACAGCTTATCTTTAATGTTTTTTTGAGCACCTTCAGCCCGATTACATTTTTTTTCCTTGCTTCTGAACAGAGGATTTGACGCAGTGTTGAAAAGATTTGGTAATTAGGAGGTTAATGAAGACGCTAACCCACTCTGGCTCCAGTGATCTTCCTCACCTATGTAAAAAATCGTGTGAAAATTACATGAATAAAACAAGAATTACGTCCCAGGGCTTTATAAAAATTACATGGGGTAAAATGAATGGAATGTTAAAAAAAAAAAAATGTATTGGTATAGACGCAAGGAGTCAGAATGAAGAGATTTGTTTCGTTATATAAAGAATGAAACTGGAAATAAACAAATAAATAAATACATGAATGAATAAACAAATAAATATGCCATCGTATTAAAAAGGCTAAATTATCCCCTACAACAGCAAAGGATCGAACCCACGACCACATAGCCTTGCCTAAGATCGATAAAAGAAGCTTCTGGTTAAGTCCATCATGCCTACCTTAACCTTTACCATATACCACCAACGCCATTATCACCCCCCTTCTCTCTCTCTCTCTCTCCCTCTCTCTCTCTCTCTCTCTCTCTCTCTCTCTCTCTCTCTCTCCTCCTTCTACACCTCGGATATAACCACTTTAGGGACGTATTTGGTTATCCACTAGACCACCACCCGTCCATTTGGCTATGGTTACCACCCATCGTAGATAATGGTTCCTTGGGCTGTAAGAAAACATCTGGTTTGTCACCCAGTTGTATACATGTTAACGACAAGTTGTAATGGCATCGTACCGTAAAGCACCCTCATCTGTGTGGGACTCGAACCCACCTCACCACTGCAGGTCTTTTCCCCGATCCACAAACCCCGGTAAGTTGTGTAGGTGGTAGTGACTTATAGATCTTCCGGTCACGATGGTAGGCAGGTCACTCTGTCG
Organism: Coenobita brevimanus; assembly: GCF_032717465.1. Lineage (NCBI taxonomy): Eukaryota > Metazoa > Arthropoda > Malacostraca > Decapoda > Coenobitidae > Coenobita > Coenobita brevimanus. The sequence continues at coordinate 37,723,379 of NC_137004.1, forward strand.
CTAATATTTATACAGCTTGTCAACCATCGTGATCGAATGAACTTAAATTCACTACCACCCACACCGCAATAGGTCGGGGTGTGTGGATCGAAAAAAGACCTGTAGCAACGGCGTGTGTGTGTGTGTGTGTGTGTGTGTGTGTGTGTGTGTGTGTGTGTGTGTGTGTGTGTTTCTGTCTCTGTTTCTATCTCTACTGCCGTTTCTATCAATTAACCATCCGCATTTCCCCAGCCATCACTCCCTTGCCAACCAAACCTTCCCGACAGTTATTTTTATCAACTCATTACCAATCTAGACATGAATGTCAAAGAAAAAAATCAAGAACAAAATAATACCAAACCAATGGGAGCTGCCTTCTTCTGGAACCGATTTCGAAAGTGCAGCGTCCGAATTATTTACGAAGAATGCAATTATCACAGGTAGCTGGTTAAGCCTCAGATCAGTCACACACACACACACACACACACACACACACACACACACACACACACACACACACAACACATGGCCACACCACTTATTACCACACACCGCAATGCCTCATTTCATGGTCACACACCTAACATCATCTCACACAACCCGAACATTGCCACATCTCGTGCTGTCACACTGCACGCTGCACCATCTCACACAGTCACATTACAGCCTACAACATCTTACCACACACACGTTATGTGTCCATGCATCTGGAAACGAACGAATCTTGATTTTGGCTTTTATTTTACATTTTTCCTGGGAAGAATTTTTTTTTTTCTTCTTTTTTTTTGAGGGTGTCAGCATTTGGTCCTTTTTTTTTTCTTTTCATTTTAAAAATACTATCACTACACGCTACCACATCATACACAGCCACATAACACACCGCCACATCACACAGTGCCACACTTCCCTTCTCTCACTGCACAGGGACTTTTCTAGCAGCGTGTATATTGTCACAACTACCTTACTTTACTTATTTCTGATGACTACAAATCTCAGAATTACTGATTTTCATATTTTCTGTTCCAGACCGAAAAGACTACATGGCACCGATAAACTCCAGTATGGTGACTGTGGCGACTGATTCTCCTCCAGCCTCATGGATCTTGTAGGACCCCATCTGCATCTCCTGGTGTCCCTCAGCAGTTGTGCAGGACACTACAGGGCAGATCTGAAGCACCATAAGGCTGACCTATGGCACCATAACAATCCAAGGCACCTTCAGGCTAGTTTTGGGCTCTGCAGGGGCAATCCAGGGCACCACAGGGCATATTCAAAACACCAAAAGACACATTCAGATCTCTACAAGTCTTATTCAGATTGCCACACAGCAGATTCAGGACATCAGAGGGCAAATCCAGTGCTTCAGAAGACTGACCTAGGGACCTGGAGGATAAAATCAAGGCGTCCTAGACCAAAACCAGGGCATTGGAGAGTAGATCTAGGAGACGATCCAAGGCAGCATCGGTGAGAGTGAAGTTGTAAGAGGTGATAGCACAAGTGACGGAGGTGGTGCCGACAATAACGGGGTGCCTCAGCTTCCCCGAGGATGTGGCCGTGGATGGGGTGGACGGGACAAGCTTCATGCCCGGCCAGGTGGTAGCTCCCCTGGACGCCCCCCCTCACAGCCCAGCAACGGAGCTGGCACGGGCGGGGCGGGGCAGTGGGAGTGGGTTTAACGAGGAGGGAATCACAGGAGTCCAGCCCCAGACTGCAGGTAGTCAGGCGAAGATATGGACCGTTGATGGGTGGACCTCCAGGAATAATTCCAATGGGAAGAAACCCCAGTCGAAGAACTCGAGTAGGTCGAACAACTTCACCCGTAGGAACTCCAGTGATTCAGAGAGTGACAGTTATTCAGGTGATACCTCCAGCAGCCCCGGGGACACCACCAGCAGCGGTGGGAGCATCGGCTGTGGCAAAGGATGGGTGGGCTCAGAAAACTCAGGTGACGATGGTTGCTGCAAGTGTATGTGTCCCAGAACCTCCTCCAGCCCCATTACGGTCAAACCTGAGGCCAATGAAGCAGTTATGTCCAGCAGGCGACCCTTGAACTCCCGAAGGGCGAAATTCTGTCGTGCAATAATCTTAAAAGAGGACAATGCACGGTTCCTACTACTAGCGCTGGTCCTTCTGCTGTACATGGTGTTCGGGGGGCTTGTTTTTCAAGCCTTGGAGGAGGAAAACGAAAGGCAGGAGAGAGAGACCTACATTGAAAAGTACAATTCCTCCTTAACAGAGCTCCTGGACGATATAGCGGCAAAAAATGTGAGCATAGAAAAAGTTGAGGAACTGTTGTACATCTGGGGAAACATGACGGACGACGGACACAACCTCAAAGGGAGGCCTCGCTGGGACTTCGCCGGCAGCTTCCACTTTGTTTACACTGTCGTCTCCACAATTGGTGAGTTCGGTGATGCACCTCTCTCTCTCTCTCTCTCTCTCTCTCTGTCGTTGATGATTTGTATCATATTTTCTGCAATATTTTAATGCGGTTGTTTTATGTTTTTATGTGTTTCCCATGTTGTGTATTTTATGTGTGTTCTTCTGCTCTAACTCTTTGTTTTTTATGCATGTATTCTTTGTGTTTACCCTGATATATATATATATATATATATATATATATATATATATATATATATATATATATATATATATATATATATATATATGCTATGTATGTATAGATAGACAGATAAATATAGATTTAGATATATAGAGATAGATAGATGGATAGATATAGAAATGAATGTAGAAAGTTTTGGTACTGGTGGCTGACGGATCTGTTGAAACTTGCTATGCAGCCAGGCCCCCTTCTTTTTTTTTTTTTTATGTTTTCACATTTTCTGAGTAGCCTTCATTTTAGTAATTCTCTTGATCTGTTGGTGTATCTGTCTTTTTATGCTCTACTGTGTGTGTGTGTGTGTGTGTGTGTGTGTGTGTGTGTGTGTGTGCTTAACAGTTCTTGTGTCGCATTTGCGTGCGTGTGCTGTACAGTACCGTGGATGTTTATACCTCGTTATTCCAATATTCCTTTTAATTTTTTCCCATTATTACCTCCTCCAACAAAAGTTGAAGGAGGCTTATGTATTCACCGTTGTTTGTTTGTATGTCCACAAGATATCTCAAAAACTTATTGATGGATCTCAATTAAAATTTGTGGAAATGTGGGTCATGGACCAAGGAAATGTTTTTTATTTCTTTTTTTTAATTTTGATAATTATATGAGCTCTGGTCCCGGTATAGGACTGTTTTTTTTTTAGTTTGTCCACAAGATATCTCAAAAAGTTAGTGATGGATTTCAATTACATTTTTGTGAATATGTGGGATATGCACCAAGGAAGAGTTGATTGAATTTTGTTGGTGATCTGAGCTGTCTAGTATAGGCGTTGACAGAGGTATGCACTCTTTGAAAGCTGTCTAATTAATTCTGCTCTTCTTCTGTTGCTCGTTTTGTTTGATTTTTTTTTTTTTTTTAATTTTCTCCGTAGTTTATGTGCCTCGTTTTCAGTGTTCTCTGTATCAGGCCCCTTTTTATGCTGCTCTTTCATGTCATTTTTTCCTTCAGTGTCTAATTATCGTCTTTTTTTCAGAGTCTTTCTTCCTTAACATTTTCTGAAGCTCTCTGTGTTACTGCATTTTCATTCTTTTACCTCCCATTCTTTTTCTATTTGGTTTATTCTTTTCCTGTGCAACTTTATGGTTTGTTTCCATTCCGTTTTCATTATTTCTCAAGGTAACTATTTTTGCTGTTGCTTTTTATTGAAGTCCTTCTCTAATTCATCTTTCCCTTGTGAACGGTTTTTAGTTTTTTTCCCCTTAGTGTTTACTCTTTTCTGGTGTAACTTTATTATTCTTTTCCTTTCCACATATTCATATTTAATTATCTGTTTTCTTTGTAATATTACACTATAAACTTTTTTCACTTTATTCTACTTCAATTTTTTTTTTTTTTTTTTGCCAAATGTTTTTCTTTAAGTACGATTATCTTCCCCTCTGTTCTCAATTTACGTGTACTGTTTCCTTGTTACAGCACGTTCTATTTTTTTTTTTATTCTGATTTTCTAGCTATAGTATTTTCATCTTCTTTTAGCCACGTAATTTTTTTGTTTATTGACGAGGCCTAACGCTTCATCCTGTGAGGTGTGGCCGTGACGGAGTGCCTTGGGTATCTTTAGTCCATGCACAGTAACAATTTCCCGCAACACATGACAACAACCCATTCATTATTATTGTTAGTTCTCATCTACTTGTCCTTCTTCCCACCATCTCGTCCTCTTACTCCATCCCGTATACCTAATCCCTTACTTCGTTCCTTCATTCTGTTCTCAGCCTACCTCTCCTTTTTCCAACCATCGCAGTCCCATACCCTATCCTTCTCTTCCTATACTTATTTCTTAATCTTGTTCTTTGTCTGCCTCTCCTTCTCCTTCTGACCACCACACTCTTTCTCGTCCTCCGTCTTGTGTTCTTTCTTCTTTAACCATTCCTTACTTACCTTTAACATTGTATTACTGAGGACACGACTGGGTATTCTGTCCTGACTAAGCCCAGGTGGTTTTACTGAGCTGAGCATAATCAGAACACCTCTCTCTCTCTCTCTCTCTCTCTCTCTCTTCTTTTTTATTTTCTATCTTTGCCACTTTTTCTGTTATTGTATTTTTGATCTGATATTTAGGAGAGAGAGAGAGAGAGAGAAAGAGAGGTTGGTTGCTATCTTTTCGTCTCCTTTTCCTCCTTCCTGTACTGTTTCTTTATTTGCATTTTTATTTGTTTCTCTCCATGTTTGACGCTTTTTGAATATTTTTTTTTCTTTCTCCTCATGTTTTCTCTTTCTTTGCTCTTCACTCTCTCCTTTCTTTTTTCCCTTCTTTCCTTCCTTCCTTCCTTCCCTCCTTCGTTCATGTATTCACTTCTTTCTGTACATCCTTCTTTTCCTACTTCCTTTCTCATTTTATTCTTTGCTTTCATCTATCTGTCTGTCTACCTACCTATCAGACTAATAATCTATCTATCTATCTATTTATCAATCTATCTATCTATCTGTCTATCTGTCTGTCTGTCTGTCTATCTATCTATCTATATTTTAGTTTGAGCCTTGAGGGTAATGAATAGTCGCGGAGTAATAGCAGTAAGAAGGGTAAGGATGAGGCAGGAGGGTATAAGGGAGGAAGGGACTGAGCGAGGACGGGGTAGAGGTTAGGCAGGGTAGGTGCGGCAGAGACAGGCAGGGGTTAGGCAAAGTAGCCGAGGCAGGGATTGGCAGGGGTTAGGCAAAGTAGCCGAGGCAGGGATTGGCAGGGGTTAGGCAGGGCAGGTGAAGCAGCAAGGTATTTTATCACTGCAGGAGGACGTGAGTGAGCTACTTTTATCAGAGGGGCTATGTCAACACTGCCATAATCACCCTTTCTATACACATCGCTAGCAGGCAGGGGGAGCGAGTAGGGGTGGGGCAGGGGACGTGAAGGGAGACAGAAAGAGAGAGAGAGAGAGGTGGGGGGGATATGGGTGATGGGGGGATGGGGAGAGAGATTGAGAAGAAAAGGGGGTAAAAAGAGGGATTAAATGAAGGGATGGAAAAAAATGAGAGATTGTGGAAGGGGTGAGGGAGGATGAGAGGGGGAAGAAAAGGGCTGAAAGACGGAAAAAAGTGTGTGTGTGTGTGTGTGTGTGTGTGTGTGTGTGTGTGTGTGTGTGTGTGTGTGTGTGTGTGTGTGTGTGTGTGTGTGTGTGTGTGTGTGTGTGTGTGTGTGTGTGTGTGTGTGTGTGAGAGAGAGAGAGAGAGAGAGAGAGAGAGAGAACGGCTCAAAGACAACCAGAAAGAAACAGAAAAAGAGAGAGAGTAAGAGAGAGGGGAAGGGAAAGACCGACGGAAAGGATGGAGGAGAGTTTTGGCAATGTCCCCTTATCTCTTTGCCTATTTACATCTATCCATCTATACATCTATCTATCTATTTATCTACCCATCTATAAATCTGTCTATCAATCCATAAATCTCTCTAGCACTTCTCAAATTCTTAACAGGGTTCCATTCATCGTGCCAGTCTACCGTCAATCCTCCGTCTATTCGCCTGTCCACTAACACCACTGCCATAATATTTCATCCTCTGTCAATTCTAACCACCCATCCATCTGTCTTTTAACACAATCCTTTTTTGCATTAAAGTTACCTGCCTTCATCCATTCATCCATCCATCCATCAATCTGTATGTCCTTATTTATGTCCTTTACATGTTAAAAGTTATCTGTTTTAACCAATCAATCATCTATCCATCCATTCATTCATCCATTCGTCCATCCATCCATTCATTCATCCATCCAACCATCCATCCATTCATCCATCCAACCATCCATCCATTCATCCATCCAACCATCCATCCATCCATCCATTCATTCATCCATCCATTCAACCATCCATCTATCCATCCATCCATTCATTAGTCTTAAGCAAACGTGTGTGTGTGTGTGTGTGTGTGTGTGTGTGTGTGTGTGTGTGTGTTCCATCTTTATTTATGTCGTTTCTACTCCAATTACACATGCATGTGTGTACATAATCTATGCATGTATGTATCCCCATGTACACCTCGTCATGTGTTTACACGTCTTACCATATTCTATCCAAAGATATACATAGCATCCTCCCAATAACGCCCTAACCCACACCCACCACAAACTCAACCTTCAGCATCCGAATCCATAGGAGGGAATCGAACCCGGTACCATCCTCCCTAATGCCGGCGTAGCGCTCAGGCATCCCGGGGCTCGATCTTAGGTTATTCATAAATGCCAGGAGCCAAACAGAGAAAGGTCGGTCGGTCTGGGTGATTCTGGTGAGGGATAACTTTGGCCACTACAACTTGGACGGAGATAATTTAAGAGTATAACCAAAGTCCAGCTGGAGGAAGTATAACCCCGATTAGGCCGTGATAAGAGATGATAACTTGGCTCTATAACTTGCACGATGATGATTTGGATGATAACTTTCGGGTAATATACTTAGTGGTGAGTCCTGGGTGTTATGACTTAGCGATGATAATCTAAATAAATATAACAGCACGTCGAATATGGCCTTAGAACAGCAATAAAAAGGAGCGATAACCTGGTAATAACTGGAATGGTGATAACTTGGATGGATATGACTTGGTGGAGGAAATTTAGGAGTGTAAGAAAATACCCTGTTATATGACCATAATCTTAAGACATTGATAATATGGGACAATAACTTAAACGATAACTAAGATGTGATAACCTGTGTGTAATGGGAGGTAACTTTGGATGATAATTTGGGTGACAATAACAGTGGAAATTCATAGTAACAATATATAATTAATCCCTCATAGAATATAACCCGAACCAACAATAATACACGGTGATAACTTAGCAATAACTCAGGATGATAACCCTGAATGATAACTTGGTACGGATAACTTAGATAATAGAACCTGACTCTGATAACTTGGTGGTGGTTATTTAGGGTGCCAAAAAAAAAAAAAAAATCCTGACAGCAAAATAATGAGCAAGACAAATAACACATCTCGACAGCAGTATTAAGAGATGATAACTCGAATGATAGCCAAGGATAACTTAGGGTGATGAAAGAGGTGACCTATTGGTGGTGAAAATTAATTATGACAGTGGGATGAAATGCAACAATGTAAACCTAAAATACAGAAATAAGAGATAACTTAGAATGATAACTCGGTGACTGATAACTGGGTGATAACTTGGGTGCTAACTTGGATGGTGATTATGGTGGTGGTATGGCAACGTAACCTAACTCCGAAAAATAACAGGATTAATAGTGACCAAAAAGTAAAAGTTGACATGAGAGGATATTTAAGAATAGGAACTCAACACACACACACACACACACACACACACACACACACACACACACACACACGGAAACGCACACAGGCAGACACACACATATACACGCCTCCCAGTGCATAAGAAATAAAGAACACGATCCGAAAACAAAAACAAACAAAAAGTATATGTAGTCGATTTTTACACGGGAAGAGGTCAAAGGTCGAGGGTCCGGGGTCGGTAGGGCAGGGTGGCGGGCATAACTGATAACTAGGAAGCAACTGGTAACTAGGAAATAACTGATAATTAGAGAAATAAATGATAACTGAGAAGTACTGGAAAATGACGGCGAAGAAAATCATAACTAAACACTAAGAGACAGATAAATGACACTTTGGAAATTACTGATAACTATATAATAACTGACGCCTGGTTACTAAGAGATAACGTGTAACTTGCATGAGGAAATAACTAATGGTGATAAATAATAACTAGGCAGATAACTGTAAAAATAACTGACTGGTAACTAGGAGACGACTGATAACTGATAATGAGAATATAAATTGTTGGATTATATGATTTGGAAATATAAAAACATCCTGTAGAATATAATTCTCTCTCTCTCTCTCTCTCTCTCTCTCTCTCTCTCTCTCTCTCTCTCTGAAACTGAAACACTTCTCTAATGTCAGTATCTCTCAGGGAAAAATACTATCATTAACAATCCATATCATTATCACTGTCATCATTATCTCCAGCGTCTCCATCCCTCCAGCGCAGTCCCCGATAGAAGATAACAATGATGCAGCATCCTTTGGGTTACCATTTCCTGTCACACCTCTCTCACCTTCAAACACTCCTTTTCCTTCACCCTTACACACTTATACCATTTTATCCTCTAATTTATACCACATAATATGGCTCTCTTCCTCCAACATAATCAACAATCTCACTTTCACGAAATTTCATCAACCAGTGTGCATTAATAATTATGTCCAAACGATCTCAAAATCATCCCGCTTATCCATACAGTAATTCCACATCAATTTTGACCCGTCCTTTCTTTCAACTCAATCTTCTCGTAAATTCCTCCATCCTGCAGCTTCTATCCTACTCATGCATGCAGCTCTTCCGAAAAAAGGACGTCACTACAGGCCGTAACCTACAAACTTTTCTGTCGCTCGCTGTCCCAATTTCGCTCCGATACAAAGGTGTCGCCATGTTACATAATTATTTTTCTCCACCTTCAGCCTGGGGACGTGTTTTTATTGGATTCTTGCTACAGGTACCTCCAGACGATATTACTCAGCTCATGGGAAGTCTTTGCGAACTTGAGGGGTTTAATTTTGTCTTACTCAGTTCCCTCTTAAAGTACGGGGTTCTCCTGAGCTACATAAACGGGTCTGCCAATACAAAAATACATAGATAGATAAATAAATAATTTAAAATGTCGTCCTTTAATTTGATATCAAGTTCTTCAAATACGTTTTTATCTTGACATGATCCTTCCTTAACCTTAGACTCTATTTTGTTCTGTTTACATAACGAAGGCTCACAGGTATATAAAATCATCACCCGCCTCATCCACCTCGCTTACCTTGCATATACGACGCAGGTAAAAATCCATACATAAAAATAAATCCCCGAACCTAGAGTGAATACATGGATCAATTACAGACAAACGAACATACGCGGGGGCATAAATAATCCCTAGTGAAAGATGCCATAAAGACCAGAACCCCATGACCTTAATTCGATGACCTTTTCTTGACCCTTGACCTGGTGAGAGATCGGGGAAGGTCATCGGGACATGCATCAGAGGTGGAGGATTATCCTACCCCTCTTCTCAGGTGCCCACGCTGGGAATATGTGGGTCTAGGGTGGAGAATAGGATTAGCCTGGGATGAATAGAAGGGTAAATCTCTCTCTGTCTGTCTGTTTGTATAATCTGTCTATCTGTCTGTCTGTCTGTATATGTCTATCTATCTGTCTGTCTCTCTGTCAGTATCTGTCTGTCCGTCTTTGTACACTTGATTTTTGTACATAATTGTCTTTCACGTCTTTGTTTATCAACGTATCTCTTTGTATATAAGTTCTTTTCTCTCCCCCCTAATGTTTATCACAAGTCTGTATTTTTCTGCTTACCTGTATCTATTTTTGTATCGACCTGTCAGTCAATATGTAAACCGGTGCGTTTCTTTTAATGGCTGTAGCTGTCTATCTTCGTACTTATCTTCCTGTCAGAACTTCTATTCTTTCACCTGCCTGTTCATTTATTAAGCTGTCCGTCTGTCCATCTGTCTGTCTGTCATTTTGCCTCCGTTTCGTGTCAGGCGCAAAGGAATATCAGTCAGATTTTTATTAAAACATGAAATTTTTTACGTTTTTCGTTTTTCATGTAAGGCTCGAGTTTTATTGCCCTCGAATTATAACGAAATTATTATCGAAATTAAAAATGGCACTGTAATCAAGAGTAAAATATAAACAGGAATTACTTTTACCCATGACCGAAATTTAGGAAAGTTTCTGGACTCTGAAAGAATTGTTAATGAATTCCACGCAAGAGGGAATACTTGCTAAACCCGCACTTTGCTCTGGAACAAATTTTAGGTTTGACTTGGTATTTATTAGATGCAGATATTTTTGCCCCATGCGAATTTTATGCCACCACTGACCGGCCTTAGTTGGCATTAGAAGGTAGAGGGGTATGAGTATGTAATGATTTTCTTTTTGTGTGTGTGTATACACCCTCCGAATATTCTATTACCATGTACATTTACGTTACAGTTATCTTCCTTTTCACTTAATTCATCTCCATTTCTAAACTCTTCCCTCCCCTCTAAACCCACGAAAACACGAGCGCTCACACACACACACACACACACACACAATAAAACAGAATTAGGAACATTACTCCAAATCGCCCCTCTAGTCAGCTCAAGCCTCATACAACACAAGGACTATACCAAGAACGCGCATTTGACTGGGAGCTCTGAGATAAGCGGGTGCCCGGTGCTTGAACCTCCCCAATCGCGCCAAAATTGAATGTGCCCGTATTTCCCGCGCGGCCCAAGATCGAATTACCGCTCCTTGGCCATTTCCGACATTTTGGTATCAAGATAGAGTCGCTTTGGCCAAGTTAACAATGCACAGAGGCCCGGAACAGATGGCAGGATGTGACCAACTCCGCCATATTGGATTCAAGCAGCTTCATCAGACCAAAGTTACGGTAGATAGGGACCTTTGGCTCTAAATTTTACGCTCGCGAGGAAAGAATATATATAAGTGACCCTCTCATGAATTGGACAGCTCTAGTATACTATTCCAGCTAACGACGGACGATTTTACTCAGCGGATAATGGAACCTAAGAGTGTTAATACTGGCTTCATTACCCTTCTCTTTCTAGGAACAACTCAATAATTCTACTGTATCTAACATGAGTCGATTATATTTTTTAGCTAACAGTGAGTGAGAGGAGAATGACAGTGTTAACCTTCATACCACCCTTGTAATCAATTCCTCCTGGCCAACCTCTGTCATAACTCCCTCTACCTTTTCACTCTAACTTCCTCTAAAATTCCTATCTCTCCATCTCGACTCCATAGTTGTAGCAGTAGATTAGAATAAGATGTCAGTCACGAAGAAGTGCCATGAAAAAGATACAGAGCGTTGTTTTGTCCTATCCTGCCACCGAGCTACGGGAAATAAGCTGTAACAGGACGAAAATCTGGGCCAAGTTAAGGTGAAAAGTACAGTACAGACACCTACAATTCTACCTCAACGTGGTAAATTTGGCAAGAGGTGATACGGGTGTGGCCAGCCCTCGTACTTCTCTCTAATCGCGGCCAGATCGACTTAACCCGTATCCCCCTTGACGGTACTAGGTCATAACACACCCTTGGGACCACTGTGCCTCTTTTGGAATCAGGGTCACGCGTTGTGGTCAAGGTTACGGGATTGAGAGAGAGAGAGAGAGAGAGAGAGAAATATCATCACCGAAGAGAAAAATAAGTCTTAGAACATAATCTCAAAATTATCACGCATTTAATCGCCAAGATGTCGCAGTTACCGATATTCCCGAACAAGCCTTACTATAAATTTCCCGTCGTAAGTTTGATTTATTTATTTATTTACTGAAAGAGAGAGAACAAGATACCTGGGAAAATTTTGCCTATTTTTCTTTATTCTTCCTTATAAACCAAAGTAATCTGTTGTAATTTTCCTCGCATAGGATATATTTGATTCTGCAGGAAAGGAAAAAATGGATTCTGTACTCTTCTTGCCGTTCCTGCAAAAATAAATCACAGTTACGAGAAAGAACTCATCGTAAGTCTGAGAATCCGGGTCCGGGAATCTAAAATAAAAAGAGGATCCACTGGGCTCGTAACCCCCTCCCTAATCGCGCCAAAATCGACTCGACTTGTACCCCCCTGGCGGCCAGAGATCAAAACACTGCTGCTTGGGTTTAATATACTGCAAATGAGGGAGCGTAAGAGAAGGCCTTAAACCTAGCAATGATTCGAGGGTACTTTCCCTTGGGCGTTAATGCAAGAGTGTGCTGGTGTGAGGTTGAAGTGCGGTGGCGGAAGGTGTGGTAGTGGAGAGTTAGTGTGGTGGTGGAGGGTTAGATTGTGGTGAGATGGGTGAAGTACGGTGGTGGAGAGTTAGTGTGGTGGTGGTGAGTAAGTGTGGTGTGGTGGGGTAGAGTGTGATGATGAAGGGCTAGAGTGTGTTGTTGGAGTTTTAGGGGAGTGCAAAGGAGTGCTGGAGTGTGGTAGGGATGCTGGAATGTGTTGATGTGTATAAAAATGAATTAATGAAACGAAAGAGTAGCAGAAAGTTGAAATGAGTGTTAATGGCGCCATCTCTGTTTATAAAGGCACAACTCACACCAAAAGACTAATGCACCCTGCTATTTGAGCCCCATCCTACCTGTACCAAGAACCATAGGAGCCTACAGGTGCACCACTACTGAGAGAGAAGCACCATTAACTATCCCCACAACTGTACCATCATCAACACTCTCAGGTTCCATTTCACTCTCATCAGAAAAAAATCACTGGACGATAACAGAAGAAAAAAAAAGCTAGAGTTGTCCCGACCCTATGAGAGGTGATGACGACAGTATTAACACTCTCAGACTACTTATACTTAGCTGAGTAATATCGTCTGGGGTTTAATTTGCTAGAGGAGGCATGACCATTAGAGGGTCAGTAGCGCCATTAACACCACCATTAACCACACAACGAACTTTACCATTAAGAGAACCATTACCTTTGCCATCAGCTGTACAGTGAGCTATTAGTAACTTCGTCTTCATTCCTTGATTATTGCCTTGCGACTGAGGGAATGAGTGGTTGGGTGATGACTTGGGAGGATAAGTGGTCATTCTCTCTCTCTCTCTCTCTCTCTCTCTCTCTCTCTCTCTCTCTCTCTATCTATCTATCTATCTCACACACACACACACACACACACACACACACACACACACACACATATCTACAGTATCTCTCTGCATATCCATTATTTGTTCATCACTTCCACTCGTACTTTCTCCATATATCAATAAATAAGTCAAAAAAATGCCATAATATTTCTCAGACATTATCACCAAGAAAATAAAGAAAAGGACCTCCAATTCATTCTGTTCTCTAGACACAAAAAAAAAAAATCACTCATAGAACATTTACACGACACTCGCCAAAGTAGTAAAGACTTGGCGTTTAACTGAATGGCGAAGTTTCTCAAAGGCTAAACAGATTGACTGATTTGGAAGTGTTTGTGGTTATTTTGGTTGTGGTGGTGGTGGTGGTGGTGGTTGTGGTGGAAGGTGGTGATGGTG
>NC_137004.1:37742003-37897003 GCF_032717465.1 Coenobita brevimanus
TATCTGGAACACACACACACACACACACACACACACACACACACACACACAGCCCAGATGAGAGTAGGATAGGGAGGCAGAAATCTTAGTGTATATATTCGTATCTGTATATCTGTCTATCTATCTATCCATCTATCTATCTATCTATCTATCTATCCTGTACTGACTCTGAGCTGAATGAAATAATCTGGAGTTGCTGTATTAAATCGCTTGAGGGAACAGTGTTATGGCAAGGTTAATACAGATGAAAATTATTATGTAAATGATGCTGATAGTAAAGAAGGTAAAGATAAGAATAAAAAAAAGCCACCGAAATATAAAGTCAGTTTTAATGAGGCCAGGGAAGGGGCAAGATGACTCCTTATATAACAAAAAATCTACATAATTAATTAATAAAAGTTTCGCCTCAAATAACTTTTTCTTTTTGGAGTTTAGGCCACGTAGCTTTACCCTAAAAAAAGCTGTGTGTGTGTGTGTGTGTGTGTGTGTGTGTGTGTGTGTGTGTGTGTGTGTGTGTGTGTGTGTGTGTGTGTGTGTGTGTGTGTGTGTGTGCTCTGAGCTTCAAGTATACATTTTACGGTGCTTATAATTTTTTTTCTTTATACTTTCTTTTTGTTGTCTTTCTTTTCTTTCAGTTCTCTCTACACTTATAGCTTTTGTTACTTTTTTTTTCGACACTTTCTCAGTATTTTTGCTCACATAATTAAGGCTGAAGGTTTATTAAAGTGTTTTTTATAATGCCGAAGAAAAATGGATTTGAAAATAAAAAAATAATAATGCAATCTGCTAAAAGTCACGCAATTTAATTTCACCTTAAAAAAAGAAAATTAATTTATTACAGGTGTTTATGTTTATCCAAATTTTTATGAGTGTCGAGGTCTGTCTATAGCACTGTTGACTCTCTCTCTCTCTCTCTCTCTCTCTCTCTCTCTCTCTCTCTCTCTCCCTACCTACCTACCTATCCATCCATCTATCCATGTACCTACCTATCTATCCGTCTATCTGTTTGTCTGTCTGTCTCTGTCTATCTACCTACCATCTTAAATAATTTCATAGCCTTTGTCCCTACTCAGCAACGACCCCTGCCTACCCCAACAAGCCGCCCTCCCTCACAGGCACCCTCTCTCACAGTTACCTAATTGGTTTGAATGAATTAGTGAAAAGTTTTAATAAATGAGCTTGAATGAGAGTGAGCGACTCGGGATAGAGCTCACACTTTAGAGAGAGAGAGAGAGGGAGGGAGGGAGGGGGGGAGAGAGAGAGAACAGCAAATGGCAAAATTATAAAAAACAAATCAGTACATGGATGGATGGTTAGACAGACAGGCAGACAGAAAGACATAAATAGATAGATAGATAGATAGGTAGATAGATAGTTGACAGAGAGAGCATGGGTGAGAAGGAAAAAGAATGCAATTCCTCATAAAATAACTAAAAATTTGAGACACCAAAGGAGGGTCAGGAATGAGAAGAATTAATAAGAAAATTAACCTAATGATTTATTTTTAGACTAACATATAACACTGATTTTTAACCCCTAATTTTCAGTATACCGTTGAGAGAGAGAGAGAGAGAGAGAGAGAGAGAGAGAGGTTAATTTCTAGTGTAATTATAACGAAGAAAATGGAGGGGCCTGTAACGTAAAGGGGGGACTATGTTATTAATACTACGAACTCTTGGTAAATGTTTTAACCAGAGTTCCTGACTCTGTGGTTGGTGGAGAAGGTGGATGGGCGTGGCTTGTGAGTGATGGTGGGAGGGATGGAGGAAGGATGGAGAAAAGAAAGAGAGGTGGAGGAAGGTGAAGGCAGTGAGACGGGGATGGACGAGAAAGGGAGAGACAGGTTGAAAAGAAGGGAAGAAAGGAGGAGAGAAAGGGAAGATGGAAGAACAGAAGAAGAAGGAGGAGAGAGAAGGGGGGGAGGATGCTTGTCACGGTCCTCTCAAGATGATCGGCAAATTATTTATAGAGACTTGCTAAATACAGAAATCTAACACCATTTCAATATCAATTCTTCTTCCAGTTTTCATTTGACCACCTAAATGTTTTCCCAAGTTTAGTAAAGGCTTTTGGAACTGAAGGAGTGTATAAAAACCTTCAATAACTTCCTTATTACCTGGGGACTCTTTCATACCTAAACATAATCGTGTAAGCGTGGCAAGAGAAAAAAAAATCTCGGTACAGAAAAGTTTAAGAACAGAATATGAAAACAGAATTATGGATTGCCGAGTAGGGGATAGCAATGAGGAAGGAAGAAAATATGTATTATACCCTGGGAATGAAGACAGGTAGGCAGAAGGGCAGGCAGAAAAGGTAGGCAGAAAGATAGGCAGAGAAGGTAGGCAGGGACAGGAACGAGCTTAGGTAGGGATGCGAGAGACAGAATAAAGGTTAGGCAGGGAGGAAGAGGGATGGTGGGTAAGGCTTAAGACAGAAGGGAGGCTAAATGTTAGTATGGAAGAGAGTGAGAGAGGCAGAACCTAAAGCAGAGAGAAGGGTGAAATCACAGCTTAGGCAAGATGTTGCAGGGTATAAGGTAGCTAAAGTTAGGCAGGGAGAGGAGAGGTATAAGGCAGAGACACAGAAGTTAGGTTGGGTAAGGCAATGTATAAGGTAAGTAAAGTTAGGCAGAACGACGTAGGGTATGAGGTAGAGGCTCAAAAATTAGGCAGCGGGACTAGTGGGTAAGGCAAGAAAGGAAGGCAGAATAAAAGGTCAGGAGAAAGAGGAAGACGCTAAGGCAAGTACAAAGGTTAGACATGGTGCGATTTAGGGTTAGGTAGAGGCAGTGAAGTTAAGACTCAGGAGTTGCGGGAAAGGCAGGTACAAGGCTAGACAAGGAGGGCATAGGGTAAGCTTGGGGCAAAGAAAAGATAGAGGCAGGCAAAAGTACAAATAGAGTGGTTGAAGTAGAGGGTTAGGCAAATGGGGAGGTAGGAAAGGTAGGATATCTGTAAGGGAGGGAGGGAGACATGAAAAGGGTCAAGGAAGGCACAGAGGTTAGGCAGGGCGAGGCGAAGGGTAAGGCAGAGCGTGGGAGAAGGCAAGGCAGAGGCACAAAGGATAGATACGGAGAGGCGGATGGTCAGGCAGAGGGTCACAATACTGAGGCAGACCCTTAATGGCCACGGGAACAGGAATAGTAGTTAATTTTGGTGGAGAGAGAGAGAGAGAGAGAGAGACCCCCAAGTAACTCTCCATTGATCGCAGGCTGTTGTATAGGTCACTCGATTTATTTCAGGCACCCTTCCTCACTCCACCCTTTTTCTATGACTTCCTTGAGGTTCTGTGGCTTCTTCTGTGTCTCATTTGGTTCTCTGTGACCCCTCTGAGGTTCTGTGGCCTCCGGTTCTCCTTTGACTCTCTCTCTGTGACCCCTTAGCAGTTCTGTGGCCTAGTTATGGATTTTCCTGTGTCTCCTTTGACCCACTGTGGTTCCTTTGAAGTTCTATGGCTTCTTTATGGCTTCTGGGTTTCCTTTGATTCTCTGTGATTCCTTTGATCCTCTGTGGCTTTGTTATGGCTTCTTCTGTGGCTTCTAGTTTTCTGTGGTTACCGGGATGTACTGTGGTTTCGGTATAACGTCTGTGTTCTCATTGTCTCTCTGTGACTCCCTTGAAATTTCGTGGCCTCATCATTCTGTTTCCTAGCGTTCTATGGCTCTGTGTGACTACCGTGGGGCTCTGTGGCTTGGTTATGACTTATCCTTTATTCCTGGTATTCTGTGGCCCTCTGTGACTCCCCTGAGTTTCTGTAGTTTCGTTAAGGCTTCTTCTGTACCCGAACATCCTGGGGTCGAGCGGCTTCCTCTGCGCTGGGCCTCACTTCCCAGAAATATATTATGAGCGACAGCAGGAAATAACACACACAGGATTTCCGTTGTGTTCTAAGTGACGTCGTGTTCTCAGTGAGTTTGGATATTTTGTAGCACCTTTTCCTCGGCGATTTATTCCGCCTGTTGCGTCTACATATTCTCCTTTATGCCTCTCATGCAGTGTCGATATTACAAGGATGTAAATAAAGGAGAATATTATGGGACCGTAATTTAATACCTTTGGAGATATTGTGGTACCTCTGACACACAGCTTTTTATTTTGTCTATTGTTCCTTAATATTGTCTTTTATGTCACTGATCCACATTATCTTAATAACAAAACGATATGAACAGCACAAGGGAATATTAAGATGTAGATGACAAAATAAATTGCTCAAGGAGAGTTGTTACGGAGCCCCCTGTGTCACCTAAACTACTGACCTGTGTACCAAGCCTGTATTTCGCCTCATTTTGCCCATCACATATTTGGGACAAGTGTAGCCCTTCCCTTATGGCTGCCTCTTTGGATGTGGATGTATGTGGCTTTCTGTGGATGTGTAGCTCCCTATGAGTTTGTAGTTCTCTGTGGGTCTGTAGTTCTCTGTGCGTCTACCACTGTTAGTCTTTCGTTCTCTGTAAATCCGTGCTATCCTGAGCGTCTGTGGATCTTCTGTGGCTTCCCAGTTGCTGCTTCTGATTCCAGTGTGTCCCTCTGTGGCTCTCGAGTTTCTTCTCTGTGACACTCCTGAGATTCTGCAACTCGTTAAGGCTCCCTATGATTTTCCTGTGTCGTTTTGCTGCTCTCCGTGGCTCCTGTTAGAGTCTGTCTTTTTTGTAGCTTGTCTGTGGCCCCCTTATGGATATGTCACTTGTCTGTTGCTCTGTGGCATCACCCTACCTTCCGTGGCTCTTCTGTGGCTCTCTGTGACTCTCCTGTATGTCTAGAGCTCCCTTTTGTCCTGTGGTTCTCCTCTATGTATGTACCTTTCCTGGCACACTGCAGCCTCATCATCGCTTTCTGTTTATGGCATTTTCTGTGACTGTGGCTCTGTTGTGGCTCTGCTGTGGCTCTGCTGTGGCTCTCTGTGGCTTGTTATGAAAGAGAAACATTATTATTATTTCAGTAGCTCTCTCTCTCTCTCCCTTGTACCCGCCCAGGAATTTGTGTGTACAGTGCTCTTAACCATCCATGTATACCTTACGCTCTCCTTGTCTGACTTTTTAGCATTTTTCATGTGTACCTTAGCACTCCTCGTTGTACATTTAGCACTTAGCGTACACTTTTAGCACTCTTTTTGCGGGGACTTTCAGCAGCCCTCGTGCATACTTTTAAAACTTTCTTCGAGTAAATTGTTATCACTTTTCTACTTTGCTTACTTCATGTCTGGTTTCTGCTCTTTCTTTCGTGTGTACTTTTAGCACTTTCTTTGTGTGTACATAGGATATACGTTCAGGACTTTCTTCGTGTGTACTTTAAGTTCTCTCTGAGTGTACTTCGTGTGCACTTTTAGCACTTTCTTGGTGTTTTCTTTCAGCACTCTTCGTAGGGACTTTTTATTCTCTCTCTTTCTCTCTCTCTCTCTCTCTCTCTCTCTCTCTCTCTCTCTCTCTCTCTCTCTCTCTCTCTCACACACACACACACACACACACACACACACACACAGAAACGAGATAATTTAAAGGGCTAACTCCTCTGTTTTTGCATATACCACTCCAAACTATCCTCCTTCATATACAGTAATTTTCCTTCCCACCCACGTCACTCTTTCTCATATGCTCCTCTTCCCTCCCTCTTCTAGTCTTTCATATCGTGTCAGTTTCGTAAAATTTTTCAGTAGTGACTTTAATTTTTTATGAGAGAGAGAGAGAGAGAGAGAGAGAGAGTAAAGCCCCAGCACACACAGAATAGTCTCCTGTGACGTAACACTGTCTTCACACAGGAACTGTAAACAAAAGACCTCGTTAATACCCTCTTAAAACAAAAGGAGAGAAAAAGAGAGAGAGAGAGAGAGAGAAAGAGACAGACAGACAGACAGACAGACAGACAGACAGACAGAGACAGGAAAAGGAAGCCATGGAGGGACTGACAGAGAGAGGCAAGCTGAGGAAAGTGACAGGGACATAGACAGAGACAAAGAAACAGGGATTACAAAGAATGAATAAGGTAAAATGTAAGTGAGCAAGAAAGAATGAGAGAACGAGAGAGACGGGGAGGATAGAAAGGAGTAATATGGCAAAAGAGAGAGAGAGAGAGAAAGAGAGACGAAAGGACCCAACTAAGAGGACGTAATACCTGGCTTAAGTAGTGACGTTCGAGAATGATGCCACAAAAAAAAAAAAAAATTACTGACGTGGCGTTCGTAGTTCAGAGGAAAGTTTTAAAAAATAATAAATAAAAAAAGTACCTCCCCAAGAAACGGACTTTGAGTTTGGCCCAGAATATATATATATATAGATAGATAGATAGATAGATAGATAGATAGATAGATAGATAGATAGATAGATAGATAGATAGATATATATACGAATGCTCAGAATAAAAGTTTACTCGTTTGTGCTCGTAACTGGCGGAGAGAGAGAGAGAAACAGCCTTTGCTGACATCGGGAACATGAATGAAAGCGATAATATTATAAAAGGTCGGAACTTGGTTATTTTGCGTTTGTTGCTGCGGGAAGAGGTAAGAAAAATATCGAAAGAAACATGAAAATGTGTTTATAACTGGGACAAGATTTGATAAAACATTATATAGATCGTTCGGTAGATAGACAAACAAATGGATAAATGGATAGATAAATAGATAGACAGACAGATAATACTGAAAAAATCGACATAGCTCGAAAGAAAAAAATTGAACTTGCTGCCATATTCAGAAAAATATAGCTCGAGAAATAAACGATCCACCAACCAGATGTTCATTTGTAGCCGAGAGAGAGAGAGAGAGAGGGGGGGGAGGGAGGGAGGGAGGGAGGGAGGGAGGGAGGGAGAGAGAGAGAGAGAGGGCAGTACGAGAAGAATCACTTAACCTATCCGTGGCGTTCCAACCAGGGCGAAACATAACAATAAATATCTCAGCAGTGACTACAACAACACACGTCTAGGTCCACAAAATGAGGCAAATTCCGCAGAGTAGCCAAAATTTTTGCGTTACGGGAAGAACGAGAGAGTGAAATATCCTGCCTTCTCCTCTCCTTGTTTTTCTGAATGATGGTAATAATAATAATAATAATAATAATAATCACTAAAATTCCAACTTCAGGGCATCGCCAGAAAAACCCTTTCAATTAGATTTGTCTTGTTTACTTCGTATGTATTTCTTCTTTTCTGTTTCCTATGTAGCGCCTGTCTCCTGTTGATGTCGGATTTTTAAAATACATTTTCACTTACCTGTGTTTTCACGGAGAATCTTGTTTTGATGACGATGGAATCCTGCCAGAGTCCTCCCGGGAAACTACACTTATTTAGGAACGTTAGGTTAGATTAGTTTAGATCAAATAAGGTTCTGGTAGATTAGGTAAGGATAGATTTGGATTCTGCTCGGCTAATATTACTTACAGAGACACTTAACCTAATCCAAGAACGACTGGAAGAGATTAAAGGAGCAATGCTGGTGATGTCCCTGATTTACTGTAGAGCTTAACAAGGCTCATTAATCCTTCAATCCGCTGACGAATCTCCTTAGTTTATTTTCGAGGGACCATCAGATTAGTTCATTTAGCTCATGAATTACCTCTTGTAGCGAAAAGGATCATGAATTCCGAATCTAACTTCTCTCGGCTCAATAAATAAATAAATAAATAAATAAATAAGTAAATATCCTAAACTAAATCAAATCCTCAAGTACCAGAAAAAATAAATCACAGAAACAGGTCACTGGAATGAAAGTTAACAGTCGAGAGATCGTACGAAGAAAACGGTGTCATGTAGAATTGCTGCGTTCGTAGTTAAAAGAAAATTATTCGTGTTCTCGTCAGTTAAGGAAACTCCCTAACACCTCTTCCTTACCGATTTGTTCTTGGATACGACAGGGTAACATCGCCTCGTACAAGCTTTGCGAAGTATGGTGACATGAGAATGATTTAAGTAACACAGATGAGGACGGCAAGGTGTAATAACCAAATAAGTCGCTTGAGAACTGGTGTTAGGGTACTTCCTTCAACAACGAGAATACGGGCCAGTGACAGAGGACGTTGTGAAAAGAAAAATTAATGATGTTTAAGGCAGGGAAAAAATGTAAAATATTAATACGTAGAATATGGGAGACAGGGGGAAAGGGAATGGAGCAAGTGAAAATGAGAGAGAGAGAGAGAGAGAGAGAGAGAGAGGTGAGAGAAAGTGAGAGAAAAAGAGCGAATAAGATGGAAGGAGAGCTAGGCATAAAGCGAGGCAAGTGGGCAGGTGTGTATGTGGTGGCGGTGTGGCCGGGGTGGGACACAAAAGGTAGTGTTTGCTCAATTACTGGGGCCTTTCTTCCCGCCAGCCCACCCCCCTGCACACACACACACACACACACACACACACACACACACACACACACACACACACACACACACTACGCATCTTGAAGTCGTAATAATGTCCAACACTTTAATACCACTTCAGCATACCATCACACACACACACACACACACACACACACACACACACACACACACACACACACACACACACACACACACACACACACACTATGCATCTTGAGGTAAAAATGTTCTCCACTTTAATACCACTACAATATACCAGAATACCATCATAATACCAGCTTGACACCATGAATCACAATACCACTGCCACATCCTCAAACTCACACGCTCCCACTGCGCATCGTAATATCGGGAAACTTGTTACTTTAATACCACTATACCACATCATCATAACACCATCTCTATACCACAACACCATCTCGATTCCATAATGGTGCTTCCTCATCATCTAACGCCCTAACGATCCTACTACGCATCACAAAATCGTAAAACGGTGAATTAATACCACACTACCAGAAGAGCACCGTAATACCAGCATTTCTATACGTTAATACCATGTAGCCATCTGTCCTTAACCCACATACCTAATAAGCTTCTTAATATCGTCAAAAGTATAGGCAACTTTAAATACCACTACACCAGATTCTCAGCTTAATACCACCAGGACACGATCTCTACCCCAAAATATCATCGCTGAATAATAATACCATTGCCACACCATCTAGACTTTTCCCAAGCTTTTACTGGGCTTCATATACCAGTAAATATATGGTTTACTTTAATACCACTATACCAAATACCAGCAAAATACCAGGAAGACATCTTGGAACCATATCATAATACCAGCTCGACAACACCACCTGAACAGCTTTTTACCACGATTTTGGTTGATGAATTACCGGTATTTCTCGTTATACCACTATACCACTTTTATACCACCCACACCACTCAGTACGCTATTTTGGACGATATAATACCAGCACTTTTATCACTATACCACAATGAACTAAAAACACCACCTACACCACTCCTCTGACACGTTCATATTGGCTGATAAATTGCACTCACTGCCACCAATACACCACAGCGCCACATTTAACACCATAACACCACCAAAACACCGTAACACCACCACCTCTGCTACTCATGTTCCTTAATCCTTCCCCTGCGATGACCTATTTATTTTTGTATTCTTTCCGCCTCCAGACGATTTTATTCAGCTTGAGAGAGACCGCGTTGTGAAGTGTTTGAAAGACTCTCATCCTCCCTACAAGCACACCCTCTTTAGTGCCCTCTTCCCTTCCCTTCCCTCCTCTCCTTTCCTCTCCTTTCCCCTCCTCTCCTCTCCCTCCATATTCTTTCTTCCCTCCCGGACCTCCTTGTTCCCCATATTTATTTCCTATGTCTCTCTGTCTCTCTCCATACTTCTTCCCTCACTCCCTCTCTCTCTCTCAATACTTCTTCCCTCACTCCCTCTCTCTCTCTCGATACTTCTTCCCTCACTCCCTCTCTCTCCATACTTTCTCCCTCACTCCCTCTCTCTCCATACTTTCTCCTTCACTCCCCCTCTCCCCATACTTTCTCCCTCACTCCCTTTCTCTATATTCTCCCTCACTCGCCCTTTCCCTTTCTCCCTCCTTTCCTCCCTTTGGCTTTTATTCTTGCTAACAGGCTGACAAGGCCGCTTATGCCAACAGCAGGATAAAAAGCAGATAAAAAGACAGGCTCCGGGCGATTCCTGAGAGAGAGAGAGAGAGAGAAGCTGCATATGGAGGAGAGGAAGCTGCATATTGAGAGAGGGGGGGAGCTGCATATGCAAGAGGAATGAGAGAGGAGGAGAGGAAGTTGCATATTGTGTGTGTGTGTGTGTGTGTGTGTGTGTGTGTGTGTGTGTGTGTGTGTGTGTGTGTGTGTGTGTGTGTGTGTGTGTGTGAGAGAGAGAGAGAGAGTTACATACACAGATCACACAGACACCGAGGTCCTTTCTAGTCTGTGCTGATTTGAGAGAAATCCTTTGTAAATCTTAGAATAGGACACCAAAGCAGAAGGGTCTCCCCCCACCCTGCAGACCCTCTGGCCAGCTGATGTGAAAGAAAAACTACCATGTAGAATTGAAGTGCCTATGGGAAGCTTTTAGAGAGAGAGAGAGAGAGAGAGAGAGAGAGAGCAATAAAGCTTTGTCAGATGAGGTTTCTATGACTACCCAGTGCTTGTTGAACCTCAGCATAACAAAGAATACAGACTTCACTTTTCCTAATTTACTCGCTCTTTCTCTGTTCATGCCCTGTTCATTTTCCTGTTTATCTTTGTCCCATTACTTTGTGCTTCTTTTATTCATGACCCACGGATCCCTTGTCCATCTGCGCTCCTTTAATTCGTGTTTCACTAAATGCTACTTCGTTAAGTGGTTATATTGCGTTCCAGTAAGTCATGCATTGTTTATTCGTGAGCCGCTTATTCATGCATTCTCTACTAGTGCTTCGTAAATTCTTATATTATTGAATCGTACTTCGTGTGTGTGTGTGTGTGTGTGTGTGTGTGTGTGTGTGTGTGTGTGTGTGTGTGTGTGTGTGTGTGTGTGTGTGTGTGTGTGTGTGTGTGTGTGTGTGTGTGTGTGTGTGTGTGTGTGTGTGTGTGTGTGTGTGTGTGTGTGTGTGTGTGTGTGTGTGTGTGTGTGTGTGTGTGTGTGTGTGTGTGTGTGTGTGTGTGTGTGTGTGTGTGTGTGTGTGTGTGTGTGTGTGTGTGTGTGTGTGTGTGTGTGTGTGTGTGTGTGTGTGTGTGTGTGTGTGTGTGTGTGTGTGTGTGTGTGTGTGTGTGTGTGTGTGTGTGTGTGTGTGTGTGTGTGTGTGTGTGTGTGTGTGTGTGTGTGTGTGTGTGTGTGTGTGTGTGTGTGTGTGTGTGTGTGTGTGTGTGTGTGTGTGTGTGTGTGTGTGTGTGTGTGTGTGTGTGTGTGTGTGTGTGTGTGTGTGTGTGTGTGTGTGTGTGTGTGTGTGTGTGTGTGTGTGTGTGTGTGTGTGTGTGTGTGTGTGTGTGTGTGTGTGTGTGTGTGTGTGTGTGTGTGTGTGTGTGTGTGTGTGTGTGTGTGTGTGTGTGTGTGTGTGTGTGTGTGTGTGTGTGTGTGTGTGTGTGTGTGTGTGTGTGTGTGTGTGTGTGTGTGTGTGTGTGTGTGTGTGTGTGTGTGTGTGTGTGTGTGTGTGTGTGTGTGTGTGTGTGTGTGTGTGTGTGTGTGTGTGTGTGTGTGTGTGTGTGTGTGTGTGTGTGTGTGTGTGTGTGTGTGTGTGTGTGTGTGTGTGTGTGTGTGTGTGTGTGTGTGTGTGTGTGTGTGTGTGTGTGTGTGTGTGTGTGTGTGTGTGTGTGTGTGTGTGTGTGTGTGTGTGTGTGTGTGTGTGTGTGTGTGTGTGTGTGTGTGTGTGTGTGTGTGTGTGTGTGTTTAGACTCAGATTTCTCGACTTCCGTACCTCGCAGCTTCCTTATCTCTCGACACTGTATCTCTCGACTTCCGAGTTAATTAAGACACACGTGGGGAGCCCCAGTTTACTCGGAAGTCGAGAGATGTCGATACACCAGCTCTACACCCTCAGTATACCACCATCCAGCTCTTTCATAACACCAGCATCTTTATATCACCAAGCACCACTAGAGACGTAACACCAGATTCACACCCTCCCAAAGCCGCCACTTAAACCATCGCTCTAGTGCCACTTTTACACCTTAAATTTCTCAGTCTCCTGCTCAACTGAATATGAGAAATCGGCGTTAGATGGAAAATAGTAAACACTGAAAGGGAAGGATAATGCTAGCTGTGTTTATCTTTCTCAGAGCAGAAAGGGGTTAGCCATAGAACCGAAAGTTTGTGGAGAGAGGAAATAAGAAGAGGGATCCAACGAGTTAGTTAGTAAATTACGTTTCTGTGTAATACGTACACTGCTCAACTTAAACTTTTCTTTGAAGACAATAAAATCAACTTCCTGTATCCATCTTTAACTTCTCCTGCCTTCGACTACACGATAACTAGAACCGGATCTCAAGATTAACATATTACAAGCTCAAGATTCACAATTACAGGGTAAAGCTGTGACCCGTATTCCTGTCGGATAAGGAAGCTCCCTAATATCTCTTCCTAAGCGATTTATTTTGCTTATTATACCTTACAAACCCTTTTCCGTGTTACATAATTCCTTCCAATACCGCAATACTCTCAAAAATGTACAAAAAGATATTAATCAATCATATCCAAAGATAAATCGCTAAGGAAGAGGTGCTAGGAAGCTTCCTTGAACGACGAGAATACGGATCTGCGACACGAAATGCTAATAACGAAGAAATGCTCGAAAGATTCATCAACCCACGAAAATACACGTATGTTTTGCACGTTCATCTTGCCAGCACGTAAACCCAGGCACGTGAAAGGTTAAGCCTGCTTGCTGAATACGCCTTAAAGTAGACAGACTGCAATTTGCTGTCCTCTTCTCTCTCTCTCTCTCTCTCTCTCTCTCTCTCTCTCTCTCTCTCTCTCTCTCTCTCTCTCTCTGTTTCGTCGGACTATCTATCCAACTGTCTGCCTATCTATCTATCTGTCTGTCTGTCTATTCATCAGTTTGTCTGTTTATTTAGTGCTATCAATTATGTATCAGTTTTACGTTTTTGTGTTTATCTCTGTCAACGTAATTACATCTGTCTATCAGTGAGTATTTATCTCCAAGACACTGCATCTCCTTACATACATATTACCACCCGTCCCAAAATGCTACAGTATTTATTCTCGCCCACCCCTTCCTATATGTTACAGTTTTAAAAAAAATGATAAATGAATATACCTGTAGTATTCTCGACACTGCTAAGACCTTACTGTAAACTGTAAACCTTTGGAAATATTATTAAGAGTATTCTGAGATACTTACAGGAATGAATACTTGCAAACTCTTACTTACATTATACAAGAGCTTCGATAATTTACCCATAAAATGTAAGGCTTTGAAACAGTTCAGTCTAAGCGAACACTGAGCAAACTTCGTGCAAAACAAAAACTTTCACACTTCACCTCCATCATCATCATGCTTGCCTAATTTCCCCTTGTCTTAGCTGCAATAGACATAACACAAAAACAAGAACAAGAAAAATACAAAAGAAGGAGAAACAATCATCAGAGTGACAGTGAAACGGGCCAGGGATCGATTCATTCGTCAGTCATGCTTCCATTCATTTTTGGATAATTTTAAAGCAATGAAAAAATTACATACCACATTGCAATATAAAAAAATAAAGCTCCAAAATATTAGAATCAAAAGAACTGGAAAAAAAATATTAAGTAAGGGTTAGGAAATATCTAGAGTTCCTTAAAATTATTCTGTAATACTGTGACTTAAATAATATAAGACTCAGAGCTCTAGCATCTCAGCATCTCCCGCCCACCCGAACCAATCTGGCTTCATCTTTCATTAATAACTGGGTGAGAGCGAGGATGAGAGAGGGGGGACAAGGGGGACAAATAGACCCCAAGAGACTGACAAATGGACCAGTGCTTGCGCTGGGGCTCAGAGTAAACACGACACCTTATGAGCCCCCAACCCCCCACTCATGACCCCCACTCCCCCCTGTGCCACTACTCATGACCCCCAACCCCCCTATGACCCCCCCTCCCCCCCTCCCCCTGCATGACACCCACCACTTACATTCAGTTCAGCCTTCACTCACAGCTTCTCCCTAACTATTTACTCATGATCCCCACCATCCTTTCGACTTCCCTTCAAAATCATGACCCCAATAACCACTTACACTTGGCCGCAGCTTCACCCATGACCTCCTCCCTCACCAGTTATTCATGATCCTGCCCTTCTATTTAACTCATCCCTCCCCATGACCCTCCCCCACCACTACAGACTCATGCCCTACCCTTCTTACGACTTCTTCCTCTCATGACACTCACCCATCACCACTGCCACCTACTCATGACCCTGCTCTCCATACAACTTCCCCTCCTCATGACTCTCTCCGACCCCCACTTATGCATGACCCTACTCTGCTTTTGAGCCACACCTCTCATGACTCAACCCTCCTTTTGAACCCCACCTCGCATTGCCCCACCCTCCTCATAAGTTTCCCCTCTCCGGCTCATGACTCTGCCTTCCTACCCCGAAAAATTCTCATGACCTTCCCACTCTCCACATCTGACCTTTCCTATCAGTCCCTCCTCTCATGACAACCCTCTCGTGAATCCCTTTCTCATGATAGCCTCCCCGTCTGATGCTAATTACTTGAGAACTCCCTTCCGGTTGTCTGTCTGCTCGTCTGCGGGTCTTTTGTGTGCTTGCATGTCTGTCTGGCTTTCTCTGTGTGTCTGTCTTGTCGATTTGTCTTCCTGCTCGTCTGTATCTGCAAGTCTGTTTGCATTTGTCTGCATGTTTGGTTTTGTCTGCCTGTCTGCTCACGACATCACATCGTTCAGTGCACCAATATACCCTTTAACATTCTTCTTCACTCTTGGTCTATCCAGCTTCTTCTTGGTCTATACTCTCTCTTCCTCCTCCTACGGTTACAGTAGCCATTCATCGTTTTAGTATACACTCCATACCTTTCTTTCATACTCACGGGCTCGTATCCTCATTTTTTAAGGAAGCTCCCTAACACTTCCTCCTTTGCGATTCACTTTTGGATACGGGTGATCAGTGTCTATTTGTGCGCTATATATGCAGTGCATGAAGATACTGGAACGATTCCTGTAACACAGATGAGGACAGGAAGGCGTAATAAACAAAATAAGTCGCTTAGGAAAAGGTGTTAGGGAGCTTCCTTAACCGACAGAAATACGAGTCTGGGTCCATACTTCCCGCTCCTACGGTTCCAGTCCTTATTTCATCCTAATCTATACCTATCTCCTTAACTCCATCCACCCAGATACTTATTTTTCAACATATCCTTCCTACCTCATGATAATTTTGTTAACTATGGAGATTTTGTTTGTAGCGATGATGCCAGGATGTCTCTATTAACCACTGCATGACCCGATTTCTCTCCTTAGGCTGCATAAAACCGCTTGAAGGTAGCCAGAATAAAAGGGAAATTGTGTTATCAGACGAAAGCGAGTAAGAGACAATAGTTCCTTCATTCTAATTAATGGAAGTTTTTTGTCCTTCTGTAGCTCATTCTCCATCGTCCAGTGACAGAATATACGACCTTTGCTTCCTGTCCATGGCATTTCTTCGTCACTAAGATCATATTCTAATTTTAATCTCCTCTTTAATCTCAACACTCAAGATTGAGAGAGCAGAGTATACCAACAGAGTACTCAGCTACAAAAAATAAATGTAAAAAATGGTCCAGGCATCTATCTACGCACACAGTTCTAGACTTCGAAACTCATGAATCCATCTTACACACGAAAATGCCCACGCTCTGTTGAAGCTGAAACATATAAATCGACATGGAAAATCAGGTGTGGACAGTCAGGTGTGTGGATGATCAGGACTGTTGACAATGTGTGGATAATCAGGCGTATAGATAATTAGGTGTGTGGGTATTCATGTGTATGGATAATCAGGTGTGTGGAGATTCAGGTGCGTGGATAATCAGGCGTGTGGATAGTCACTTGAATCCACCGAGCTAGGATCAATGGACCACTTAGCGCTGCAGGGCATGTATCTCTCACCAAAATACGATACAGTGGTTGGGCTGGAACTGCGAACTGTAAGGTCGTGAGGTCGGAGCGTTACCACTGAGCTTTCTGGCCCTGCGTGAGGATGATGTAATGTGTTCTGTTATGTAAGGCACGATTTTAAAAGTGGCCCATATAACCCACGAGGGATGGTATTACTATGATGGATGTGTGGCCTTCGGAGAGAGAGAGAGAGAGAGAGAGAGAGAGAGAGAGGTTTTGTATGTTGGGGGGGAGAGGGAATGAGAGTGGGTGAGATCAGGTGTAGCTTCAGTATGAGAGAGAGAGAGAGAGAGAGAGAGAGAGAGAGAGAGTAGTCAACTGTCAGTCTTAACCCCCTAAAATGTGAAGAATACAAATGGGGGAGGGGGGCGGTGAAAATTGGGGAGGGGGAAGGGTGGAGGGAGGGAAGGAAAACGGGAGAAGGGGAAGGAGGGAAGGGGAGGGAAGGAAGGGGTAGGGGGCAAAGGGGTGGAGGTGGGAGAAGGGGGAGGGTAAAGGTTTTGTAAGGGTGAAAAACTTTATAAGGTGATTCTCATATGGTCTGGTCTAACTCTATTATTTCATTTTGTGGTCTGATCTCCTTTATTTTGGTGTGGCATGGTCTGTCTAAGGCTAAATTTGGTTCATTCTGGTCTATTCTTATCTGCCATGGTTTTTTTCTGGTCTATTGTGGTCTATTCGTATTTATTCGGGTCTAATAATTATGGTCTTTTCTGGTCTGCTATATTCTTTGCTGATAATTTTTTTGTCTGCGGTGGTCTGTTCTGCTTCACTATGGTTTATTATGGTCTACTAAGGTCTGTTATGGTCTACTGGACATAAATTACGTCGTCTGATCTGTTCTGCTTGGTCCACTCCTGCCTCCTCTGGTACTCTGTGATTTTTGTTTTGGTCTGTCAGAAGGATTTGGTCTGTTGAGATCTAACGAGGTGTCCTGGTCTGTTTCTGGTCTGTTAGGTTGGTTATTTGTTGTCTGGTGTCTTTAGTTACGTGGTCTGTGTTTAGTCTACGTAGGGTCTGATCTGTGTGTGGTGTTCTGTGGTCTGGTGTCTGTATACTGGTCCTGTATATGTGTGGTCTGTGTGTGTCCGTGTGGTCTTGTGTTATGTGGTCTAGTGTCTGCATAGCTGGTGTCTGAGTGGTCTAGTGTCTGTGTGGTCTAGTGTCTGTGTGGTCTTGAGTCTGTGTCCTTAATGTCTGTGCTTTGGTGTAGCGTCTGTTTGATTTATTTAGATCTGATTAACAACTTGCCTTTGTGTGATCTGCCTTTAGTCTGTCCACGTCTGTTCTGCGCTTCTTGTGTAGTCTGTGTAGTGGTCTGAGTCTGTATGGTCTAGTGTCTGTGTCGCTTGTATCTGTGCTCTTGTGTCTGTGGTCTAGTGTGGTCTCTCTCTCTCTCTCTCTCTCCACTCGGCTTAGGTCTGATTATGCGTCTGTGTGGGCTTCCTTTAGTCGGGGTGGGTTTCGTCCATTTTCTTCATCCGTGGTCTGGCGGTCTGTGTCGTGTGGTATTGCGTGGTGCTGTGTGGTCTGTGTAATGTGGTGTGGTGTGAGTGTGGTGTGGTCTGTGCTATGTAGTGTCTGTGTGGTCTTTTTGGTGTGGTCTGGGTGGTGTTCTGTCTCTAGCCCGTCAGCCGAGGTCTCCAGTCCTAATTACAGGCCGCCAGATGATAGCTTATCTAGCGAGCGAGCGTCACTCACCGCCTTCCTCCTTTTACATCCCCCCTCCTCTCTCCTTCCCATCTTTTCTCAGTTTTCCTCTTCGTCTGTCTCTCGTCCCGTCTCGTTTTTCCTCTCCTCTTCTCTCTTCTCTTCTTCCCTCCCTCCCTCCCCGACTTCCCTCCTCTCTCCTATCTTACATTCTTTCCTTCACTCTTCTTCCCGTCCTTTCTCAGATTTTCCTCTTCGCCTAACTCTCCCCTCGTCTCTTCCCTCTTTTCTTCTTCTCTTTTCTCATCTGTCTTCCCTTCTTTCCTCCCTTTCCCTATCTCTCCTTCATCTTCCCCTCCTCTCTTTTTTCTTCTTCTTCCCTCCTTTTCCCTACCTCTCCTGCATCCCCCACTCCTCTCTCCTTCCTCTCTTTTTTCGCTTTTCCTCTCCTCCCATCCTTCCCGTCTCTTCTCGCCTCTACTTTCCTCGCCTCTCTTCCATTCCTTTTCCTCTCCTCTCATCTCCTTCCACTTCAAATCTCTTTTTTATCTCTTCTTATTCTTTCATTCTATCCCCCCGCCTTACCCTGTGCTTTTCATTCCCGGGTTCTTTGCGGTATTCTAAGTTTACCTCTTATGCTCCATTTTCAGTCCATCACTCCATCCTACTCCACAAAACAGCCTCCATTTTTTATATGATAATTGGTCTGCCCTTCTCCTCCTCCACTTGCGGCTCTTCACTTTAGGGTTTCCAGGTCTTTCTAGGTCTTCCCCTCCTTCTTCTTCAGAGCATTCCCTTAGTCTATTCCAGTTAACCACACGCTTTAGTCTTTCCACTCTTTACTGCTATGTCATTCTAGGTCTGCCTCTTCTCCTTCTCCTCCCATTGCAGCGTTTCGTGCTGGGTCTACTTCTTCTCCTTCTCCTCCTCCTTCAATTGCCACTCTCCTTTTCATGCAAGTCCTGAGGCCCACCGTATGAAACTCCCACAGCTCCAGGCCTCATCAGGAATTGTAAGAAGACTGTGTTTACTCTCTCTCTCTCTCTCTCTCTCTCTCTCTCTCTCTCTCTCTCTCTCTCTCTCTCTCTCTCTCTCTCTCTCTCTCTCTCTTCAGCTTTAGTTATATTTTCTGTATTACTTTCTCCTTCCAGTTCGTTCTCGGTCACCCTCTCCCGGTATCAGTTTTGCCTTCAGATACCCTCCTTACCAAGCCGTCATCCTCCAAGCATATAATAACAAAACAACCACCCGATCAGTTTCGTCAAAGGTCTCCACCCACCTTGCCTCTGTCTCTATCAATATTTCTCGCCTCCACGCACTCACTGTCAAGCTTTTATTCCCCAGTCATTTTACGTGATTAGAAAAAAGCTTTATCAAGGTCTTTTTTTGCCCACATCTATTGTGTCTATTTCTAGATCTTTCATGAGGAAGGGACGGACATTGAGGAAGTGAATTTGAAAAGGAACGTGTGTCGGCTGTTCAAACATGCATGGGCAGTTCTGGGAAGGAAGGGGATAATGACTCACACACACAGTCGACACTGACAAGGAAAGCATCTAAGGCCCGTGGTTGAGGTGGCATAGGGAGCTCCACAGCATCTCTTCATCAGGGAATTAGTCTGCGTATTACACCTCATCTTTCTCTTGTGTGTTCTTTATATCGTTTTAATATTGACTTAGTTTGCATCCACAATTTAGAACAGGATATTGAGGTGAATGTGCAAAATAAATCGCTAATGATAAAGTCTGAACGAAATCTCCAAAGTCACTCAAAATACGCCCTTGACATAAAGTCGCTGAGCCTGTCATTAGTCGGAAGGAAGGAGGGGAACAGAGGAAAGAATAGACGGTGAGGAAGTCCATTGTATGCCTCAGTATGCTTGAACTGTGGACCCGCACGTTAAAAGAAGCAAGTGTATTGATTTGCCTGGGTTAATTTGAGGGCCTTATTGATGTTTAGTTAAGCTGCCTCCCCGTATAGACAGACTGCAACCTTAAAGAGATAGATAGGTAGATAAACAGGCAGACTGACCGGTAAACTGATGGACAAGCAGAGGAGGAAGAGACAGATAGGTAGAGATACAGAAGAGAAATAGATAACAGAGGAAAGGAGTAAACCAGTGACAAAGAGCTAGAAAGAACTATCACTTTATCTAATTACAAGTCTTCCTATTGGATCGACTTATATACCTCGTCTACCTACATAATCTTTTCATCAACATTTATCTGTGTACCCATCTAGCTATCTATTGATCTGCATGTCATTCTTTATCTATTCACCCTTCAACCTCCCATTCTATCCACCTACTTATCTCTGCCTATTTAATCTGTAGATCTATCAGTCCATATCTCTGTCTTTTCATCTACCCACCAGTTTACGTACCTGTCTATCGGTCTCTTTACCTACTTTCCAACCTACCTCCCTGTCTATCTACCTATCCTTCTATCTAATTACCTCCCTCCCTACCTAGTACCATAATTTTATCCAACTGTCTGTTTTCCTAACTCTCTGTCTACTTCCCTAACCATCAGTCTATCCATCAATAGCTCCTGCCTCCTTACCTGCAAACCAATCTGTGTACCTATACATACACCATATTTATCTACTCACCTACCACATCTATCTGTCTATCTATCTGTGTCTCCCCCAGGCTACGGAGCTGCCTCGCCACGAACGCAGGGTGGTAAAATCTTCTGCATCTTCTACGGCCTGCTGGGCTGTTCCTCGGGCATCCTCTTCTTCAACCTCTTCCTCGAGCGAATAATCACACTTCTGGCCTTTATTATGAGGTTAGTAACAGGCAGTCATTCAGTCAATCACTCAATTCCATCTCGTAACATACATTAAAATTTATCCATATTACATACTATTCTTTAAAGTTCGTAAAAGAAACAATCTATAAACGAAGTATCAAAGTACACAGAGTAGTATGTAGATCTTAGCGAAATGATAACATTATTAAAATGTGTAACTTTATACATATAAATCACCATGTAAATATCTTAGCGTAGCCCACACCGACCCAACCCAACCCACACCACTTCTCATCAGTCCAACCCAGTCCAATTTAACTCAGTCCAGCTCAACCCAACCCAACCCAACCCAGTCCTTCTAAACCCAGCCCATTCCAGTGAAATGCAATTCACCCCATCACAAATCATATCACCCCAGTCCAACCCCCCTTACCGTAACCCAAACCAAACCACCCAAACCTAACCCAACCCAAGACAAGCCAACCCAGCCCACCCCATGCCTCATAAACCCACAGGAGCCGGCACGAACGAAAGCTACGCAAACGAATCGCGGCCGTAGAAAGCGGAGGGGGCGACGGCGTGCACCCCCCACCAGACCACAGGAGTTCCGAAGACTCCCTAGACAACGCCAGTCTGGACGCGTGGAAGCCTTCAGTCTACTGGGTTATGTTTTACCTTACTATTGCGTCAGTTATTGTGGCCTTGTTGGGGGCTGTGTTATTTCTGGAGGTAGGTCTGTGTGTGTGTGTGTGTGTGTGTGTGTGTGTGTGTGTGTGTGTGTGTGTGTGTGTGTGTGTGTGAGAGAGAGAGAGAGAGAGAGAGAGAGAGAGAGAGAGAAAGAAGTGACCAAGAACAAAGAAGGAAGAGGGGAAAAAGGAGGAGAAGCCCATTTAACATTTCATTAGCCTACCTTCCTTATTACCTGATGAAAACAGGATTAGGAAAAAGTTGATGATGATGATGATGATGAAGATGATGATGATGATGATGAGGAGGAGGAGGAGGAGGATATCTGTATTTACCCACTCACTTGTGTGTTTATTCATTTAATGAACATTATATTAGGTAAAGATGATGGCAATAAATACATAAATTTTATTACATGCTGCCATATTTTGTTCTTTAATGGGATGATGAAGACAGTAATGATAACGATGATATTTTCGTGTCAGCATATTTATTTATTGATTTAGTTATTGTGTCACTAATTTTGTAGAGAACGGTAATGTCAACAGTTGGGGTATAAATATTTTAATTAAATGAATTATCAGTCTGTCTACCTATCTGTATATCTGTTTATATGTCTAAATAACCTATCTACCTATGCGCATCTATCTGTCCACGTCTGTCTTGCTAGCTTTTTTTTTTTTTTTTTTTTTTTACAGGTAGAGCAGTGGAGCTACGCGGACTCCGTCTACTTCTGCTTCATCTCCTTCGCCACCATAGGATTTGGCGATTTCGTGTCCGCCCAGGTGAGAGAGAGAGAGAGAGGGGGGGGGGATTAGACCTGTACTGCATGTTAATAGATAGAGACGTATAGACTGATTGACGGATAAACAGTGATGGATACATTAATGTTTTTATTTCGTAGACTTCTTTTGACCACACATGTTTATTCCAATTTATCACATTGTCACATCTCCATTAATGCTGGGGCCTGCAAGTTCGTTTTCATTTTTATTATTTATTATTTATTTAGTATTTTACCGCCCTGATCGTACCCTTTAGCAATTTTTCAGTATTATTTCGATCTGTTTCGCCTACTTTTTATTATGAAAACTTTTAATACACTTCCCATAATGTGTCATCCCATTCTGCGTAACTTTGCACTTCACGAATTTTTTATCTCGAGTTCTGTTCGTTTTGGTGACCTATTAATTCTGAGTCGAGTTGTGGTTGCTATAGATGTCATCCAAGCACCTCTTCCTTAGCTATGTTATTTTGCGTATTGCTCCTTTTCATCACTTACAACTTATACATTATTTATTCTGCAAAAGTAACGTGGTCACTAGTGGGGTGTGATTAAGAATGAAAGTACTGTGAAATGCTGAGCGCGTAACACCAGGTCGGAAGGAAGGAGGCGGACAGGGGAAGATTTAGTTGGTGTGGAAGTGAATTTCATTTGAAGGAACAAGTGTCGGGGACTAACCCAACGTGCGCGGGCAGAAATTTGTGGACATTGATAATAGGTTTTTAAGTAAATAATTAATCACAGAGGAAAATGTATTGTAAGATCTCCTAGGACAACAAAAAATATGCCTTTATGTTTAGTTTATGTTCATCAACTTTTTCAGACGCACAAAAAAAAAAAAAAAGGCCTAAGATTTCACTACTCCTTTCAGCTACTTATTTTCTTCTCCTGGATAATATTCCTAAGCTGAGAGGGGTTTGTTGTGATTCACTCCCCATAAATGATTCTCTCTGCTACGATGCTTCAGGAAGGAAAGTAACGGATATTCCCTAAGTATGAGGCAGACACAGTAGAATATTAGGTAGACTCTGATCCCTAGTTTTATTTTACTTTTCCTGTAGTCCTTTACGAATTTCAGGACATTATTTCGTGTTCTTCTTTTTCAGCAACCAAACGAATACTATGGGCCTGGATTGCACGCCTACCGCTTCTTCAACTTTGCAATCCTGGTGCTGGGCTGTTGTTGCATATACTCGCTTTTCAATGTTATATCCATCACTATTAAGCAGTTCTTGAATTGGATTATAAAGGTAAGGGGAAATTCTCTCTCTCCCTCCCTCTCTCCCTCTCTCTCTCTCTCTCTCTCTCTCTCAGCGCACTTATTTCGTTGTTGTTGCTAAAAAAAATTGCTTTAACCTTTCCAGTACATCATAGTATACGACAGAGCAATGAGGAAAATGACGATAAGTTATAATAAGTTCAAACTATTATTTCAGTGTGGATCTTTTGGTTTAATAGTACAGGTTAAATGTAAATAGCTTAATAAGACTACAGTGGCTATGTAATAATCATACACAAAATAGAAAAACTGTACTTTGACTCACATTGTTACTTGTAGTATCAGTATTATCAAAGAAAAATGTGTGTTACTGATGCATTCGGTGTTCTTCAGTTTTCACAGCACATCTTACTGTGGCCTGCCAGTATCTAAACCGTATATGCGATTACTTGTAGCTGTGTCATAGCAATATTTACAGGGCTTTAAACTTACTAGAGTGACAGTAGCACGTTCGTCTACCAATCTGTATTTGCCTGAGTCTTGAGTTCGAAAGTCAAGTGGGTGCTAGTGTTATATACTTTCATGACCTCCCACAAGTTCCCATCCTGTCAGTTCATAAGGGTTACATTATATTTTGAAACAAGCATAGCCGTCATAACAGCTCAATCTTTCCAAGCACGAGGACACCCCTTACCGATTCTTACTTCATTAGCACGGGGAAAAGTTTATTACGGCTACCACTCTACTTTCGAGGTGAAGGTCTGATCCTGCAGTGAACGTTCAACATTAATACCGAGTCCCCCAGTCTGCGTATATAATTTTTGCCTTGGCAGGAACGCCACACCAGGGCCAGGTTTTGCTACTCTTCCCGTTATACTCTATTCACCTTAACTGGGACAGATTTTTGTCCTTTTACAGTTTATATTACGTAGCTCAGTAGCAGATTAACAGTACTACAGCTCTGCATTCTTTTCATAGCATTTCTTCGTGACCAGCATCATAATCTAATATTAGTTTCTAGTTACAATTTACCAGTCAAAGTGGACAGATAGTTTTAGGTTAAGTTGAAGTAAAAAGAATATACGAGTCGGAACCAAGAAGACTCATTTCTTCTTTATATCTGAGTCTCATCAACTGATTATGTGGGCATGACATATTACCCAAGTTGTCCCGGTGATCCCGTCCCGTCAGGTGGAAACTAACCTACAATAGTCGGTTCGTTTTTATCTGATGAAAGTTCCATGACTTGGATACTACTTTTTTTCATGAACTTCGCTGAACATTAATTATAAGGCAAAAATGAATCTCATTGCTTTCTAGAATGAACCCTCCTGTGTGACTGCATTTAGCCTTCTACCGAGCTGAAAGGATTGGGGATCTTGTCAGGCTAGAATAAACATGCCCTCTTGCTCGTAGAGATTTCCCTTATTATATTCTCACCGGAAATTATAGTTTCTCAAATACGCATTTCCGGCAAAATCACAGTAGAATAAACCCCTACAATCTTACGAAATATAAGTAATGTACAACTCAAAAAGTAAAAAATTCTATACGTAGCAGAACGTGAAATTTTACCTCGACTTCACCAAGCTTTTTGTCCACAGCGTACTGCGACGTGCTGCACAGGTGGACAATGTCGCACTCAGAACGCCCGCCTCAACGCCGTCTCCCCGTCACGCAAGCCGCCAGTCAAGAGGATGGATGGGGATATAGACAGTATGTACGGCTCTGAGACTGAGAGGAAGCTGTCAGGGGAGATGGTGTCCATGAGGGAGTACATCTCGACCAATAAGGTGAGTTTCATTGAACGTTCTGATTGTCCTTTCTTTACAGTATTGCTCAAAGACGAATAAAGTAGTTTTGTTTGTATACTCTGATAACACTCTTTCACTTATTACATATTGTTTAGACCAGTAAGGCGGTTTTGATTGTAGCCTTCATTTTGAGGGAAAGTAGATTCATAGTTCACTTGTTTCTATGGTGTGGTATTTTACAAGTTAGGTTGGTTTAGTGGTGCAACGAGTGCATTTTTTTTTAAGACATAATACTAGACTTAATAGTAAAGTGAGTTTGGTGGTGCTTTTTGAGTCCTTATTGCCATCGGGAATCAGATGGACTATGGTAGTAAATTCTGACCCTGATTTTACGGGACATAACGGTACATCCCTATGACTAGGTAGGTGGATCTAGGAGGCTCATGTTGAACAGTACGTTATTGATTTTGTGTAAGACGACTCTAAAAGTAATGAGGTGTATTATGGCATTAGTATATATTTTGACAGGGCTAGTGAAGTGCTATAGTGTCTGTGAAGGAGTGCATTGCATCTAATTAGGTGGAATTAGGCTGTTTTATTTTGTATTTTATAGGGAATATTATTTTCTCCCATACTTCACTGACTTTTGTAGTGATTTTGTAATCCTAGAAGATTTAGAAAGATGCTGTCTATATTCTTGACTTTATGGTTGTACAGAACAGTATAGTTAGTATCATTTGTGCGATGGCATCAGATTTATACCAATGTGTGTCATTTTTACACCACTTCACGCCACCACTTCCAAACTACCAACACCACCATACCACGTCAAATCAAAATAGCAGTACACCACCCTCACACCACATATCCACACCACCACCACCATCAAACTTCCAGCACCATCATACTACACCAAACCACATGATTAGTACATCACCCTCACACCACATCACCACACCATCATCACCGCTACAAAACCACTCCAGTGTCACCATACCATTGGACTAATATTACCATACCAAACCAAACCTCGTTATCAACTTTAACACCAACTTCATCACCATACTACCAATTCACCACCTCCTTCACCACACCAAGCAATCACTTCAAAAGCATAATTGCACTACCACACACCATCATCACACCACACCACATTCTACAGCACATTTACACCAATGGACACCATCACACCACTATGAGAAGAGAGGTAAAACACTTCACAGTACACCACACCACTCCAACCCTTCTTCGCCATGCAAAATCACAGCACACAACGCACCACACCAAATTACACATCACACAACCACGTCAAACCACATTGCCACACTATACACCACAGCAGACAGC
Organism: Coenobita brevimanus; assembly: GCF_032717465.1. NCBI lineage: Eukaryota > Metazoa > Arthropoda > Malacostraca > Decapoda > Coenobitidae > Coenobita > Coenobita brevimanus. The sequence continues at coordinate 37,768,148 of NC_137004.1, forward strand.
CACACAACAACAGAACACCACACCCCACACCCACACCACATCACCTTAGTGTCAGCTTCACCACACCACACAATACTTACTGAAGGACACTTTCTTTGCATCATCTCATACCGCGCCACACGTCCACTCTCTTATTCTGTCATACCACCACCCACCACACCACACCAAACAAAACTACATCAGTTTCATTATACCATACCACACCACCACGTTTTCAATGTACCACACCACAACATCACGCCACACTCCAACCCACTTTGATTATTATACCATACCTCACCACATACTACAGCACCAAGCTTTCAATGTACCACACCACACCACACCACACCACACCACACGCGTTCATTCTACCACAGCACACACCACACCACCCAACCACTCTCATCCTATCCTCTCTCCCCTACTACCCAGGCCGCCCTAGCGTTACCCAGGATACAAGAGCAGGTAACGCCAGAGACAAGCCCGTTCACCACAATCGGGCTTGTAATATGAGAGGCATTGGAGGCTGCGTTACATATCTTCCTTAGCGATTTATTCTGAACATGAGCTGAGGGTCACATAGAGATCCAGAACACGAAAAATAGAACACAAGCCCACAGAACACAGGTCGAGAAGAAACACCTGCTTGCTACGTTGAAAGACAGAACACATCAGTATCTTCTTACGTATTACCGATGCAGGCTATGTACATATTCGAATGATGTAAATAGCATAAAAGGAAATGCTAAATTGATGCGTAGAATCAATCGCTCAGGGAAAAGTGCTACGGAGCCTCCTGTGCCCCTTAGAATACGGCCCTCACACGGTCACTGTAGTTTGTAGACGCACGCGCATGGATAGAGAAGAAAAGAGAAAGATCACGAAAAGGCACTGAAAGCTTTGTACCTTGATCACTTCAGTACAGTGAACCTCTCCTTCTCTCTCTCTCTCTCTCTCTCTCTCTCTCTCATTTAATGCGATGACGCAGTTTTCATTTTAATCAGTCCTCGGCCAGTCGGTTTTCCGCATCCTGGGAAGGCTATGTGGTGGCGACAGGGTTAACGAAGACTGTCTAACTCATCCAGCTCCAGGAGCGTCCTAAGCTGAATAAAGTCGCCTGGATGTAGCAAAAATAATACAGAAAATACGTCATCGCATTGAAGGGGTAAGAGCTATTCCGTATTAGCCCTTTCAGTACGAAATCGTCTCTTATTCGTCATTCTTCTTGTCGCCAGATGACGATTTAATCAGAATTCTCCCCTAATACTCTGGTGGTGGGTAGAATGAAAGTTAAAAGGGCGTCATTGTACTGAAGGGGTTGACAGAGGGTGTTTATAGCCCCTTGACTGCGAGAGGCCTCCTTAAACCTGAATATCATCATCTGAAGGTAGCATATATATATATATATATATATATATATATATATATATATATATTTTTTTTATTTATTTATTTATTTATTTATTTATTTATTATATATATATATATTTATTTATTTATTATATATATATATATATATATATATATATATATATATATATTTATTTATATATATATAGGGTCGCTTTCTGGACTTAGTATGAGAAGAAAAGATTTTCTCAGTTAAGCCGTTTTTTACCACCAAACTCGTTAGTCTCTGATAAAGAGATGAATTATCTGAGCATTTCACGGAGCTTGATACAGCAGCATGACTTCAGGATTGCACTTAAAGGTTGGGTGGGGAATAAGGAAAAATGGTTTAAAGGTGAAAAAAAGAGAGCAAGGGGGTAAGCCCAGTATCTCTTAAGTCTGACTTTTCCCATTCTAACTTTTCATCTAATTAGTCTTCTTTCTAGCTGGTGAGGTGTATTTAATCATGTCACCGATTTAGATTCATATCTCAGTACAGACGCTAGGTATAATATTAAGCCATTTTCTTCTGTATTTCTGCGTATCATTTCCAGCTCACTCCACCTGCACTTCGCACATTCAGCACTGCAGTTCGTCCATCTTAACTTGCTAGAGATTTTCGCCTGTGCAGCTTATTTCCCGCAGCTCAGTGTTAGAATAAGACAATACAAAGGGTTTAAATAACTTCCATTGCACTTCTCTGTGACCAAGACCATGCACGAATATTACTTTCTTATTATAGTCCCGCACTTAAAACTGAGTTATGGTAATTTCAGACCAAGTTACAGTGAAAAGAGTTATAATATCACATTCGAGTATTAATCTCTTGTTACAGCATATACATTAAGGAGATGTTTGTGGCAGTTTTACCGCCAAGTTAAAGTGGACGGAGTAAAATTCCCACCGACTGTACTGGGATAGGTTGGCAGAATATTTAGACAGTGTTGTGGATGCACTGTTATCTTATTCATGCCGTATATATCGCTAGATTACTTTAGTCGGCTGAGGGAAATCGTGGCAGCCGATAGTTTAACACCTTCACCACGAGGTTTCCCCAAAGCTGAGCAAAATCGTCTGGTGGCAGGAAGAATGAATTAGCCCAGTCCTCGTCGTAGTAAAAGGGATAATGAAGACCATCCCTAACCTCTTCACAACGAAATGTCTCTCCAAAGTTGAATAAAATCGTCTGGCGGTAGCAGAAGGAAATGGATAAGTTGTCATCAAAAGGGAGAGAGGGGTTTAATGCTACCACGAAAAACCCCTTCGCTAGTATGGTCTTTTTAAAACCAAGAGGAATCCTGCCAAGGCTTTATGAAACTTTTGTAAATTAGACTTTGATGCTCAGTTGAGATATCCTAGCAAAATTAACCCCCCAGTGCTTTGATGTCTTAAATATTCCCTTATTGCAATGACCAGGCGATTTTATTAGGCTCTGGAAACACATGTCGAAGTGGAAGGGACAGATACAGTATGCAGTGGACTTCATTAACTCCTTCATTACAAGAAGTCTCCGGGGGTGAATATAATCGTCTTGAAGTAAAGGCAATACACCAATGTCGCAAGTTTGAAGAGGTTTATGTACTAACTCTAATACAAACTATGCTAGACGATTTAAGTTACCTGACAGATATCTTGGCAGTTAGCGAATGAAAAGTCATCACGGTGGACAGTTTCCCGCGGTGTATGTACTAAGTTACAGTATTTAATTCAGGATGGCACCAGGCTACTCTAGTTAGTTTTGGCGAGATCCGTGTAGTGAAAGGGTTCTTTTTATTACTGATGTGTCCCAGGGCTCAGTGGACTGCAGAAATCCAGCCAATTTAACCGGGTGCTCCCAATTATCTGGTGTTGAGGTTATGCTGAGTGTACGAGTAGGCCCATGTATTGTAGTGCTTGTTATGAAAGTGAGGAGCATCAGCTGATTACAAGTGCTGTGCTGTGGTGAGGCACTGTAGAGGGTAGAGTAGATTGACTGTGCGTGTATTTTGTTTCAACAGATAACTGGCGGTTTACTGGGTTGATCTCGGGCCAAATGTGACCCATATGAGTTCAGGTCGTAGGCAGCTTTACCGTTCACATTATGCAGCTTTTAGTGACTGGACTGTATAGCTTAGCCCTAGACCCTTACACTCCTGATGGACAATGCAGAACTGGGTGATGGATGGATGGATGAACTGGTGGAGAGAAGGTGATGGCCAAATCGTAGTCTGGTTAGTTAATCTCATGTCCCTGTGTGAAAGGGCATAAAGAAAAAAAAATTAAGGGACCATCATTTAACATCGGTTTCTTTGCAGGTGTCTCTGGCCGTCATGCAAAAACAGCTGTATGAGACTGCGCAGCTGGGTCGCAGTCACCTCCCAGGCCCCCATCACCATTCCAGGACCCCGCACGACCACCCGAGGACCGCCCACGACCACCAGAGGACACCCCACGAGGAGCGCTTCACCCCGGGGCAAGTTGGACCCCTGGCCATCGCCTCGTCCAAGCTGTGTGATAGTCGATCCTAGCCTAAGCGGTTTTAGGCTCGTATTTTGACGGAGTGTGGAGAGTTCGTAACACCTCTTCCTTGGCGAATTGTTTTGCAGTTTACACCCTCAGTATCCTCTTGTATCTTATTGAAGCAAACCACCAGTGCCGACATTAAAGCGCCATAAAGAGTATACAAGAGAGTGTTACGGTGCACTCTGCAGAATAAATCGCTCTGAATGAGGTGCTACGAAGCCGTCTGTGCCACCTAGAATACTGACTGTAGCCTAACTGGTCCTAACCGTGCCCTGGAATCCCACATGCCTATCTTCTGTCACACCCAGCCAGTCACAGTTCATCGCCTATTCTTCAGCTCCCTCCTAGTATCTTCATCACAATGTCTGCCAACCCGTCTGTTAGCATCGAGTATTGAGGGGGACATTCAGAACCGATATTAGAAGTATTAGTGAATTCAAGTAGAACTCATTAACGGATCACGGAACTGTAGATTGGTTTTGTCTCTGAACCTTGACTGAAACGCATGACATTAGTGGAGGAAAAAAATAAAATGATGCTTCAGAAAGCGAGATTAGTTACTTTTTTTCTGTTCAAGGGCTGTCAGCTTCGAAAAAGAGCCAAGCCTGTACTAAATGACGTAGTGCATAAAAAGAAGATATAATATTGGCATACTGTTCAGACATTTTGAATATAATGAAAGTACTTAGAATAATTCTGACTGTTACATAAATATAAACTGCCCGTATCTGAAACATGCATTTATTTAACGAGCCACGTTAGTAAATTATCAGGATTATAATGACTAATATCATAACTGATTTTTTACGTCATAGAAAATACAAGTGAAAATTTGTATTTGTATAACGATGACATTAAAATTAAACACAAAACTACACAGTACGAAGGAGAATCATTGTTTTCCCTAGTGAATGATCCCACACCACAAATTCGGAGTGTCAAAAGAAAAACTACAAATAAGAAAATGGAACATGAAAGAAAAATACATGAAGGAAGTAAAACAACAAAATATAAAGAAAAATACATGCAGAAAAGAATGAGAAGTACGTTATGAAAATAAGTCAAAGCTTAGAAGAAGAAAAAACATGTGCCAAACAGAATGAGGCAAGAATATTATGAAAAAAAAATCATGTCTTCTAGCCAAAAAAGAAAAAAAAAAAGTAATAAAAATCCAAGGAGACGAAGTGTTGTGACATTTAAAGCCAAAGAACACTTGAAAAAACTGACATTAATAATTAGACGACACATGCAAGAAGAAGAAGAAGATTTTTAAAGCTATATCGACTGAAAAAGTCTTCTATCAAATAAAATTTAAAAGGGAAATAACACAGCCAATACAAACAATATAATTCAGTCCACAAGCAAAACTTCACCCAATGACATTTTAATTATTCTTGCTATTTCCAGACGATTTTATTCAGCTTAGGGGGAGACTTCGAACTAGGTTGAATATGGCCTTCATAAAGACATTCACATGAAGATGTCTCCCTCAAGCTGAATACACTCGCCTACTGGTGCCCTAATGAAAATTCAATCATTGTGTTTAGAGGGACAATTCTACTTCATTTGAAATATAAAATGTAAAAAAAATGCCTGTGTAGTGCCAGATCCTGTTGAGTTAACAAGAGATGCAAAAAATCATTATCATTTGAACGAGAACTTCATTGCGTCATTTAAGGAAATAATTTGAAAGCATAGAAAATATCGTTCTGTCTAAAAGCAAAACAAATCCATGGTTACGGGGAAAACTGGAGACCTCTAGTGACAGTCCGCCAAGTTGTACTAAAATAAAGACAGTCTTAGAGTGAAATAAATAAATAAATATCAATGGCTGACACGTAAAATAAAAGTTACGGGCAAATATGTAAGTTTCGTTCTTCATGCAAGAAGATCCAAAGTGACGAGGAAAAGCTTACCTTTGTTGTGACACAAAATCAAGAAGTGTCTGCACAAAATTAAGCCAGTGTTAAACAGAAAATGAGACTAAACAAGCTATCATTATCAGTCTTGTCAGAAAAGAAGCTTATGTAAATAAAAAAAAATCGAGAAATTCTGATAAAGAAAAAATTTGAGCAGGAAAACGAATGAAGATGAACTTTTATGAAAAAATAAACTACCTGAACAAGCTACAAATATGTAATACAAGAAAACCTTAAGAAAAGAATGTAATCAAACTTGAACCTAGTAAATCATCAGTTTTCACGCGTAAAAAACTGTATAGTAAAACCTGCTCCATTTTAGTGCTGAGTGACACATGTATCGAACGATTTTTGGAAAAGCACTTGTTGAAATTCCCGAACAATTGTGATTCCCTCCCGTCCAGCTGTGTGTATTATTATTATTATTATTATTATTATTATTATTTAATACTGCAGCGTGGACAGCATAACAGTGAAATCTCGTTGCTGCAATCTTCAGTTATCTGAAGTTTGTTGAAGTGTGATGAGAGCAACTTTTGCTGTGTTTGCGAGTTGTTAGTGTGCAGCGAATGCAGCGACGTCAGATTGCTAGGCTATGTTTATTAGTGCTAACATTTCAAAATTAGCGCGACTAAATGTAGCAGAGTCCTTATTATATGGCGTTTGAGAATTAATGTGATCTGGTGGTGATGAGAGCTTATTATTGCCCTCTCCCTCACCCCGCAAGACTGTAAAGAAGGGGAGAAAAAGTCTGCATACTATTCCATTATATCTACTTCAAACATGGGCTTGTCTTTCACTTTCCTTCCTGACACATAACATCATTTGAGAATCATCTATGGACAGAGACTTTCCAAGCGTCTGTCAAATTATGATTACCGATCTCAGCCAGCAGAGGAAAGTGAGAAGTAGAAGTGAATATTAGGCGAACTTCTATCCCCAGCTATACCTATGTTTGTTATAAAGCGGGTATCACACAGGCTAAACTTACCCGACAGAAAATGGTTGAGGGGGCAGCTAATATAGCCGCCATTACACCTCAGTTCATCTGTAGCGACATATTACTCAACCAACAAATCCAGGTCAAAATAAAACTTATCTTCCTTATCATTAGTGAGCTTTGTATTTTTAAACATCACTCTTCAAAGAAAAACATATTTTAATATAAATAAGGGGATTAGACATAGTTCAGATAAAAGAGACTAAAGATATAAATAACTCTTCAATCGGACTTAGGGATGCAATCTTTCCGTCTCCAAACAACTTTTATCGACATGAGCAGACTTCTTGCACTGGATGAGTTATAGCCGTCACTGCCACCTGCACTGGAAGATGTCTACCTTTAGCTGAAATTGTCTACTGGTAACAATAACAACAGAAGAAACAAATGTCCTCAGAGTGAAGGATTTCGGGCCTTTTCTCGTTGATTAAATTTTAACCCTTTAGGCCAAAGAGGTTTTATTCCATTCTTGCTGCCTCCAGATGATTTTAGTCAGCATAGGGCAGACCCCTAGTAGTGAAGGGCTAATGTGAGCTATGTCTAACCCCCTCTAGATCAGAGTCTCTCCTACACTGAATAAAAACCTCTGATTGGAGCAGGAATAAATTACGTCATCCGAATGAAGGGGTTAAGGAAACTCCCTAGCAGTGTTCCTTATCAGTTTAGTTCTGTTACTGGTATGTTATTATATTCCTATATTATATTTATATAATCGGTCGTTTAAAGAAAAATATTAAGAGACTATGACTACAGGTTTTATGTTATGCAACGCATATGGGGTTAAATCGCAAATAGGATGAATACACAAAATTAAGGAAAAGGAAAACTGAGGCCAGGACACCTAACTTTACTGGTATTATTGCGAAATTACACGCAACTAACAGATTAGGTGCCTATTTTTTGCCTTCCGGATGATGACCTTGTGAGTCCAATGACCTTGACCTTGCGAGTGCAATGACCTTCGTGCTTTGTACCCTTTGAACCCAGTGACCTTTGACCTTTGTTCCAATGACCTTTGACCTTCGTACTGGTGACCTTCAACGGTTGAAACGTAGCCAGAGTTTTAGTTGCCCAAGCCCCAGTCATAGGCAGTGGCACCCCCCCCTCTCCATACCCCACCCACTTGTACCCGGAAGTGTGCTTTGGTGCAAGAATGTGTTGAATGAATTAGGCTGTACTGTACACCAAAAAGTTTGAAAATGGGACAGAGGGCCAATGTCCTGTGTGAGATGGTGCACCACGTTTGTTAATGCATCTTGGAGTTGGGGGGTGCGGAGTACCTCCCTCCAAATGTATCAAATGTTCAAATATGTTAATGTACGTAGTTTTTATCACATCCTCATGCAATAACTTACAGTCAGAAGTCTGACTACAATACGTGGCTTAGAACATACTCCCAGACAGAAGAAAGTTTTGCATGTATGGTACAGAGGATTATGGTAACGCATTCCCCAGAATGTGGGATGGAGATACTGCATCATGGTGCTGTAATCATAAATTCCTCTGTTCACGAAGGGAGGTGGGCTAGTGGTGGAAAAGAAAGAGGGATGAGATAAAGATATTATGTCATGTTAACACACGTTGGGGTCGGATTGGGGTCGCGTCATGTGTTAACGTGTTTGAACATGTCTCATATTGACTGGTTGATGGTATACAAATCAAAAGTCACGTGGTTTTTTGTACCCCGACTACCAAGTCTGGGTTGGGTCTGGAACTGGCCTTGGCCTTGAGTGAATCCAGCCTGCCCCATTTTACCCGCGGAGAACCACACACGTCAGTACTACCAGGGCAAGGTACACCCCCACAGCGGCTGGTGTGGAGGTTTGTGAGGGAGTTTAACGTATCAAACACAGGATTCCGTGTTCGAAACCAGGTCACAGAAGCTGGTTGTAGTCACCTCCACCTCCAATGGAAGAAGGGGGACTACATTCAACTAGTCAAGTGGTGTGAAAACTTTACATTATTACCACTAGCGACGTTGATAAATACGGGAGCCAAGAAGTACTTTTTGTTTTTTGTTTCATGTAATCCCTGAAGGAAGCAGTACATGCGCCAGTGTATCTATAATGTTCTCAAGTGTTATTTTGTGCGCTAGTGCGGGTGATAGTTTGAAAAAAAAAAAATCAAAGCATATATTTCTCACCATCCCCCTAAAAAAAAAAAAAAAAAAAAAAAAATCTTGATAAAATATCCTGTCCACCAGCCCTTGGTTTCTATAGTACCTGTTCGGTCAGGTACAAGTGTCTGTAAAGCTAAAGAAAAAAGCAAAGCAGATGTACCCTGGCTTTTTGCCCCAGCTCCGATTTTAGTCTTTTTATCCCCGTCTGGAGAGGAAGACATGAAATTCAATAGAGTGTATGTTGCTATGTTGCGACTTCATGTTACCGATTACTTAACCCTATACGCGAAAATATATATATATATATATATATATATATATATATATATATATATATATATATATATATATATATATATATATATATATTCCCACACACGGATATTTATTCATACATTTTTGTAATACTGTGTTTTGAATAGAATATTTTTCTTCTTGGAAGAAGGTATATATATATCAGTTCAGCAGCATGTCATTTTGTTCTATTATCTTAATTCATCAGTAAAGTGCGCTTTGAGAGCGCGTGACGAGAGAGCAAGCGTTTGTACATATGCCTATCATCATAACTTCATCTTGATGTAAACTGTCAACAATTCTGGTGAGGTGGTTGAACAATAAGAGGAAAAACTGAGCTAAAATAGTTACTTTCTCACGTTTTCTCTCTGGATGTGCATATTGAGAGGCGCTGTAGTATTTATCACACGCGCAAAGTTCAGTTCTCTGCTCATAACTTGCTGTGTATACGAACTGCGTCAGTAAATGCTTGGCTATTGATCGTACGATACACCCCAGAAATGGGGCGATTATCCTTGCCGATTTCACCCCTAAACATAGAAAAAAAAAAAAAAAAAACGTTTTATGTAATGTTATGAGTGCAATATCCGATACTTAATTGTCAGAATTCTTGCAAGAAAACAGTGTTAAAACAGGAAATCTTTTTTCATTCGATGTCATAATGGAGCATGTCAGTTGAAGCCCTCGGTACATTCGCTTGGAAATCTGGGTTTCCAAGGGGTTTCTTTGGTCTCATAAGTAAATATATAGCTAAAAACTAAATTTAGTAAATGTATCTACTACCTGCAGAAAGAATATCTTCTCTCTCTCTTACATAGTAGAAAAGTTATCAACCTTTGAAAACCATCGCGGTCGTGCCGGACCAGGTCGTGTCGGGCCGCTCTTTTCTCAGCTGAATGCAAACATTTGCTTCGCTTGCTGCGCTCGTTCGCTCGTTATAATGCTGACTTACGTTTCATTAAAATCTGTCACCCATAAATTTTTGCAGTTTTCTCTAAAGTCCATCAATAGAAAATGTAAATTTTTTGCATAAACTATAAAGTGCACAATTTTATCGCTTTCCCATAGATAAAAATGTTTATGTAAAATTATGAGCGTAATATTCGATATTCAATTGTTAACAAGAAAACGTCGTGTTACAACAGGAAAAATGTCTTCATTCGATTTCATAGTAAAGCAGGTCAACTGAAGGCCTTGGTACATTCCTTTGGAAAGCTGGGATTGCAAGGGGTTTCTTTGGTCTCATGAGCAAATATATAGCCAAAAAAAAAAAAAAAAATGAATGTATCTAATACCTGCGCAAAGAAGCTCACATAGTACAAAGGTTATTAGCCTCTGAAAACCATCCCGGTCGGGCCGCTCAAATCTCAGCTGAAGGTAAACATCCCTTCGCTCGTTGTTTTATTTGGTCTCATGAGTAAATATATAACTAAGAACAAAATTGATTGAATGTATCTACTACCTGCTGAAAGAATCTCTTCACTATCTCACACAGTAGAAAAGTTATTAGCCTCTGATAACCATTGCGGTCGGGCCAGGCCGGGTCGTGTCGGGGAGCTCATTTCTTAGCCGAACGTTGGGTAAACATCGCTTCCCTATCTGTGCTCGCTAACTCGTAATCAGCTTTGAGGGCGGGGGAGCTGGAGACATTTGACTTACCCTCATGTCTGTAAGCCCCCATCCACCCACAATATTGGTATTAATGTTTGGTTAGGGAGACATTTGACATACCCAGAGTTGGGATCAAAGCAAAACACCATTTACTGTTACCACATTATTGTTACGAATCTAGGCGGTGTTGGTTGGCGAAGTGATTTTTTATCTGCTCTGAGGGAGTGGAAATGGAGTTGGTGACATTCGACAAACCCAGTGCCTGCACGATTTTGCATGACAACATACGGTATCAGTGAAGAGAGGGAGGGAAGTGGTGTATATAGTTCCCAGCAATGCCAGGACAGGAAGGCTGTTCACGGTGCCTAAGACATAGGTATAAACCTTTCGAAGTTTCCAGATGTCAAGGTAATTCGGCAGACTTTTTTTTTTTTTTTTTTTTTTTTTTTTTCCAGTGCATTAAAATACCAAGCTCAGTATGAAGTACTGATTTGGTAATACTGTATCGGATCTAAGACCTCCAGTTAGGGAACACAGTACTTGTGTTCGAAAATATTTATCGTAAGTTAGCATAGTCATATATCGCTCACAGTATATTATTATTATTACTATTATTATTATTATTATTATTTACACCCACGGTCACCAAATGAGACCGGATGTTATGCTTGCAACGGCATACGTCTGTCTCTGTGTGCGTATATAAAAAAAAACCATTTTCATCCTATCTTAACCAAACTTGGTGGATATGTTGACAGTCAGCCAATGGGCAAGGTCACAAAGCTGGGCCAAACATTGACAGAAAAATCAACCAAAGTTTTTATCCAGTTCAAACCAAATTATGAGGAAGCATTGAGGATAATCAAGAATAAAGTGATTAGTTTTGAGAACTATTAGTGAGAGGTCAGGGTCACAGGGTCAAGTCAGAGTTTAACCCATGTATAACAAAAGTAACAAACTGTTCTGACCCGATATTAGCCAAATTTGGTGGAAAGTTTGAGGGTCCAGCTTGAGACAAACGTCTTGTTTTTGGAACAATAGGTCAAAGGTCAAAATCACATGGCAAGGTCAACTTAGTTTTTATTTGATTTTTAGACCAAACTTTCTGGATGGGTTGAAGACAATTAAAAGAATTCAATTTTATCAATCAGTCAAAGATCAAGGCCACAGGTAAAGGTCAAAGGAATCAAGGCAAGATAAATTCCAAGTTTTTATGTGACGAACCAAACTGGAATTGTTAAGGGGCAGACAAAATTGAGGGATCACTCAAGATGTTGGCTTATAATTTTTTAACAATAGGTCAAAGGTCACGGTTGACCTTGTTTTTTAAAACAAATCAAAGGTCATGGTCGTATGGCAAGGTCAACTTAGTTTTTATCGGATGCAGACTAAGTTTTACGGAAGAGTTCATGTTAAAACAAGGACACGGGGATTCGAGTATTAGAACAACCGGTCAAAGGTCCAGGTCACAGGAAAAAGTCAGAGGTCTAAGTCTCTGGGTAAAGTCGACTCAGCGTAGATCTGTTTTGACGCAGAGTTTATATAAGGGTTAGAATGAGGTGATCTGATTTTGAATATAATCTGTTGATGGTCAAGGTCAAAGGGCAAAATCAAATACTTGGGACTTGACCAGTTGGTGGCACTCCGTTATGTTTTCCAACAGAAAAGCCATATCAAATGCTATGCCAAGACTTTCATTTCCTTATATAAAAATACCGGGAACTGCAAAAACCAGCTTTTCCTGACCAGTACGATAATGAAGGGCTTGGCAGGATGTAGCACTGTCGAGGAGTTGGCAACACTGACCCGCCTGGGCCCTTCATTCCCCCAGCATCCCAGTCAGACGCCAAGTGTTATCATGGGTGTAGTGTTGAGCCTCTTTCGCTTTCTCTGCCACTCTGTTTATTAGCCAAACAGTTCTTGTCAAACAAGTGCTTTTTGTCTCAGGTAAGTTCCATTTGTTAATATGTTATAATTCATCAGTTATTGACCCTTTAAGCTAAAACATTTTTATCCCATTATTCACACGATGTTATGAAGCTTTGGAGTGGCTTGGTAAGAAATAATTTAAACATAGCCTTCATTTATCTCCCCACGCGTGAAGGCCTGTCCAGGTTTACCAGAATTATATAGCGGAAGCAGTAACAAAATGAAAAATAGGTTACTGGATGGAAGATGTTACGTACTATAGGACAAGAGTTGGCTATGCACGTTTCGGGGAAATCCAGCAGTCACCAATGAAAAGCACGGTGTAAGTCACGTGATATTATTGTGCTGTAAGGACTGTATTTTAGCTGACGTGGGAGGCTTCGTAACACCTTTTTCTTACCGATTTATTATGTTTATTGAACCTCGACTTCTCATACATAGATAGATAGGTAGATAGATGGACAGACGCAGTTTATCTTAGTAATGGTATGAGAATATTAAATACTGTAGTATGCATAATAAATAGGTACAGAGGTGCTACGATGCCTCCAACCACACATGAATATGGCCTTAGTGGTGTTTGCAGGTGTGAAGTAAACAATATGTGTTGCATTAACTCTGGCCACGATGAAATTAAATGTACTGAACACAGACCTCCGTCATAAGCAGAAAAATATTGCCAAGTTCTTTACCCTTTATTCTTGGGCAAAAGGCTATTACCTGACTGAACATTTTGGTACATCATGTTTCTTACGGACGAAGCGAAATTGCCTACTGATAAATGAAATATAATCCAAAGAAGGTTTTGTGAAGGTAAATAATTAGGAATAGCGCAATCAGAAAGCCTGAGACTGAAACACCTCATGATTGCCGGGATTTCTCTCGACTGAAGAAAAATGGGATTTGAATAGATGAAATCCTTAGGTTGCTCGGGATAGTTTTTGTAGACCGAATGCAACGACTTCTCGCAGCTGAACAAGTCGCCTGGTATTAGCTTAAAGAAAAAAATCAAGTGCATCAACCACAGAAAAAGGCTTTTTTTTTTTTTTTTTAGTACCTTCAAACGACTAGTTCAGCTGAGAAGAAAAGTTTCCAACTGAAAGGATTAAATGTGGTCTGTATTAACTCCTTCACTACCTGGTGTATCCCTCAAAGATAAATTAAATCGCCTTAAGAAAGCAAGTATAGAATAAAGTAGATGTGCAGAATCCTGTGTATTCGGAGATAACATGGAAACTGCATACCCAGTCCTGCGGTGTGTATGCCGATTTCATTTAAACCCATGTACTCACTTCCCCCTCTTTCTGATCGTTTTTATTTTTGGGAGGGAGGCTAGGTTCCCCAAGAATCACTGTGAGGGGAGTCGCGCTCCCCAAATATCGCATTATGGTCGAGAGTTCACTGTGCAACATGCACGAAGGTATCAAGAGCCATATCTGCCCTCCTTTCACTATTTCTGAGACTTTTACATTTGGTGAGGGGGACTAACACCCTAAAAATCATGGCTGGAAAACTGTATTTAGTGGAAGAACTTCGGAGTAACCATGCAGACGAACTCACCTGGGAAGTCTCATTCAAATTTTTACCCTATTTCTGATCGTTTATATTTTTTGGGGGGAGGCTGAAACCCCAAGAATCATCGGGGAGGTCACGCTTCCCAAATATCGCGTTACGAATGAGAGTTCATTGTACAAATACTGAGATATCACAGCCATATCTGCTCTCTTTTCACTATTGCTGAGAATTATTAATTTGATGAGGGGGAGCTGACCCCCCTAAAAATCATGGTTTGAAAATTGTATGTAGTGGACGACCTCCGGAGTAACAAGACGAACCCACCCGGGAAGTTTCATTTACATTTTTTCCTATTTCAGATCGTTTTTATTTTGGGGAGATGGATGCATTCACTATACAGTAGTATGCGATCCACCTGGATGCTTTCACTATAATGTGCGGTCTGCCTCGATGTTTCTGCTACACTGTACAACCTACCGACACATCCACTTTTACGATATACACAAAACAAATTAATGTGCTACTTTAGCCAACCAGACCTTACATACCCGAAGTAACCTGACCTCCCCCCCACCCCTTACTCAGGAATTCCCACCTTCGTGTACCTTGACTTTCCTGTTTCCCCGGCAGTTCCAGCCTGATCTTCCCTTCATACCGGGAAGTCCTGCCGTCATAACACGGGACTTCCCCTTCTTACCCGGGGATCAAGGGGACTTTCAGTAGACGAATTGTTCAGGTGTAAATATTCCGGTACGGTAACGCAAATTTCACTCGTTAAAGACCACCAGACCACTAGAAAAAGGTACAGAATATTCTTATGCCTTTTTTTCCTTCCTGCAATATCAAATAAGTTACAAGAAAAGGCTGATTTCACCTCTTCTGTTTCTGCCATGCCTTCCTCCAATTTATTCTGCATCACACAACACTCATTTCTCCTATCGCTTCAACCTGTATTCGCCTATCAGTCTGTTACCTCTCTCTCTCTCTCTCTCTCTCTCTCTCTCTCTCTCTCTCAATAAATCTGCCCCAAGGACGACAGCCGAGGAGAGGAAGAGGGAAGAGGGGCTCGTGCCTTGGGATTCGAGGCCTTGGAGAACAAAGGACAAAGAAAAGGCCAGGATGAGGAGAGTTGAGAGGGGGAGAGGCCTGGGAGAGGGGTGGGGGGAGCAGCGAAGGGCGTAATGGAGAAGGGGGGAGGGGAAGGTCGCGGTGAAGGGGAGGAATGGGGGAGAGTCAAGGGTGGCGAACGAGTGGATTGCCTGGGGTGGGAGGGGGAGGGGAGAGCAAGGGTTAGAGAGGACAGTGTCAAAATTGCCAGATTAGCACCAGTCGTTATATTCACAGTTATTCAGAGCCAAAGTTTGATGAAAGGAAGTTTTTAAGTATACTGTATGGAAGTTTTTTACATGGAGAGAGAGAGAGAGAGAGAGAGAGATGAGGGGGACTGGGGAGTATGACATCATCACTCTTGGTACTGAGCCCGCTTATTGCTTTTTACATGCAGATAACAGATTTAATCTTGCTCGATACTGACCTTGACTTTCGTAAACAGAGCTCCTATGGCGTCAGTGCACATGCGTGAGATTTTGGGGAGCGTTGAGCACGATGCCTAACCTAACAGAACTTACCAGATTTAACCTAACCTAATAAGTGTGCTACCCAAGAACTGCCAGTGACCACCAAGCGTCTCTCTCTCTCTCTCTCTCTCTCTCTCTCTCTCTCTCTCTCTCTCTCTCTCTCTCTCTCTCTCTCTCTCTGTTATTAGACTAGGTTACGCGTTAGTTGACATCCCCAGCTCAATATAAGTATCCCCATAATCAGAACTGAATCGTGTGAGGGTACAACAAATAAGTGTGTATTCCCTCATGGTTTTAGGAGAACGGTATTCAGTAACAGGAAACACGAAACGTTTGTATTCAGCTGAGATTGAGACAAAGAACTTTGATAGTGCTTTGTTTTTGCTGTCTGTAGACGATTTTATTCAGCTTTGAGGAGACCCCGTGTGAAGGACTACTAAATGAACTCTGTCCAGTCTCTCCAATTTGAACAGCGTCGTCAGAGCTGAACAGAAATGTGAGCCTTCTTTCACAAACACTCTTTACCTCGATCCCTTGCTTCATTAACCCTTCCATTAACCCCATTAACCCCTCCACTAACCCCATTAACACCTCCACTAACCCCATTAACCCCTCCACTAACCCCATCAACCACTGCACTAACCCCATTAACTCCACCACTAACCCCATTAACCTCTCCACTAACCTCATTAACCCCATTACTTGTCTATCCACCCTGTCATGTGCTTTCTCCAAATCCATGAAGGCCGCATACAACTTCTTTCCCTTCTCTAGTAACTTTTCCACCAAAGATCTAAAAATGAATATCTGATCTACACAACCTCTTCCCTTCCTGAAACCTCTCTGTTCTTCTCCAACTAATGCCTCTGTTATTTCCCTAACTCTGTCAATAAGTATCCTACCATATACTGTACTTTTCCTATTACACTAAGAAGACAAATGCCCCTATGATTACCACACACTTCTTTTTCCCCTTTTCTTGTACAGGGGAATAATTATGCCAGACTTCCAATCCTCCGGGACTCTACCTTCTTCCCAGGCCAATCCGCACGTCTTCCACATCCCGTTATAATGGCTGTGTTGTACAGTATGTGTTGTCCCCTGTATTATTAGTGCATAACTCAAATTAAGGTCAATAAGTCTTATTGGCCATGACTCAAATGATATGAACCGCTTCTCTTTAGCTCGTCGGCAACTCTCCCATGTGGACCGGATGTTGATCGTATGCCTGGCAGACCCGTGCAGGAGGAAACGTGAAGGATAACCATTTTTGTCCATAGAAAAGCTGGTGTTTCTAGCGTGTATTGGGAGGTGAGTACAGTGCAACATATTTTAACATCACACCATCTCTTTTTGCAGTCCTAACCAGGAACATTCTTTCCGCCTTCACTCCAGACACGTCATTCTCTCTCTAAATGCACCCCCCCCCCCCTCCTTCATCTTTCCACATTGTCCCGCATCGTTTTCTCCTTCCAACATCCACTCTCATGAATCATCTGTCATCCTGTCGTATCAGGAACACATACAGCCAAAAATATAACTTTGTACCCCTACTCCCGCTGCATTATTTCGGTGATCACTTCATAATAACATGAATGATCGACGACAATCACAAGGTTCAGAGCGACAGACACCGAGGGAGAGCTGCACGGTTTGCTGTTTCCTTTTTTAAGCTATTTATTCTGTCTGCTTGTAGCCAGAAGCTTTAATCCGTTAAAGGGTGGCCCCAAACAAGTAGCTTCTATGTCAGTCTGTCCTCTGCCATTTTGCTGCCCACACCTTCACCTTAGGCATCTCTTATATGAGTGCAGTTTATCTCTCCACTCCATCCCTCCACCCCATCCTCGGTCTCCTCTTCCCCCTCTCCCCCTCCACTTCACCCACATGCACTGTTCTAGTCAGTCTCTCATTTTCCAGCCTTTACATATGGCCAATCCATCTTAAAGTATTTCTATTAAAGCTTTTAGTCGCATCCGTGTCAACACCAAAATACTCCTTCACTTATTCATTTGGCAGTCTGTCGCTCCATGTAACTCCACATGCTTCTCTCAGATAACTCATTTCCCCTGTTCACACTCTTGACTTGTTTCCATCCAGCAGGTCTAAGCTACACTTCCATACGTTTGAGTGGGGATCACAGTACTGTCATGCGGCGACTTTTTCACTTCTATACACACTTCCCTATTCTTTATCACTGCTTTCAGTGAACCAACAAGCTTTCTTCCCTGCTGTACCCTTCTGTAAACTTCCTCTAAAGTTCCATCCTTACAAACTACCTAAATACCTGAATGCAGTCACACTCTTCATTTCCTACCCATCCAGCCTCACTGTAATCTTTGTGACTTCATTTATCTCAAAGACCACAACTTTATTCTTAAACCGCATTTTCCACCGTCACCACAAGCAACGATCTCAATGAACTCAGAATTATAGCATATTATACAAACGGCAACGAACAGGACTCAAGCAGCCTAAGGTGATTGTTTATATTGGTAATTCCGGCAAAAATGCGTTGGTTTCGTTGGTTTGAAGTTTTAACCAATGAGAAGTTTAGAGTGTCATATGAATCAGACTTTCCTTTTATTCCGGAGAATGACAAGGTTGCATCAAATAATTATTTATGCGTCGATAAGATAAACTGGAATAGCAATGACGCAAAATATATAAATGAAAGTTTGATGCGTCATTTGTCTCTATCTCTTGCCATACGCCTTAATCCCGTAAGGAGTGGCCACAAACAAAGTGCCTCCATGTCGTCCGGTCCTCCGCCATTTCACTGCCCTGCCCCCAGCGCACATCCCCATCTCTCATGTACACTTTTCCACTCCATCCCTCCATCTCATCCTTGGCCTCCCCCCCCCCCCCCGAAAAAATATCAACTGTGAGCGAATGAGCGCTTCTCTACAACATTGCTGACCCCCCAAATACTTCCTCTCATTATTCTATATCATTGCTGAAATGCTTCACTTGGATGTCAGTACAGAATGTGCGAGTGCCAAGTGACAGCAAAACAGATTGGTAGATTTTATATTTAGTGTAAAACTGGTGAATATATAGAGTTTTGCAGAAGAGCAATCTAATCCATCAAGCAAGAATTCGCCTGCATCTTTTCAGTGGTCACAGTTTCAGCTTGTCGCTATATGACCGCTGTCTTTTGGGATAACTATGTATTTTAACCAAAACTGCAAAGCTCAAAACGGAACCTCATAAAGAGAGATCGCCCTAGAAGGAAAGACGGAAGGAAGGGTTAGTACTCGGAAGCATACTAGCAACAGCCAGTTCGTTTCAAAAGGAAAGTTTTCCAACTTCTTGCTTCTCTGCATGCAATTTATGGAAGCTGGCACTTTATTGATTTCGTGTAAGCAAACGAAGTTTACTTAAGGTGTATAGGCAGAAAATCACAGTGAGCGGCCCGGTACTGGACGGTCTGAACTGACCCGACCGTTATGCCTTTTAGGGACTAACAACTTCATTTAATTAAGCGAGAGCAGTGACTGTTTCTCTAGATGCTTGGTCGATCACTTCAGTTTTGTATTCTGTGATTCACAAGACCGTATCGAAACATAACTGCAAAATGGAAAACAAGTACAAAAGCTTGCTCACTCATTATGCACAAAAATGCACTTCATATTGGTATTACCAAAATAACATTAGAAAAGCTATTACAATCTTGAGAATCACATTCCACACAGTTCAAAATATCATAGCAACTTCCATCCCACATTCATAAGGAAAACGATGTATTACTGTAATGAAACATCATGACTTTTAGTAATGAAAAATCACACGTTATTTTCAATTCATTTATCAGTTATCTAGATCAGAATATATTGATACATAATTATTTTTTAAAATGGGCATTGCTTGTATAGCCTCTCTTGAAAGCTAAACCTAATAGGCTATGTTCATAAGACAAGTTTTCCTAGCTTGTAGGTTTTGCAGTGGAGCAGGGGCATATTCCGCACAAAAATAATAAACCAACGGAATAAGCTGAAAATATTGAGTCCCACTGAGTCAGATGGACAATGGAAAATGCAGCTTTAGATACATTCAAAAGTAGATTTCGTTTCTTACATACACTTCCAAACCCATCGTCCAAACCATGCCGTTCACATTCATCTTCATTTACTATACAGCAAATAGCAGAAGCGGTTTTCAAGCACTACTCTTTCTCAATTATTCCATATATTTTCCCACTTATTTTACATATTTTCCAACTATTTTCTCACTTATTCCATATATTTTCTTCAACTTCCATATTCCTTGTCTATGTCATATACTTTCTTCGGATCCATGGAGGCAGCATACACCATGTTTCCCTTTTCTAGATGTTTTTCCCGTCATTATCTTAGAATGAATATCTGATCTGTGCAACCTCTTCTTTCCTAAAATCCCACTGTTCTTCTGTAATTCCTCTGTCGATAAGTATCTCTCTATATACAGAATTTCCCGTTACACTGAAAAGACAAATACCCCTATATAATTGCCACACACTTCTTTCCTGTTTTCGTTTCTATTGGGGAACTGTTGTAAATACCGGTAACTTCCAATCCTGCGGGACCGTTCCTTCCTCCTAGGCCAGCCTGCGCATCTTCCATATCCTTTCTACCGCGAACTCTCCACCATATTTGAGCATTTTCCCGCACTCCCCATCAATTCATGGTGGAGGGGGGAGGATTTCCCTATTTCGACTTCCTACATTGCTCACAAATGCATCCATCCTACCGATCTCTGTTCTCCGTTCTCACCCTCTTCTTCTCCTAGCCTTTCCCCAACCACACATACCTTGGGCCTCCATATTCAACAATTCCTTAAAATGTTCACTCCATCTGCTCAGTTTCTCTTCCTTATCCGCCAACGTTTTGCCAAATTTATCTTTCACCCCACTACCACATCCCTTACCGCATCAACCTGTCTTACTTTCTTGACCTCCTCCCAAAACAGCTTCTTACATTCCCTACATTTTAGAGTCAGAGTTCTTCCAAACTCCTCATCCACTCTATTAATGCTCCCTCTAACTAGTCTTCAGCTCTTGTGTCTTCTATGCTTATACCTCTTTTCCATCTCTCTACATCCTTCATATCTCTCCTTCCCATCTAATATACTGTTATGTTGGTGGGATTAAGTTAGTACTTTGTATCTGGACGTGTGAGGAACATTCTAGAAATTAGTGTTATGCCGTAGGATTAGGCTAGTGCTTATATATGGAGATGTAACAGTCTTGAAATTGTGTTATGCCTCAGGAACAGGTTAATGTTTTATACCTGGAGATTTTTGCAACATTCTAGAAAGGTTGACAGGTCTGATTTTCTTTCTTACCTTAAGAATTAGTTCTTGTCTTTATTGTTATTGCGTTCTGTTAATTTAAGTGCATTATTGCATGGAAAAATGTGAGTTTTCTCATAACCTCTAGAATATGCATTATTATGTGAGAATATGGGATCTCTTTTGGGCTATAGAATATCGTGTGCTGTTCTGGTAGGTGAAGCAAGTAGAGGAATGAGTGAAATGGTACGAACGGCGCTTCCTCTCTTCTGTCTCTTTTATTTCTCATGCCACTTCTGTCTCCTCTTCTATCTCCTCTCTCCTCTTCTCTTGCCTGTTGTCTCTCTTTCTTCTTGTCTCTTTTGTCTCTTCTAATCCTCTCCTATCTCTTCTTGTGCTGCCTCTCCTCTTGCCTGTTGTGCCTCCTCACTCCTTATGTCTTGTCTCCTCTCCTTTCCTCTCTCCTGTTTTCCCCTGTCCTCTTCTCTTTCCTCTTGTCTCTCCCATCTCCTCTTCTATCCTCTTTGCCCTCATTCTCTCTCTCTCTCTCTCTCTCTCTCTCTCTCTCTCTGGCACTTATTTAATTTCCTGTGTTACTGATAGAATTACTTTTTTACTTATATTTTATGTCGGTTTGACTTATCGGGAATAACTTGCACCTGTTTTACGTTTATCTATTTTTCATGTAGTTATCAATGCATTCTTCCTGCTCTCTCTCTCTCTCTCTCTCTCTCTCTCTCTCTCTCTCTCTCTCTCTCTCTCTCTCTCTCTCTCTCTCTCTCTCTGTGAAGTGTGTGTGTGTGTGTGTGTGTGTGTGTGTGTGTGTGTGTGAGAGAGAGAGGGGGGGAGGGAGACAGAGACAGATAACTGGACCAGATTTCATGGACATCATTATTTTTTTTCACGGCTATCATATTACGTTTTCCTGTCGCGTGTCGCATTACGCTAGATAATGTCACGCTCACACAGTCAGCGCTTTGAGTACTCCTTCACACCCACAAATTCCTTTCGGTTTATACTCTGGCTTTCTCCGGACAATTTTTCTTCCGCTCAAGAAGGACAACAGCGAAGGGATTTACCTCCTTCTGTCTGGTGATGCATTCTCCACTCAGGCCACTATTCTCTTGGGTATAGGAAGCTCCCTAACACCTCTTCCTTCGCGATGTACTTTTCGATATGGCTGGTTAATATCCTTGTGTATGTTATTTATGCAGCGTATGACATTATTGGAAGGATTTATGTAACAGAAGAGGACAGTAAGGGGTAGTAAAGAAAATAAATCTCTTAGGAATGATGTTAGGGAGCCTCCTTAACTGACGAGATCAACCTTAGTCCCTTTTTCCTTCAAATATTTTTATTAACTGTGGGACAAGTAGTGAAGCAAGTAAAGGTTTATGCCTATTCACACGGTGTTAGCCTCCCCTGAGCTGAATAAAATCGTCTGGAAGTAGCAAGGATAGAGTTAGAGGATTAAACAAACCCCCCTTTAGACAGGCTCAGAATAGCTACCCTTTCGTCTAAAATTGTGGCTACCTCCAGACGCCTCTGGGAGAGCAACACCATGAAGGGAATTATTCACACCTCTGTCATCGTCTTCGGGACGATTGATGATGTATTATTATTCTTACCGCCAGACGATTTTATGCAGTCCGAGAAAGACCCCTCTTACTGTAGTAGTTGATAATGTTTTGATGTCTTTTATTATTGTTATTTTTATTAATTATTATTATTATTATTATAGGCCTCACAGTTCTTTTCATATGATACTGCTACTGTCAAATCCAAATGTTCTCTAGCCTAACTCATTGTTCCATATCTCCCTACGACTCTGGTACTTTTGAATCCAGCTTAAACTAACCTGATTCACTCTTCCACAGGGTCAGTTAGGAAAATGAACCCCATAATCCTCTGCTGCCATGTAGTTTTGCTGCTCAACTCTGCCCCGTTCTCCATGGCCCTCCCCACCTCCTCCCACATCCTCAGTCACACCAACCAACTGTCGCCTTCAGGTAGAGTAAGAGTGTTTATAGTCCATATACCTCCTGGCCCAGATTTTTGTCCTATTGCAGCTCATTCCACGTATTTCAGCGGCAGAATAAGATAATACCACGGTTCTAAATTCTGTCCGCAGCACTTTTTTTTTTTTTTAAGACTAGCGATGTAGTGCTAATTTATTGTTTCATCTCAGTATTAAAGATGGGGAGTTGGCAATTTTAGGCCAAGTTGTTGTAAAAAGAGTATAGCTATGGTACTTTTCTCCCCCTTTCTTTTACCCCATTGAATTCGAGTGACTTTTTTCGTTTCAGTATATCGTTGCTTCTGCCAGACGATTATCTTCAGCACAGGAAAGGCCTCTCGTACTGCTGGGGTTTATTGAATCTATGCCTAACCCCCTCCAGTCCAAAAATTCTACCCTAAGCGGAATAAAATCGTCAGGAGGTGTCAGGAATATAATGAAAAAAAAGATATACCCAGGCTCAGTGGGTTAACCCTTTACTCAGGCAACGTATTGTATTTTTCTTGCTACTTTCAGACGGTTTTATTCAGGTTTGGAGAGATTTTTTTCCCACTGGCGATGTTAGATACTGCCTTCATTGACCTGTTCTGTAATAAAAGTATCCTAAGCTGAATAAAATCGTCTGGAGGTAGATATTAAGATTAAATTTTAGATCTCGCAAGAAGATTCATGGAGTTAACTCTCTGGCTCCTTTGACTCACAGCTGAACATAATCGTCTGACGTTAGGTGGAATTGAATACTGGATTGTCCTCATCATGGGTGGGTACACTGACAGGATGTACACTCACGCTTCTATGACCTACCCTCAGTTAAATGGAGTCATCTGGCAGTACCTGGGAAAGAATAATAGAGTTGTCTGGACCATGAGACGGCTATTGACAATATTAATTCCCTCAAGCTCCTATATTCAATGTCGGCTTAATAAAATCATCTGGCGAAAACATTGATGTAGTACTAGAGTTGTCCCTGGCATGAAGGGTTAATGGTGACAGTATTAACATCCGCTGTAAAATCGTATGAGATGACTTAGGTGAAGGGAATAGTACAGGTGTCCTCGCCATAAGAGATTTAATGGTACAAGTATTAACACCTTCGAATTCCTGTACTTATTAGAGTTGTCCCGACCATGAGAGTTAGAGATATTTTAACTGTAACAAGACGCCAGGTATATGAGAGCAGTGTATGCCTCCTCCTCCTCCTCCTCCTCCTCCTCCTCCTCCTCCACCACCACCACCACCACCACCCTTTGACATACAGAAACAGAGTTTATATTTGGATGCGCCATAATAAAGAAATACCAACCAGTAGGTGATGTCATGAGGAAAAATAACAAAAAGTTCATGTGTTGTAAGAAAAAAATTCCAAGTAGTACTGGTGTCATAAGAGAGAATTCTGACTAGTAAGGGTGTCATAAACATAAATTACTTGTAACGGATGTCATAAGAAAAAAAAAACTAGTAATTTTCGTTTTTCTTCTATGTATAAGTGTTTAGATAGAGGAGAAAACGGAGTTAATATATGACCCTGCTATCGATTTGAGTTTCATAATCCGACCCTACTCCTAAAATATTTGAATAGCCTTGCGTTAGAGCATGACCCCCATTTAGACAGTATACGGTAATTATGTAGATATACGTTAGTGTAAAGTCACATTGAAGAGCATTCCTCCCTCATCCTCACCCTGGCTGCTCCACTTCAGGCACAAAACGTGACAATTACAGCTTAATAGTAGGTAACTGTTCGCCTTCATCCTGCCTACAGGCTGTGTAAGTATGGCATGGTTCAGTCGTAGGAAATGAACGCATCCCACCAATATGGATTACAGATGACAAGGAAATGGGGCCGGAGAGATGGGTATATGGGGTTGGTTGAGCCAAGGACACGGCACAAGACAAGTGTAATGGTGGAGTACTGACATACTGGAAGTGAAGTGGACATAATATAAATTCACTAATATTGTGTACTGTTATTGGAACCGAGCTGTCTTCCTTCCAGACAACTTATAACTTCTCTTACCACTTGATCACTGGTTATGTTATGCCAGGCAGCACCCAAAAATGTGTGAGTATTGGGCCTGTACTCTTGGTGGCAAAGTAGGTTTCGATGCGCCTCCTCCTCAGCGATTAATTTTTCATATTACACCTCAACATTCTCTTCACTGTATTGTATATCGTTTTAATGTCGACACTGTTTGCACCAACAACATTATGCACAAGAGGATATTTAGGTGTAATGTGCGAAGTAAATTGCTAAGGAAGACGCGCTACGCAATCAACAAAGCCACGTAGAGTATGATCCATGCTATTGAGTGACTTATACTAACCTCCTGCTTCCCCTTTCGCTTTCCACAGCACTGATCTCCACCAGGAACGCCACATCTCCCTCCACCACCACCACCACGACAACTACCTCTTCTGTTATGCCACAACCCTCCTCTGCTGCCCTCACCACCACCGCCCAACCCCCCTGCGAGCTGAAGGTGAAGAAGGAGGAAGGCCAGAACCCTTTCACTTTCAGCTTTTGGATAGAACACAGGGATCCCTCCGCTTGTCCCGTGACTGCCACCTGTCCCGATTGTAAGCCACTGTTCAGTCTTTCTCCACTGTGACGTAAATAATGTTAGTCTGTTTCCGTTTCAGTTGGTACAAAAATCCAGTTGTATTAGTTATTGCTCATATACTGCCTCCATCCCTCATATACTGCTTCCATTCCTCATATACTGCCCTCCATCCCTCAGATACTGCCCTCCATCCCTTATATACCGGTACTGCCCTCCATTCCACATATACTGCCCTCCATCCCTCATATACTGCCCCCTCATATTCTGCCCACCATCCCTCATATACTGCCCCCTCATATTCTGCCCTCCATCCCTCATATTCTGCCCTCCATCCCTCATATACTGCCCTCCATCCCTTATATACTGCCCTCCAATCCCTTATATACTGACCTCCATCCCTTATATACTGTCCTCCATTCCTCATATTCTGCCCTCCATCCCTCAAATACTGCCCTCCATCCCTCAAATACTGCCCTCCATCCCTCATATACTGCCCTCCATTCCACATACTCTGCATCCCCCATATTCTGCCCTCCATCCCTCATACACTGACGATTTTTCCATTTTACACCTTATTCCCTAATGTATATCGTTTTTTGTAGGAATACACTTTACATCAGTAACATACACAAGATTATTGAGAATTTATATGCAAAAAGGAGTTACTTAGGAAGAGCCATTTTTGGGTGAATTAGGAGGGAGACCATTTTGAGAATTGGGTCCATGTTGATACATCATTTACTACCCAAAATTAGCCCAAGAATATCCTAATGTTTCTCACACATATCCTGAGACAACCTGTATAGCAAGTCCTTGGTATGTGGCCTGGTTAATTTTCTTCTTTTAACACTGAATTCCTCAACAAATTATAGGATATTGCAACTGAAAATTTGTACTTTTACTAATCACCCTGATTTGCCGTTTCCCACAAATTGACAAACTAAATGCAGTGAAAAAGTTAATATTTTGGAACACCTCCCTGGCATACTGGAGGATCACCTATAATCATCCATTACTTTGTTCATGATAACGAAGAACCCCGCCTATTTTCTCTCTTTGGCTTAATATTAGCAGCATCAACCCAATTAAGTCATCTATATATTACTCTTACTGTTATCAGACGTTTTTGGTGAGTTTTAGAGCAAAGTTATACCAATGAAAAGCTCATTGAAGGCAATATCTGAACTCGCCTGTTCGAAAAATATCTCCAGATCCGAACAAAGCTATAGGAAAGCAAGAATGAGATACAACAGTCATCTAGCTTTGCCACTCATTCAATTACCCAACTCCTCGACTTGACTTAGCCTGATCTACCTTACGTGTGGGTACGTCCCATAACCTAAATTAACTCTCCAGTCCAACTTATCCTGCCTGCCAGATTACCGGTTCCCACCCAAACCAACCAGACTCCCAACCTAACTTGATCTGACCCAACCTACATGTACAGCTGCGGGTAATGAAATCGCTACACTCCTTAGCCCAGTAACTTTGAAACTCGTGCACTGTATTCTGAGCAATATGTCGAACTTCGAAGATGGCATCACGCGGTTTTGGAACTCATTGCTCGCTGCCTCGTTGTATATCGGTGTGAAACGAGGCGCTGTTGATGTCCGCAGCTGTCATTTTATCCAGTCTACCGTAGTATGCTTGCATAACTGTCTGTCTTGTTTTCAGGGTGGACCAATCTACTTTACCCTGCCCACCTAACTGTCTAATTGCCTTGTTTGCAGGGTGGGACGTATCAATCAAAGACTGCGATTTAAAGAAGAGCGTGGAAAGAGATTACTACAAGATTTTTAAGGTAAGGCAAATTGAGTGAGGTGGAGGGGGAGAAGAGGAGGGGGAGACTTAGGGTGGGGTGGTGGGATGGAAAGAGATATATGAGGGATGGGGGTGTGATTTGAAGGGATGACGGTCAAATGGCAGAGGACAGAGCGACGTGGAGGCTATTTATTTGTGGCCATCCCTTACAGGATTAAGGCGTCTGACAACAAATAGGTAGATAGATCGATAGAATGCTTATTATCCTGGGAGCCACTGATGCATAAGGACGTCAAACTAGCAAATGAAGAAACTATCTTTTGATTCTAGGGCACGTCAGACTCTTGAATAAATTTTGTTTCCCCTTATCCCAGTTCACAATACAAGGTGGCTGTCTAAACTTCCTCTGCCTCCTGTTCTAACTTCTCTTGTTATGTTCTTCCTGTAAAAACATATCAGTCATAAATATGCTTAAGGATCCCACCCCATGATGTAGGTAGGCCTTGATCCTGAGCCTTATTATGGCTATTATCTTCCCGTATTTGTCCCGTATTTATGTTTTTCTAGTTTGTCTTTCTCCACATTTCTTCACAGGCCGTTCCCTTCCTTTCTGTATCTTTACTCGTCTGTCTTTCTCCGCGTTTATTTATATTTCTCTACGTCTTTGTTTGTCATCAATTTTGCCATCCTCGCTGGATACTCATATACTTTGCTGTTGTGTATTTGTCTCCCTCTTATTCTCTCTATGCCTTTCTCTTGTATACTCGTCTCCCTTTTAGTTTCTATACTTCTCTACTGTATATTTGTCTTCCTCTTATTCCTTATATATTGTATACTTGTCTTCCTCTGATTCTTTGTATACACTTCTGTTGTATATTTGTCTTTCCTCTTAGTCTCCCACTTCATTTGTGTATCCTTCCTTTCTTTACATACTTTCTGGTGGTAATTGGAAAAACACCTGGCCGCAGTCGAGAAGCCCTGGATTCCATTCTCGTAATGACCTTTTTTTTTTTTTTTTTTTTTTTTTTTTTTTTTTAATATCTCCTTTTTACCCACGCCGATTCGGGCCTAGAACTGAAATAGGGACCTGAGTTGTAAAGTGGACAGGTGTGTGACTAATTTTGGGGGAAAATTGGGACTCGACCCTCGTGTTGTTGATCATTATGGATGCTAAACCTTCTTACTTTCTAACTTGCTTTCCATGTCTTGTCTTTCGATTTTCATATTACCTCTTTAATGTTTATGTTTGCTTATTTTTTATTTTGTTCATTACTTCTTCCCGCATTTTTTTGTTTACCTCATCACTTCTACGGTACCTTTTTTCCGTTTTTTTTTTTTTTTTTTTTTTTCCTGTCTGTTCAGTCATTCTTAAGTCTTTATATGGCTTCTTTTCACTTCCTTGCTACCTCTTTTTCTACCTTCGTCTCTCTTCTGTCACTTCACTTTATTACCTTTCCCATTCTTATCTGTATGTTCTATCTCCTCACTGATGTCTGAACTCTTCTGTATCATTCACTTCTTTAATGCCTTTCTTGGATTTTTTGTGTATTTTCTGTCTCTGGCTTATTTTCTTTCGTACTGATGGGGGAAATCACCTCATATTTCCTGGCTGTTGTCAGTTTTTGCTCCCTGTTTTTTCCACGAAGATTAGGTTACGTTTGGTTATTCTGGTGGGTTCGGTCAGGTTAGGGTATGTTAGCGTGTTAAAGTTAGCCTCCAAACCAAACTTCAGCACCTAACCTGGTCCAGCCAAACCAAACCAAACATAACATTACCCATCCATATCTTACCTATCCCACCCAGACCTAGCCAAACATAACGTAACCCAACCAAACATAACCCAACCCAGCCAAACCTAGCCATACATAACCTCACCCAACGTATCCTACTATCCATTTCATGGACCGTGTATCATCGTTTTTCTCAAATATCTTTCAAACTAATCAATTGATCGGTATGATACTTTGACACAGTGCACATGACACCTCCCGCTAATTTTTGGTAATATACGGCATTGCCAAGTGGTGTTAGTGAAGGCGTTTACTCTTGACGTTTAAAGGCAAAGTCGCGTGAGCCCTGCAGGGCTAATCTACACAAACGAACGTCCGCTACCCCCCATCTCTTTCCTCTCCCTCCCTCTCTCCCTCCCTCCCTCTGTCTCACTGTTTCACTCTCTTTCTCTCAGCATTCCCCCCAATACCTGTATGTAACATACAATATGCAATAAAATACCGTTTACCATTATATTATTCAGTAGTAGCAGATAACTGGAAAGTTCTTAATGAAAAGGATATAGCGTGGTCTGATCTAACGACCATAATAGGCTATTGGTTAAGTTTTTCCAACGAGGGTGGTTTGTAAGTTAAACTGTGTGATTTAATTTGGGATACCTTATCTTACCTGCTCGTAGTAAACACGTCGATATGGGGGGTAAAGGAATTAAGAGATCGTGATAGTAGGCACATTATATTGGGTGAATAAGGTGACGGTCATACGCTCTTTAGTCAACTCCCGTTTATATAACTTCAGGACATACAATAACAATGATTAAATGAACACAGACTCTACAAACAACAACATACTGTATTTATGATACCCGATACTAATCATTATAACATGATAGAGTGGACAGAGGGGGGGGGGGGCACGGGAAGGCCAGCAGGAATGAGGGTTGAGGGGGGAAGTGAGGAGGGGGAGGGGGGAAATGAGGAGGGGGAAGGGAGAGGGGGGAGAGGGAGGGAGGTAGGGAGGGAGAGGAAGGGGATGGGGGGTAGCGGACGTTCGATTGTGTTAATTAGTCTGGCGACTCACGCGACTTTGCCTTTAAACGTCAAGAGTAAACGCCTTCACTAACACCACTTGGCAATGCCGTATATTACCAAAAATTAGCGGGAGGTGTCATGTACACTGTGTCAAAGTATCATACCGATCAATTGATTAGTTTGAAAGATATTTGAGAAAAACCATGATACACGGTCCATGAAATGGATAGTAACACAGTCAAACTTATCCATTTACAACCTGACTTGACCTGACCCCCAGAACTGTACGGTTGTGGGGTGTCGTGGTGGATGTCTGGAGGTTCATCACAGAGACAAAGCCAGCATTGCTCCAGCTCAGATCCAGCTGCCTGATGAAGTCAGACTAGAAAAAATGGGCAAACCTCGCTTCAGGTAGGTGAAGTCGTGGAAACCTGGGAGCTGTTACTAGTTACTCAGATTCAACACACTTGAATTACACAATGACCTTCCATATGTCTCGGATGGTGACTGAGAGGGGTACGGCTTTACGGACAAGTTGGCTGGTGGGGAGTATTATTTAATGTTCTATACCCTTTTTACTCTTACTTGGCCTAAAACTGACATCTCTCCATCTTGAATGCTGAGTTTTAACAGTTATTTACACTAGAATATGATGCTAGCCATGAAGTCCTGTGTAAACGATATACAGCTATAGTTTTATTCTGCCTGTGAGCTACATGAAAATTAAGCTCCAAACAGACAAATATTTGGCCCAAGTAAAGGTAACAAGAGTATAGTTAGAGGTAAACTGGCAGTCAAATGATGTGTCCCGCTCCCAGCCTTGATAAGAAACTCTACCGAATAAATTTAAAGCATCAGGATTTCTAGAGGAGGGGGCTATGAGGTGTTTGGGTGAAGGGGGAGTCAAAAGGAGGGTCTTGGAGTCTTGATCCTCATTTGTTTTAGAGATTCATGGTGTGGATGTGGGCGGGCCTCGGCATTTAACTGTCGCTGTACATGCCTCTTGGTGTTTGTGCAGTGGCAATGAGGTCCGTGTGCCAGTGAAGGCCCCACAAGAGGCCTGGTTGGCAGGATGGGAGGTGAGGGTGGTCAGCACTGCAGGGAATGTCTACAAGGAATTCAACACAAACTTCAGCGGTCTGTCAGAAGAGAAGGAGGTGGTTGTGCCCGGGAACTACACCATTGATTACCGATACCAGTTTCAGGTGAGCATAAGTTTGCTTTTGAGGTTGGTGCGCACACACACACACACACACACACACACACACACACACACACACACACACACACACACTGGTGCAGTGGTAACGTTCCCACTTGCCAACTGGTGGACGGGAGTTCGCGCCTCGCTCAGGTTGCGAAAAGTTTCACTGACGAAGTGGGTGGTTACTGTCCCCCTTGAGCAAGGGGACGGGTGTGTGCGTGTGTGAAGGTCACAGCCTTGCCCTTAGATCGGACTATATGAGCTCTCAGCTCCCTTCCGGGAGGGTAAAAGCTGACCATCACGACCATCAAGTGATCCTGACTGACCCGGTGAATTACACACACACACACACACACACACACACACACACAGTTAACCTTTTAACACTATGTACTTTGGTATTTTGTTCACGATAACATCAGATCAGAGAAATTCTACCAGTCAAATGTCTTAATTCTATATTCCTCTTATGCCCAGTTGCAGGACTCCCCATCATAATGGAAGGTTGTCCTTTTGCCTTACTGTGTCACTGTCACCATGCACAGTAGTCAGTCAGCCTCATTCAACTTGAGTGTTTCTTTTTAAGTTTTGTACTTGTGTTTAAGGGTAGATAAGTAATGTTAGTAAAAATGTACTTTAGGTGTATTATGGAGGCATAGTATTGTAGGCAGATAACGCCATAAACTAATTTGCAGTAAGGAAAAGTTGTTCTAGTCAAGTTCATTCATTACTGCATATCCCACACACAAATAGAGCTAGACCGAGTGGCACCCCTAGCGAAATGGGGAGCTATTTGCGTACGAATAGTTTATATGGCTAGTATATACAGTATATATATATATATATATATATATATATATATATATATATATATATATATATATATATATATATATATTACCGTCATTCCTTTGTACTCCTTTATAACTCTATATCAATAACTATTGAAAGGGGGGGATATTACTCCTGATTTTTCTCGGCTGTGGGTTACGCTGTCAAGCCCCGTGCCCGGTGTGCAGGGGATAAATATTACAGTATCATTATAACAGTTCGGGACATCCAGCAGCTACATATATTTTTCCATCAGTCAAAATCATTCTCCGTTCCTTTTTTTTAAAAAGTCACCGTGTCTCTCAACAACTATTATTATATTTTGATGTAGATAATGTTTCATAACTCATCGCTCACAGACGTTCACAAAACTCCGGACCAGTCAGCAATAATTCCATTCATTGCCATTATACAGCACAATCACTTGAATTCAACGGATCTACAGTATTCCACCACCCCTTAACAGCATCACTTCTGCTTGCATCATTCTTGAATTTTCCTTAGGCTTATTTCACATATATGTATTGAAAAATCAAGGGGACATTGCACTTCCTAGTCTTGTTCCAACATTGACAGTGAAACACCAGTTCAAATAACAGTCATCCGTCACACGTACTTCATTATGATCTTGAACAAGTCTGCAACATGCAGAAGGTATCCTTCCATGCCGAAAAAAAAAATAGCTTTCTCAGTAATCATATATATATATATATATATATATATATATATATATATATATATATATATATATATATATATATATATAAGAAAAATATCTAGCAGGCTTTCTCACATATTATTAATGCAAATTTTGATCCAAACATCCCCTTACAAGGCGAGAAACAACCCTGTTCATCACTATGCAGACATACTCTTACAAATGTCAGTCATACTTTTTGTCACTATTCTTCAATAACTTTACCTCGATTTTATGCAAATATGAAAGGACCAAGGGTTAATAATCCGCAGATTTGTTCTTTACAAGAAAAACAGAACAAACAAAACAAATTAGAACTCATTCATTTCAAGATATCCAGACGCACTGTTTTCAAATGACGGAGGTCACAGGCAGAGGGAAACAGACTGAGGAAGAGTTCCAGAGATGAAATGTTGGATACATGAATGACTTCAGAGTACTGGTAAACTCTTGCATTAGATAACTGGATCAAAAAGGGGTGACAGTGTACTGTCAGACAGGTGTTATGCAACTGCCGTAATAGAAGTGGGATGCCGCTCAGAAGAGCAGTGGCCATTGAAATACCGATAGTAAAGAGATGAAGGTGCAACACTGTGGCGAAGAGAGAGAGAGGTCAAAGGACAGCAAACAGAAATACACTTGTTGGTCCATTCAAGGCTGTTTGGTATAAGAAAGGCAATAACTAACAAAATTACTGTATGAGTTAAAGGCAGTGATAGAAAAGCACTTGCCCTAATGAGAGCCATTTCTGAACTGCTCTTTACTTTGCTCGAAACCAATGACGCAGCAGCAGCAGCAGTAGTAGAGAGAGAAAGCAGATGAGACGAAATGCCTTTCACTCCAATCTGTTTAGAAGAGTCCCCCCCCCCCAACATGCGAGTTGAACTCCATGCTGAACAAATTCGACCCCTGTACAAAGTCCACAACTGTGCAGGGGTTAAAAAAAAAAAAAAAAAGTACAAAATCAGCCAAGGTCATCTAATCTCTTGGAGGCTGGTTTTGCAACAGAGGTAATATTATTTTTCCACGATAGGATCCGAGAGAAAGAAACCTCAAGAATATTAAGAGATTAAGAACACTAAGTTGTATATTGATTAATATTTAGGGATATTTCTGTGGAATATTTTGCAGGTCGAAGAATGTAGGAACTTTTTTATACATATATATTAAAAACGTTTTTTTTTTACCTCGGTCAGAGACTGAAACCAAGTCAGAAACGGGGTATACCATAACTTCATCCCCATTCTGCAATATTGTTTGTGCTCATATTGCTCACTCATTCATTTTATAGTTATATTGTACAGGAATAGTGTTTTACAAGTGCCCTGCGGCTTTATCGGGACTCTCAGCACTTGCCCTACTAAGAGCCGTTTCTGATCAGCACTTTGATTGCCCGAACCCATTGATGCAGTAGCAAGTGTTTCGCGGCCGCAAAGCACATGCTACTGTGGAAACACGTAAAAAATAACCGAAATGCCCTGCTGCATTTTCAGCAGTATTACCAAAAACGATAATTATTAAGGGCCAGATCACCACTTTAGAAAATTTTAATTCAGATCTGACTTGGCAGTATCACCCATAAACCAGAAATGAGGGAGATTTGCAAAATTTGGTCAAATTTGAGCGTGTAGTTTCTGAGATGCTAGACAGGCATACAGAAAAACTGTCGTGTGTGTGTATATATATATATATATATATATATATATATATATATATATATATACATACACATTTGTGTGTGTGTGTGTGAGAGAGAGAGAGTAATAATACAGATGTTCTTTCTTTCCAGTTTAAGCCCACAATACTGGGAGGTGCATGTAAAATGATGCTAACGAGGTGGTTTGAAACCCAGTACTTGGAAGAGAAGGAGAACACGTAAGTTTAACTCTCTCTCTCTCTCTCTCTCTCTCTCTCTCTATCTCATGGGGGCGCGGTAGCACGGTGGTAGCGCGCTGTGCTTGTGATCGGGAGGTCGTAAGTTCGAGCCTCGCCCGGGCTACCGTTGCCGGGAGGGGTAGCGCCCTCCTGTAACCCAGCGGGGCTATATGGCCTTAGTTGCCTAGCTAGGGGAATTCATTTCTCCATTTTCTCTCTCTCTCTCTCTCTCTCTCTCTCTTTCTCATTTAAGTTGTCTTCAGCAGAACACTTTTTTTTCTCTAAACATAAGGGATTTTATGGGGTATATTGATTGAATGATTTTAGGGCTGTCTGCCGTATTTTCAACCAAATTAAGGGCCTTTCAGTTGAACGCCCTCCGTTTCGCCAAAAACAGAGGAATTACAGTATATTGTTTGCTGTTGTTTTTCTACTGTGTTTTATGATTGGTTACTTTGTTGCTTTGTGGAATGCTTTTTTTTTTTTCCGCCGACATTTTACTGCAGTCGTTGCTGTTTGTGCTTTGTTAAATCACTTTCTCCACAGTCTGGTGAATATAACCGATCATTAAGTATATATTTATTTGCATATATGCTTTGAAGCTTGCAAAGGTGAAACTGTTTACGTCACCAGGCTGAACTTCGCTGTATTTGTACTATGAAATTTTAGCCTTTCCTGAAATTATCATTGTACGAGAAACTTCATAAACAACTAATATTAACACAATAATTTTAACTTTTCTCAATGGAACGTTAGAGTAGGTCAGTTTTCAATGGACCGACTTCTGAAACTCTCCAAATATGCGTATTGTACGCAAAGTAGATCAGAAATACATTGAGTATGCTAAAATATAACGGCTTATAAAGGTAGCCTAAATTTTGTGTGACCACAGAATGCACTGTTCCTGGCCTTCATGTTACAAATATAGCTAAGCTGGTGTAAGATTAGATTTAAGGCAAGTATGCACTTAACAACTATACCGTACCCACTGAAACATCTCTCTCTCTCTCTCTCTCTCACACACACACACACACACACACACACACACACACACACACACACACACACATATATATATATATATATATATATATATATATATATATATATAGATATATATATATATATATAGTGAGTAGGCTGTAGCACCAGCCGATCAGGATGGTACTCCTGAGGAGGATGGGAATGCTGGTGATAGGGAGAGCTGGAGCTCCTGTTTCACTGAGGCTTCAAAAAAATTTGAATGCAAAGTCATTAAGATGAGTGTTAAATCTAGTGTTGACCTTCACGTATTACCTCTGATCTGCCCCCCCCCCCCCACTCCCATCATCATCAATTTACCCCTCTTTCAGACTGCCTCTTTCTCAAAGCAAAATAGCAGTGGCTGGTGCGATACCAGTCTGTGTCTTGTTACTGTCTGTGATAATAGCGGCCCAAGGTTACGTCTACTCTCGACGCAGGTCGTCATGGCTGCCCCCGTGGAAGCTGCTCAAGAGAAGTGGTGAGTAACTTTGCGTGTCTATCGTAGTTTCCCGGTCACCATTACAGTTGTTCTCCAATCTTCTGGTTTGTACTCAAATTATTTAAAATTTTATTATGAGTTTTTCAAAATCATTTTTAGGGATCTTTCCTTTAGCATGAGCACAATGGCCTAGTGGTGGTTGTATAATGGTGTGATTAATGCAGTCTGTAGATGAAATGTACATAATTCTTTTACCTTAACTTGGCCCTGATATCCATCCTTGTGCAGCTTAGTTAACCCCCAAAGCTCGGTGGTATTACAATCCTGGTACTTACTCAGAGCAGGGTTATTATTATTATTATTATTATTTTTTGAAAAGTAGGCAGTTTTCAAGCAGTTATTGCTCCATAACTACAGCACACAGAACTTTCAGTTAAAGATCAGAATACTCATCAGTCCCTCAACTCATCATTGTGAGTGTCCCAGGTCACAAGGTTGAGGCACTGAGGAAGTAGGTGATGTATGGAGGCAATTTGGGGGGTCGTGGATGGCTGTATTTGGAGGAGAGGCTGAGTCCATGGCTATACAGCCCGCCTGCCTGCCTGTCTGGGCCAGATGGGGATTCCCCACTAACACGCTCTCTCTCTCTCTCTCTCTCTCTCTCTCTCTCTCTCTCTCTCTCTCTCTCTCTCTCTCTCTCTCTCGTGACAAGCCAAATGGTTTCCTGTAGCTCTGGAAACGATTTGCTACACTAAGTAGTGAACATATAGCCAAGTGAGCCGTGGTGGTCTTCTGGGTTGAGACGCTCCAGCTGGATGGAGTCTGTAAGGGTTCTCACTTGAGGGGTGGTTGGGGCTTTTTGCTCTCGTAATACCATTCGGGTGAATGAGGTTGATAATCCTTGTCCTAAGTATCAGGACTGAACAGGCTAGCCTCGGGCCCTTACGCTGTTGTTGATATGCGGTACTCTGGG
The DNA here is from genome assembly GCF_032717465.1 of Coenobita brevimanus. Taxonomy (NCBI): domain Eukaryota; kingdom Metazoa; phylum Arthropoda; class Malacostraca; order Decapoda; family Coenobitidae; genus Coenobita; species Coenobita brevimanus. Next base: position 37,805,393 of record NC_137004.1, read on the forward strand.
TTGCATGATGAATGATTATGATGAAGTTGAAAACAAACAGAAATCCATCTCTACGATAGTGTACCTTTGTGCTTGCAACACAAACCCTGTGATAAATTTTTATACTGTAGTTTTCATCATGGCATTATTATCCTCGATGTCACTTCCATGTCTCACAGTCATAATGTTGCCCTGGTGACAGTTCTGTCTAACAAGATAGCTGTCAACAACCATAATGTCATAAGCAATTGATCCAATGATGCGCCATAATATGTGATGCTGTCATAGAACAAATGTTTGTTTATGAGTCACTTGTTCCAAGTAAGCCTGTAGTCCGCAATAATCAAACTATCATGCTTTTCTAGTGCCTCCTAATCAGAAAAGCTGGCAAATTTCAGTTTTGTTGAGGCACACAAAAGGGATGGGAAATAAGGCTGTACCTTAAGTCAACTGAATATCACATATAACATCTCCACAGATGGCCTCACTCATACTCAACGGAAACTGAGAAGGAAGATATCAAAATGTTGTGTGGCCAAAACAGAAAGAAAGAGGGGGGACAGGGAAAGGATGAGTTGATGAGAAAGCAAATTTCGGTTGGAGTAAAAAGTGTTGGGACTTTGCATGCACGGGTAGTATTATGTGGGTAAGGGACAGTCACAAATACATTGGCCTACAAGTGTGGCTAAGGAGAAGAGCACCTCAATATTCATCCAGATTACGACACTACCGTCGATTTACATCCGGATCCAGTTAAGTTTTAGGTACAAACAAGCAGGCAGAGGAGACCCTGCCTTACGTCGCTTATACTTGTGTGCATCTAGAGATTCATATGTCCTCAAGCCAAGGTTATCCACAAGGTAGGGTTATCGCCTTCAAAGTTGAGCAGTCCTCTTGACCCACATTTCCACTCTTTGACGACATATGAAAAAAAAAAAATTGTTATTCATTTATTCATAGGTTTGTTATATATTTTGCTTCAGCTGGACAGCATGTTCCCGTAACATATTGAGAATTTCAGCCAGTGTCCGAGGAATCACCAGTTATCGAAACATGAGACAGTATGATGCTGGCAGTGTTTTGCCTACACCTCCGCTGGTTCCATCTATCTATCTATCTATTGTCAGACGCCTCAATCCCGTACGAGGTGGCCACGAACAAATCGCCACCACGTCGCCCTGTCCCCGGCCATTTCACTGCCCTGCTCCCAACTCACACCCCCCTCTCTCATATACCTCGCCACTCCATCCCTCCATCTCATCCTCGGCCTCCCCCTCCCTCTCCCCCCCTCCACCTTACTCACATACACTCTCCTCGTCAGTCTCTCACCCTCCATCCTCTCCACATGGCCAAACCACCTCAGTGTGTTCCTCCTAACGCTAGTTGTGACGTAATTTGTTTACGAACATAACTCTCCCAAATGTACTGTATGGCAAGCAAACGCCTGTTATTGGCATGTAACTTTGTACATTTAAGCAGTGTTTTGCAAGTTCTGATAGGCATTTGATCTGTAGAATTAGGAAATATCACGTTCTGTCACTAGGGACCAGTCCCACCTAATGCTTCACACGTGGGTATACAATAGTAGGTGTGGCGTTTTAAATGTAACTTAGAGTGAGACGTGCAGTGGAAGTTGTGTTACAATGGCCTGATAGAGTCTGTATATGTCAGGGCACTAAAATATCATAACACACTGCATAACAGTTAGAGACATTAATATGCTGTTAATATGTAATATAGAGGTTTAAGGAAAGTTGTGCCTATTTTCGAGGGAGCTGGAGGAAACAGCAGTGGAAATTCTGACTAGGGAATGTCGCACACATCGCAACATGACGTCATGGAAAAGTCACACCACACATCAGATGGAAATCACCACAGACTCATACACGTGCCCGCACACATGATCCAACCAGTCATATACGGGGGAAATTGGAAAGACTGGGCAGAGGGGGTTGGGACGCGACAAGAGAGAGAAGAGGCACGGTGGAAAAAGCAGGAGTAGAGGGCACTGCGTTGGCTAGCATAAACCACCCTCACCTAAGTTATGTTCTTGTCAATATATCTCCCTTTTGAGAATAAAACTGCAGTCAAACCCCAGATTCACCTTTATCTTTCACGTGCCATCCATGACGTAGCTACAGCTCTGAGATATACAGTATGTTGCCGGGGAACCTGGACCTGCTACGAACATGTGAGGACACGTGAAAGGTTATCATACTGAACCTTCGTCAGTGTCCCCCCCCCCCAAGGTGGAAGGTGAACATTTAAGAGGGTGCAGTAGTACAGCCTTTCTTGTGAGTTTCTCATTTTTCAACGGTGTATGTTGGTGCAATCTTTAATCTGAAATTTTCTTAAATTATTTTGGCCGGTTTGTCATAACGATTTTAACTCGTCATATATAGAGACTGGCCGGTTATCATGAGCTAAAATGTGAAGTCAGAAGATTTAAGGCCCGAAACATGACGATCAGTAAGGTTACTGTGCGTGTATATAGTTGTAACGGCCTCCTTTGGCCTGACGAAGAAAAGGAATAAAGATAGTTATAAAAAGATACAGAGAAGGGTATTGCTCTTAGCAGGCTTTGACAGTTGTGTCTTGGTGAGTGATGAGAATTGGTGTTCAGCAGAGAATGTTAAAGAAAAACCTATTACTGTAAATGGAAATTGTGTCATATTAAGATTCAGGACAACCCTCAGGGTCATCAACATGAAAGGGTCCATCATAGGGAAGGCTTGTGGTTTCCTTCCTCTTGAAAGCTTGAGGCAAGTGTTATTAATGACATCATGATGTTGATATTGGACAAACTGTAAATTGTGTATTATGATGCTGAACGTGAACAAATTGTGAAATGTGTATTATGTACGGTATTTAGTTCAGATGTTGACATGAAAATGGACAACATGCTGGACTGCTGTTGGTATTATTCAACTACAGATTAGTCAGTACGAGATGGTGGTCAGGAGCTACTCCTGTTAAGTGGTGAAACGGGAGAACCAGCTCTCAGTCACCAGCTTTAATCTGCCTGTGCTGTGTTTGGCTGGTGGTAAAAAATATCATTCATTTTACTTCAGTTGTCCAGTATATTCTGCTGTATTCAGTGTATTATGCATATGGTTTATTCCATTATCCAATATATTTTGCTGTATTCGGTTCATTCTACCTTGTCTAGTATTCAACTCTCCAGTACAATACAGGACAGCATTCTAATTTTCTGCCATGTCATATGATCAACTATCCAGTATACTGTTGCATTCAACGTATACTGCTATATTGTGTATTCAATTGTCTAATAGATAATGTACGTAGCTTATTTTCTCATGTCTTATATTAAAAAACAGTCTAGTGTACTCAGCTTATTCTACCATATCGTTCATTCAGCTGCCCAGTATATCCTCCCATATTCAGTATTTTCTACCATCTCAGTTACTCTGCTGTATTCAGTATATAGTAACGTACCCAATCCACAGATGGTGAGGTGTTGCTGATCCACGACCGCAGTGAGCAGGGGATGGATGCAGAGTATCAGGAATTGGCGCAGGAGATAGTCAAACACTCTGGCCGAAAGGTGACTAAGTTGAAACCATAATTATACGAGGCGTTAAAAACATGATCGTAACTGTAAGGATTTTAGGCAAAGTCGAGAGTCAAACACTCCAGCCGAAAGATGCCAAAGTTGAAGACAGAAATTTATGGGTCCTTAAAACATGATCGTAACTTCAAGGGATTTTAACTTCAGGATTTTACACGGTCGTGTTGTAGTGGAATACTGCTGGACTCTCAACTGACATTCCTTATTTCGATCCTAGAACGGTACAGGTGGCCTATTTTTCCAGTGGCATTAGAGGTTTCTTTTATCATGATGACATTTTATTATTATTAGTATTATTGTTGTTGTTATTTTATAGCTATTATTATTACTACTACTACTACTACTACTATTACGCGCTTAAAGGCCGCCGAAGGCAGCCGTTTCGCTCGATTTCAAAAAGCTTGCTTAAAACTCAATACCCACAAAGAAAGTGATCCGCCTAAAGGCCGCCTTTGGTGGCCTTCGCTCGATGTCTATGTACGGGTTGGAAATTAATGCCAGTAATATTTTTACACCTTGCACTGTAATATCCCATGTTTTTATACATTTTTACACTAATGTGTATTATCCACATCGATTCAGTATTTTTTTTTTCAGTTGAACGATGACACTTGAGGCTAATATTTTACCAGTGAGTTCCTATATGTTTTGTGATACTTATCCACACTTTTAACAGAAAATATCACAGGCAGTTTAAAAGTTCATTTATTGTAAGGATCCTTTAAGGGAGAAGGGAAAACGAGATGCCAGCTCTCTCTAGGTTTTGGTTTGTGAGGGGCAGCACTGCTGCCTCCTGCATGGAGCTTTTCTTCTAGCCCCTAGTATGAGTTAGAGCACCGACGTCTGTTCCCCTAAAAGGTATTTTGATTGTATTGTGCCTATGCTAGTGATGTTTTGGAAGTGAAATCTGCTCTAGAAACTGTTAGATATGAGAAGAGTACTGTGCAGGGTAAATTTTTTAGAAGTAACCAACGGTTTTTTTAAATGAAAATTTGTTTGTGTTCCAATGCAAAATTGGGTGTTTTACTTAATTCTGACCTTCATTTTGGGGGGAAAATCCCTCCTTTGGAAATCTGAGTAAGAATTCCGAAAGTGGGTTTATCCGCTCAAATCAAGATCAAGATTAAATAAAAACACACTATTTTGCATTATACTAACCTAACCTAACCCAACCAAACCTAATCCAACCTAACTAACCTAACCTAACATAACCCAACCTAACCTAACCTAACTAACCTACAGTAACCTAACCCAACCCAACCCAACCTAACCCAAACTAATCTAACCTAACCCAACACAACCTAACCTAACCTGACCTGACCTACCTTTAAGGGTGTAGAATTGTTCCTTTATAAACGGAAACGGTGAATTTGCACTGGATCATACCCTTACTCTTCCGACTTTTCCTCCACCGGCCGCAGTACCACCTTCCCGATCTTTGCAGGGCAAATTACACTCTTTACACTGTACTTCACTTGGCAATTTTTTCTTAGTAGTTCAATAGATGCTTCGTTATTACTGTGGTAGTCCCTGATAATCTGCCAGTAATCCTTGCTACAACCGATACAAGCTTGGAAATCAACAACACATTCTTCTCCACCGGAGGCCATGACTATGACTGACTTTCAAAACTTGGGCGTCCCTGCGTCACCCACAAATACTTTAAGGTGATTGGCTGGTTTTACTTAAGACTGCTGTGACTGGCTGGTTTCAAAAGTCCCTGTTGCTCGGGAAAGCCTGATTCGCTGTTTTTAAAACTCACATACATACGAAAGTACCAGCCGAGTACACTCGAGTCCAGCCAACCTAGACCGAGTACACACGTCTACACCAGCCAATATGGCGCAACATTCATCCGCTACTAGGCGTTAGCCTAACCTGTCACTACATGACTACCCTTACAAAATTCGCTCCTCCAACTCAAAGTAGGCTTAAAAGGTAGGTCTTAGGTAGAATAGTTCTGGGACGTAATATAATGAAAATCGGTATCGTTGGTAATACCCTGAGCAGCTCTCTCTGTGTGGGTGAGGAGAAACAAATCAGCTTGTGTCAGCATTTTGACGCCCTGGGGTAAGGCTAGGTAGTCACGTACGCCACCGAGATACTAAAATGTGTGTTATAATGATAGAATATGGCGACGAATCCTTAGCCTATGCAGTATCATCCTAGCACCTAGAGGTTAGGATGGTCAAAGGGCGGCTGCATTATCTAATTTCTTGGAATATTCCAATGAAAAGTTGTATTTTTTCACAAAATATAATACTTTTTTCATATTATTTTGCTTGAAACTACCTGAAAGTTCTAACACTTTCAGGGGAACAAGTTTTGGAACAAGTTTTGGAATGAGTCTTGGAGCAAGTTTTGGATATAAGTCTGGGAGTGGACTTTATTCATGTTCTGGCAGAGTATTTTACTTCAGACACTGGGTCCAGCATGGCCATTGTCTGTTTTCTTACGCAATATCCATGTATTGCCCAGGCCTGGAACAAGTACCAATCTCCCTCTTGTCATCTAGCATGTATGGAGAAGCAGCATATAAATAAAGGACCAATTTCTACAGTCAGGGTGTTTCGTCATCCTCCTGCATCACCCTATCCTCCTTCCCAGAACACCTGAAGGGTCAACGCTACCAAGTATATTTTATACCCTTCTTCAGGTCATAATGTGGACACCCATTTAAGTTAGGTCCATTTATTATTTTTAGAGTGTATTACTCATAATTATTCCTCAAACATTTCATGTATTCTGAAACTTTTTTTTTTTAATGTACTGGTCACATTATTATTTGCAAGTGGATTTTGGTGACTATTTTTTTCACCAGTACATAATGTTGGCCAGTACATCTAAAGGCCAGAAATGAGTCAGCTCGGGAACCCTTACATCGATTGGACTAGAAGCTGTTTTATACTTTAAGATAGAGCATTTAGCGGTATCTTGCCCTAACAAAAATTGAGGTGCCCCCTGCTGAAGTGATGCAAGTGACACAAACAAAAAGTCGAGAAAACAGCGTTTGAAAGTTGGCGGGCTGGCTCACTCCACCTTGCCCTTGCCTCACTTCACCTCTAGAGCGGAAGTGAAGCAAGAAGCAAATCTGTGGCGCTAACCTCATTTCCAACTCTCATATGCTATTTTCTCAGGTTATTATTAATCTGCTGATAATACATGACCTCTTGAAGCACATGGCGCTTTTGTACCTTATATTTTAGGTACCTCCATACAATCTCACTCAACATATAAAGATTTGTCGGAGTTGCATGAATAATAAAAATGGCATCCTATACCTATTAATAATCCTGTTGTTTTAAACTGTCTGAATAAGTGGCTGATGATGACTGAAGGCCTACCCAAGCCATTGCGAGACAATGACCCCGATAACTATATTATTGAATGTAATTGTGCTTTGTCTTATTACCGTACTACTTCGTCACTTAATATGTTCTTGATGTCAATACTTAATAATTTCCTCTTCATAATACAGTGAATATTATTTTCTTGTAAATTAAAAATAGGTAATGTACTGTAAAACTCGTAAAGACTTTCCTTTCATAATAATATTACATTTTTTCTTAACACTAGCGTAACACAACGAATCGTATAGGTCAGAAAACCACACACAAAAAAGAAAAAAAAAAAAAGGTAAACCAGTTGATACAAGGCGGGACCTATGACTGAGAGCCCTGCTGCGCTTCCATTGGCTGGCGGGCACCATGATGTTAGTGCTGATTGGTTGGGCATCTCTCCCGGGCTCTTGCAAGGCCGTCTTGACCAAGGTGTCACTTGCATCACTTCAGCAGGGGGCGCCTCAATTACGCTACAACGCACTGTTTTCGCTGTTACAATAACAGACGGACAAACCAACAAACATACAGAAATTGGATAATTTTAATATAGATGACGACGACAATGACTCTACCTTCCCACTTCCTCCTGCCAACAGACTTTCCAACTGACCGACCTGAAGGAGAACCAAGAGGTGTGGCATGACCCGAGTTCCTGGCTACTGCGGATGCTGAGGCAGAAGGAGGATGTGACTGTGGTCCTGGTGCTGACTGCCGCCGTCACCACCGTCTCGTGGGAGCTGTCACTAGGAGGCGACCCTTCGAGTAAGATGCTTATTATCACCAGTACTTTAGTGTTTGTATTTATTCCTGTATTCTGAGATTTCGTTTTGTTGACCATCCGATATTACAACATATCCATATAACGTAGTATATAGTACTTCAGTCTAACTCTTTTCTCCGATATTCTAGGATTTCATTCTGTTGACCATCTGATATTATGTCCCATCTTTATAATACTGTATTTTAGTGTCACTTTTTCCACTATTCTGGTGTTTCATTTTGTTCATCATCCGATATTACGTCACATCCTTATAGTATTGAACATTTGTGTCTTGTTTTTATCCAGTATTTTGAAATTTCATTTTGTTGACCATCTGCTGTTATATTTTTATGATACAGAGTACTTTAGTGTCCGATATTCCTGGATGTCAGTATATCGACTTTCTGATATTACGGAATTTGTTTGTTTAGATAATGTGACATTTCTTTCTTCTGACACTGGTAATCTGGCATGGCTTTTCTCCGACTTAATAATCCAACATGTCTTTATTTTGACCTAAGAATCCAGCATTTCATTATTCTGACTCAATAATTCAGCATTTCTTTATTCTGTCCTAATACTCCAACATTTCTTTATTCTGACCCAGTAATCCAGCATTTCTTTATTCTGACCTAAAATCCAGCATTTCTAATTCCTGACTGCCTGATAATCTGACGTTTCTGTAGTCTCACCTCATTATCTAGTATTTCATTTTCCCGACCTTTAAGTGTTCCAGGATTTCAGTTTATCAGCCTTTTAATATTCTCGATTTTAAGTATTCCAACCTTTTAATAATCCAGCATTTTATCACTACGACAACCATGTACTTCGGCATCTTATTTCAGCCTTTCAGTATTTCAGCATGCCAGTTCTCCAGACTTTCACTGTTTTGGCTTGTCTACACTTCAGCTTTTCACAATTTCATTTCTCAGTATTCAACGTTTTATTGTTCTGGCCTTCTTACTACAGTTCTGGTGTTTAATTATTTCCAGGATATCATTTTTCAGCCTCCCAATTTTCAAACATTCTCTCAGTGATTCATCAATAGGACCTTCCAATATTCCAGCATTTTACTATGTCCACCTGATCATTTTTTTTCCACGAGTGCTCTTCACATGTCACATACACCTGTACAGTGGAGTTCATCATCAATTAACTGTGATGATAATATAAAAAATAAATCTTGTTCAGCTCTGTATGTCCTGTACTTCATCCTACCACTTTGATCATTTGTCAGTGGCTTACCTGCTTCAGCATCCACATCTGTCTTATTCATTTCCCATATCATTACATTATCATGGTCTTTTATATTCTTGTGGAGAGGAAAGTCTTAACGCAGTAACATCATTATAGCCAGTACAAAGACCCTTCTCCCATTTCCTTCTTTATCCTCCGAAACAAGGATGACTGACTGCAGGAAAAGAGAAACGCCAGCCTGACCTCCAGTGGGTTTACGTTTAGAGGAGTCCAGAGTATACCACCAACAACAGATAATGATGAGACACTTCCCCCCACATGTAAACTCACAGTCAGCTCTTCTGTACACCACCCTCTCTATATTCATTTTACCTATTTGATCATGCCATTGAAGCACATCTACTGTACTCATCATGACTGCACATCTTTTAGGAATCTCCTGTTTCTAATCCTATTTAAACTTATGCAACCTAACACATTCTTTAAAAGTATCATCTCTCTCTCTCTCTCTCTCTCTCTCTCTCTCTCTCTCTCTTTCACGGATGCCTTATTTAAACCGACAGACTGTGATCCCGAGGAGAACAGTATATATGATCTGGATCCTCCCCAAGTGGTATATTGTCTTCAGGCATTGCAACAGAACATAGGACTCCACCGCAACCGTCTCGCCCTCGTCAAGTGAGCTTTTTTTTTTATCAGTCTCTTCGCAAGGGTTTCGAACTGGTGCGCCGCAGAGAGAGAGGCAGAGGGGAATCACTTGTTTTGCTCGTGTGACGAATAGATGAATACAATGTTGCTCCGGTCTAGTGTGGAGTGGGATAAGTAACATGTTTGTTAACCAGAATTTTCTTTATTGTCTAAGCATATTTAACATGCTGAGAAAGAAACCACCAAATTGATATACATTAGAATGAGATATGGATCACCACAGCTTTCGTTACTGATACATCACATGGCTGTCAGTGATTCTGTGCTCTCACATGAAGGCACAAGGACCCCACTGTTTGAAAAAGCTACAGTAATCCAGTTTAAATACCCCCGGCACTTCCGTTTCCTCTTAATATTTGTAAATTTTTGTTTTGCTGCAGTTATTTTAAAATTATTATGTTAAATGCATTTATTGTAATTGCTGCTTACATAAACTCCTTATCTAATGGAAAAGTTCACTTTAATGACTCAAAGTATATGTTTTGTACATTAGCAAATGAATTAAAAAAAATCTAAGTAGATTAACGAAATGGTTAATGAATCATTAGTTGAAATTAATGTGAATCGTGATCGTTTCCAGTCGGAAATACTGCCAAGGTCTGTCTGTCTCTATAGAAATACAATAAATATAATATGCTTTAACAGTACTGTAACTTTGAGTTTTGTGATAATGGAGGACACTTTCAAGCAGTGTCACTGATACAGCCGGGTTGCTCCGCGGCCCAAATATGCAAACGTGTCTCAGCCCCCTTCTATTCCCCAAAGGGAGGATGGTGGATTGTATGAGAAGGGCAGGTTCAGCCTGCTGTTCACAGAGATCACGTTAAGATGAGCTTGTGCCCGCAAAGGTAACAGTAACAGCAACAACGATAGACTGTGCAGTAAAATAACGTTAAGGTTTTATAATGTTGCAGCTTAAGACTGTACTCTGCATTAATACAGTATATTTTATATACTCTATTACTACTGAAACCAAAGATTGTATAGTAATACAGTAACTTACAGTTTTGACAATAATACTATAACATAAAGTTTTACATTAGTACAATAAGCATATTACACTAATACTTTTCTCATTAGATTGTACAGCCATACAGTAACACAGATTCTGCAGTAATATAATTCACTATTAGAGTCAACACTAAGACGTTTTTATGAGCTTCAGCAATAAGTGGACGTCAGTTTTACAATATTATATCTACATACTGTATATTAAGTTTCTCAACAAATGCATCTAGTAAATTCTGCAGTTATACATTAATGAATAGCTTCTGCATTCATCCCTCTTCATTAGATTCTCCAAAAAATTAAATTACTGTAGATTCCACAATATTACACTAATTGCAAGATTCTGCCTACATGTTTTTTTTTTTATTAGACTTTAAAAATTAAGTAACTACTAGATTCCAGCACATTACACTAATTAGTGGGATCTACCCTAATTTTTTCTCTTAGATTTTCCATTAATCAATATCCATTCATTGCAGTAACATAAATTAATAAGATGTACACTGATGCTGTAAATGAGATTCTGTGTCGACATTTTAACATACATCACAGTAATTCAGTAATAATTACATTTTGCAACATTGGTCTTGTTAATGGATCATAGAAGAGTAGTTCGGATTTAAATATAATTCTCTAACATCCATATATCAATTGCAGGTGGGCAGACTCCGTGTCCAGGGAGGATAACCTGCCCCACCTCACCGAAGCCAGGCCATTTTATCTTCCCAAGGAAAAGAAAAAACTGCTGGCTGCCTTCAAATACGATTCCAGCTCATAGATCTGTGAATAGGTCAGCGTGTATGCGTAGGGACATTTGTTGCGTCTACAGTACAGTGAAGGCAAATCCGACAGCTTTCCTCCCTGACACATCATATCAGATGTATCGAACAGTCATCCCTGGGTAAAGGCACATATCAAGCCTCTCTGAGCTTAAGTATATATAGCCTACACTATTAGCCAACATCAAACAGTATCATCCTTTTGTAGAGGAACTTACCAAGCCTCTCTCAGCTTAAGTTTACAGTATTAGTCAACATCAAACAGAAACATTCATGGACTGAAGAATATACCGAGCCTCTCTACTTCAGTTCAGCCGTCCTGCCTGCAACGCGGTATCGCATAACGCGGATTTGTACATACTCGGTCACCTGTTGTGTGACCAAAATATATATAGCACAGTCGCAAACAGATATACTGCAGTGACTTGTTGGGTATCGGAGCTCAGGCGGCCCACCGAAAGTCAAATGTCACGCATGATGACATCAGGCAACCGGTGACTGTGTTGAACCTGACGAAGAGGGTATGTTCATCGTTTCCTCCATGGTCTTTGAAAGGTTTGACTTCGACAATGAAGGGAACCAGCCAACCACATCTCGACAATGACTACAGAGAATGGGGTCTAGGGGCACCGGGGACAGCTAGTGTGGCCAGTAGAGCTAGTGATCTGACCAGTCAGGTTAGTGACCTAAACTTTTTTTTATTAATGTCTAGGAACCTTTCTTTAGTATTGTTAATAACTTCCTGTGTATGAGTACCAGAGTGAATGTCAGTAGGGTGTTTTTAGGAGCGTTTGGGTGGGATTGGGTGAAAAGGGCGACTTTGGAAAACGTCCAATGTAGGTTAGCCCTTTATAATGGAAACATATGGAATGTATAACGCAAAAACGTATGCCGCGGCGTGTTGTCAGTCAAAATTAGCCGCGTTATAGGCGGGACGACTGTATTTAGTTTAAACCAGTATCATATAGCAACATCCAAGGAGTGAGGAACTTCTAAGCTTTCAGCTTATGTTTACAGTATTAGAGCATCAAACTGTATCATCCATGGGCAGAGAAGCTTACTAAGCCTCTCTCAGCTGAAGTATACAGTATTAACCGGCACAGGAAAGTAAGTACAAGGGGTGAGTAAATAGAGGAACTTTTGTCCCAAGTTGCATGTCACTTTTTAGGTGTCAAAGGGAGCCTCTAGTGGTCGGGTGCCAGTGTATGTCTGCCATTTCTCGTAAGTTGTCCCACTCGGTTATGGACATTTAAGAGGGTTCAGTTGTAAACCTCTCATGTGATTTCCCGTGTTCTTCGCTGTTGAGGTTTTCTTGATGACACACAAATTCTTTCACTTACAAACATTGCCACCACAGTGCAGTGTCCACATGCATTTTCTCACTTTCACACGTCATCAGAGTGAAAGGGTTAAGAAAAACTGAGAAGTAGGAAGCTGCTGGTCGAGAGGACAGAGGAGACTATGGCTTACATAGGTATGGGTTCTCTCCCAGCTTTTCCATGGAATCATTAAACCTGCTCGTGGAGTGCTACCTTGCAGTGGTGAGCAGGCCTGAGTACTACTTTGACCTAGTAGGGCCATACTAGATAGGTGCAACCATGTTAGAAGGGCCTACTAGCAGCAGTCAGACTAAGAGCACTTCCGTACATCTGTCAATACTCTTTTGAGTTAGAAGCCCGCCTGGAAAAGGTGGTAGCTCTCTGGGGGTAGGGAGAAGGGCAGCGAGGAAAATGGCTTGGCTGCCTTACCCCCCAGTTCTCCCAGTATCTACATGAGGCAGAACCCCAGCCGGAAAAGGTGGTGGTGACCTTTCGAGGGTAGGGACGAGGAGGGCACGGAGGAGGTCGGCCAGTCCACCTCATCCCCCCATCACTCCTGAGACCCCCTTAAGCTGCAGCCCCAGCCGGAAAAGGTGGTGGTGGCTCTTCAGGGGTGGAGATGAGCCTTTTCGTGGAGCACTAAATACAATGGTGAACAGTCGTGAATGTTGCTTCAACTAAGTGGGGTCATATTAGGAGGGTCCATTAGCAGCAAACTCCACTAGGGGGGGCTAGACAACCCATTTCAATGCCGGTCCCAAACCCGGAAAAATAAGGAGAGTTGACGTCAGTAAGGTCATCTGGCTATAAAACAGGCCAAAACCAAAATGACCGAGAGATGCTGAGTATTTTTGTGCTACTAGACACTTCAGTGTTAGTTTTAAGCATGTTACCAGCGAAATAAATATTCTTTATTAATTATATTCGTGTGTTAAGTAACATAACTTAACCTAAGATTACCTTTAGAATAAGACTACCTACACCCTCATGCCCCCAGTTAATCTCGATCCCAAAAGAAGGACCCCAGTGGAAATACGCCGCAGAGGCCTTATGGGGTTATGCTTGGTTGGTGTCAGGCATGGCTGGTACTTGTTCGATGTTTAATGTGCCACTCTATATGTCAGTTCGAAGAAACTTATCATCATCATCATTATTATTATTATTATTATTATTATTATTATAGCTTTATGTTATTAGTATTAGTATTATTATAGCTGTATGGAGAGATTGGTCAGACACATCAACCCCATACAGAAATGGGAAAAAATGGAAGATAAAGAAGACTCGGGTGGCTTTTTAAAATTATTATTCCTGCCACCATCATACCCCATTTGTTTCATTCTTCTGGTTGCCAGGCTTTTTTTTTTTTTTTTTTTTTTTTTTTTAATGTGCTCGACTCCGGGCATAGGCTTCACAGCCTGCTCCCAAGGCTGTTTCTGTCAGCTTAAGAGAGCCCCTTTATAGTGTAGGGGTTTTAAAAAATGTATTTTAAAAGGCTGTATCCAACCCCTGCAGTTTGGAAAGCCTCTCCTGATCTGAATTAACAGTTTGATCTGAGAGTAGAAGAAATAAAATGAGAATAACATCATTGTACTGAAGAAGTCAGACATGATGCAGATCAAATACTGTTTATTTTGTTCCTTTTTAAGTTAATACTAATGAACATATTCTTAAATAGGTTTGTTTCTTGTGTGTGAAGTACTACAACTTGATGACAGTATACTAAAATTATATGCCATACAAACAAATACAGTTCAGGTATGAGCTCATTAGGGTTCATATTGAGTTGGACCAACTGTAATAGGACAGAGAATTTAATGGCTCTGTACGGTTCAAGTTCTGTAAAGACGAAGATGTGTGAATGACAGACAAACCTGCAGCAACTGTATGACACAAATTTTGAGTACATCATGAAGCTTCCTTGCTACTTCTTTGCTACAGAGTGGCGATTGATCTCTTACATTGTAACTCCACGTGTTCTTTATAAAAATGTAGGTTTGCATTATGTATCCATAATGATGATATACAAAACCACGTGGACAGACTTCATTTCTTTTTAAGCACAACACCCATTTAAAAAACGATTTAAAAAATGGTAGGTGGACAGATGAAAAGCTGAATACTCTACTGACACTGATCACACAAAGATACAGTATATGCAAAAATTTACGCAGTTTAGGAAGAAACATTTTCATAAAGATAGCAGAAGCAACTTTTCGTAAGTAAAGCAGCAAATGTAACGCTACGCTAAGGATATTCATGGGAATGATGGCAGGCCAGACATCTAACCACTGGGAGACAGCTTAATAGGTCAAAAAAAGTAAAGAAAGCTGGGATGTTATAACAAGGAAATATGAAGTTCACAAAAGAATGTTTCAAAGGAAAAAGACAAAATTCTTTACTAAACCGTGTTCACCAAAGAGTAGCATTAATACGATGACCCAAGATTTCAAAAATGATAACAGCAAAGAAATTGTTCCACTGGTATGGTTGCACTATATGGCCATAGTTTTAGAAGTTCTGTGAACATGATGTCATTAAGGAAAGAAAAATGAGCAATGAGAGCAAAACCGCCGTCAGTAGTTAAAGTGAGTGTATAATACATCGCAGGGAGTTTTCTTGCAGACTCAGATACTGGCTAGGTCTCTTCTGGCAAAGTGGAGGAAAGGGCAAAGCGTCCAGCGAATTCTATGGAATCATACCATAGAGGCATCACAAACTCGCCATGCACGGCAGAGGAAACTGTAGTCAGAGACATTAACTAACAGAGGTAAAAGTCGAAGCAAGGGTGGGAAATGTAACCAAACAATGTCTGCCAAAGCGACTGCATGCATATGAATGCAATTAGTAACGACGTTGATCAAGGCCAGGCAAATGGCACAGGCAGGGAGAACAGGAACTCACGTGTAAATTTGAGGGTTGGGCTCAGAGAACATAGGTTAAATAATTATCGTTGACACACTGAAGAAATTATACAGGGACATACGGGTCCACACGGGTGAACAGGGCTTCAGGGATGTGGTAATGAGCATATAGAATCATGTCCGGATGGCATGAAGTCAAGAGCTTGAGAAAATCAGGAAAAAGAATGAGGATGTTTCCCAAAACATTAGGATAAACGATGAAATACTGATATCTACATCTGTATCAGTAGGCCTACATACTATGTCCACCGCATAATTTAAGAACGTTGTCTGCAAGGTTTTTGTTATTCAGAAATCCTACACTCTATAAGTTTCCCTTCCTCTGTAGCAAAATTGATTGTTGTCTTGGAGCTGAAGTATTTTTGTTTCTATTCTGTGGATCTCACTCAGTCCAGTAATATCCCAAATAATGTTTTATCTATCTATCAACCTATCTATACACTTAAAATGTGTCTGCAAACTACCCGAAAAGTGCAATCGTATGTAGAATGAAACCGAATACTTTCAATCGT
Source organism: Coenobita brevimanus (assembly GCF_032717465.1). Taxonomy (NCBI): domain Eukaryota; kingdom Metazoa; phylum Arthropoda; class Malacostraca; order Decapoda; family Coenobitidae; genus Coenobita; species Coenobita brevimanus. The sequence continues at coordinate 37,821,509 of NC_137004.1, forward strand.
TTTCTACGAACACCACAGATCTTTAACTACAGAGCCCGCAGTCAGGGAAGGGCACACTATATAATACTATTGCCAATCGCATTCCCACCTTATCGTCCCTTGTCCAGTTATCGCCACCTATAGATCTCTTGTTTACTTTTCGCATGTTTGTGACTTGGTGATAGCGTACTCACCTCGTGATACGTGTGCCCCGCTTTGAGGGTTCGAGCCCATGCCGTGCTATGGTTCTGTAGAGGAAATATAGTCTACGACACTCAGAAACATTGCCAATACAACGCTTCCACATTCATATAACTTACTTTTCAAACATATTCCCGTTCCTCATTCGTACTTCAGTAACATGGGAAAGGTTATTTCTGGTCAAAATTTTTCCTCCGAGAAGGTCCAGTCCTGCAGTGTACATGACAGAATAGCATAGATTGTAAACAGACTACGCAAAAGATACACCTTCAAAGTAATACATATATATATACACCGGCTTCTCAAAGCTCAGACGAAAAAATAGAAACATTCTATGACATCTCCCAGATTATGGAAGAAAAGACTACACAGTAACTTAATGCAAAAGTTGGCAAATCGAAAAATGGAGAAGCATGTATGGGAATATACGAAGTGGAAGAAAGGAATGACAGAGCGAAAGTAGTGGTAAATTTTGCTGAAACGTATAACATGAAAATGATGAACACACTCTTTCACAAAAGAAAAGGGAGAAAATTGACCTGGAGAAGTCCAAATGGAGAAACAAAGAATGAAACTGACTGAATTATTGCAGTTACGAATAACATGATCATAAATGTCGCAGTTATCAACAAAGTTTATATAGGTAGTGATCACAGAACAGTGGGTTGCACAGCCAGGTTCACTTTCAGAAGTGAAAGAAAGAAGCTGATTAAACATTAAAAGATATATCCAATAAAAATAAACGAAAACAAAGAAGCCTTTCAGTTAGATATAACGAACAGATTTCAGCAGTAATTTACGCGGAGTGTGACACTGAGGAGTTGAATGATGGACTAACAAAAGTGCTATGAGAAACAGTAGAGGTAGTAGGGAAGGCTAATACAACCAAAGCCAACAAAGATTCAAAAATGACCCTCGAGCTCATGAAAAGAAGAAAGATGAAAGTAAAAACAAAGAAAGATGAAACAGAAAGAGCGGAATTGAATAAGCTTATCAACAGGAAACAGAGAGAAGAAAAAAGAAAGAGAAACATGGATCAGCTAAAAGAAACCATCAAAAAAGGAAGTCTGAAACAGGTCCGAAGTAAAGTGGCATTAAGAAAGCAACAAATTATAATCACTGAAAGACAAAATCGGTTATGTCATTAAATGCAGAGATAGGATGATGAAGCTGAAAATTTTTACAGAGTTGTATGCATCAAAGACAGTAATGCCAGTAGCTAATTTTTCAGTCGACACAAGTGAAATACCTGAGGTAGCACCAGTCGAAGTACACATTAAAAGTATGAAAAGAGAGAAAATCCCAGAAGATGGAATAGTTGGAGATTTCCTATCAGATGTAAGGGTAGAAGTACAAAACAGGCTCGCCCACTAATTTAGTCAGTGTAGCCTATAAAGTAGGAGAAAATCCCCAAAACATGGTGTAATCCAATAGTTAATATGCTTTACAAAAACAGGCGACTCAAAAGATCTTAGTAACTATCGACCAATTAGCTTATTACCAGTTATTAACAAATTCTTCATTAAAGTCCTTACAAACAGAATAACAACAAATTTGGAAAACCAACCTCGTGAAAAGGCAGGATTCCGAAGCGGGTATTCGACTACTGATCATCTAAACACAGTGAATCAGCTAACTGAGAAAATTGCAGAATATAATAAACCACCGTGTTTAGGTTTTGCTGATTACGAAAAGGCTTTCGACTCAGTGGAGCACATAATAATACTAAATTCATTGCGGGAACAAGGAGTAAATGAGAACACTGTACAACTTCTCGAAAGCATAATATAAAGAGGGAGCTGGTACTGTTAAATTACATAAAGACTCGGAAAAAAAATTAAGAGTGAGAAGGGCGTGCGTCAGGCAGACAATTTCACCAAAATTATTAATGCCTAGAAAATACTTTCAGAAAGCTAGACTGGGAAAAAGAAGGAGTAAACGTAGTTGGAGAAAACGTAAACCATTTAATATTTGCAGATGACATTGTCCTAATCTCAGAAACAGCAGACATTGCAAGAAATATTAAGTGACCTAAATAAAGTCTCAAAGTAGGGCTAAAGATGAACTAGAGTAAAATTAAAATAATGTTTAATCCACAAACACGAAAGAGCGTCATCAGAATTATCGAAGAAATTCTTGAAGTCGAGGAGCACCTTTAGTTGGGGCATAATTATGTTAAAACTAACGAAAGACCATGATAGATGAATTAAAAGGCGCTTTACAACTGGATGGCAGGCTTTCGATGAACACAGAGATATCATGAAAAGTAGCTTGCCAACATGTGTGAAACGGAGAGTATATAATGAATGTATACTCCTAGCTATGACGTATAATTGTGAGACCAGCAAACTGAGAAACTTGATGGAAAACCAACTAATTCGTTCTCAAAGAGCGATGGATAGGTAGTGTTGTGAATATCTACAGTATAAGAGACAGGAAAGTTTTAACTTGGGTGAGAGAGCCAACTGAAGTCAAAGACATTATAAAAGAACAGAAATGGAGGTGGGCAGGTCATGTACCAAGAATTAGGGATAACCGATGGAGCAAGAGGCTGACGGACTGGACTCCAAGAGATTGTAAGCGTAGCAGAAAAAGGCCGGACAGGAGGCGGCGAGATGAGATGGACAAGTCTGCAGGCAAAACGTGGCAGAGATTGACTTAGTCAAGGAATTCGTGGAAAAGGATGAGGGAGGCGGTTGTTCAGCAGTGGACCTACGATGGATGATGATGATGATGATGATGATGATAATGATAGATAGATAGATATAGATATAGATAGATAGATAGATAGACAGATAGATAATACCGCCCTTCTTTACAATGTGTTCTCAGCGTACTATCACTTGTCACTTAAGCACCAACCAACATTCCTACCGTCTCACCACCACTCGTAATTGTTCCTCATGTTTGACTTACTGGCAAGATTACAGTTCCCGGATTCACAGGATATACAGTAGAGTTGTATTCTAAGTGGTTTTGGAGATTCCAGAACACCTCTTCCTTAGTGTTGTATTCTGCACATTGTCCCTCAGTATCCTCTTGTACAATATGTTACTGATGCAAGTTATGTCGTTATTAAAACGATATAAGTAGCTTACAGTGTTGAATAATAACATGCGAAATACAGTAAGTCGGTGACAAAGAATTGCTACAAAACATCTCATGTCACTTAGAATATGGCCCACAGGCCTACTTCCGCTATGTCCCTCTATCCATTATCTTCGTGCTCATTCTACTCATTCCATCTTCCCACGCTACCCACTTCTGAGCTGATATTGTGAATATCATATAGTGTAAGTGATTGCCAGGCCATCCAGCCAACATACAACGTCAATCTCCACAGGGTATACTGTCCTTCCTCACTCCTTTCCACCCATCCTACCCAGACCTGACGGGATATCATAGAAACATATTCACTGGTGGGAATCGTTTTTGTCACACACCTTCATAAACAAGGCCTAAAGCGATCGGTATTCATCTGAAATTGATTTGACTTGCTCTGACTGAATCTGAACATGGCTGGAACGATCTTAATAAAAACAAAAAAAATGGATATCACAGTACATGAAGTGACTTATATCAACCTGCCCTAACCACACCGAACCAGCTGGCGATTATGCCGGATGAAATTATGCCAGCTGACGGTTATACCAGTTATAGTTAGGCAATTAACGAATGCTCTTTTTAAGTTATTCTTGCAGGTTCTTTGGTATAGGTGTTCTCCATAGTTCTATACAGCCCCCCCCCTTCAAAAAAAAAAAAAAGGAAAAACAGAGATGCACAACATAGCACTCAAATTAAAACAAAATTAAGTTTCTTAGCAGAATTTGTGCTTTGGCTGCCTATGTTCCTCCCGCATATACTGTACATATGTACAGTATATCAGTACATCTATCTGTTTATCTTTCTATCTATCTGTCCGTCTGTCTTTCACCCTTTCTCCTTGACCTACAGCTGGGCAAGATGGGTTGGTGCGTGGCAGCGTATGGGGTTCACGTGCTTATCACACCCTGACCACGGAACCAACCAAACATCTACTTTGCCTCACCCTACACCCCGCCCTACATTGTGCTCTCTCTCTCTCTCTCTCTCTCTCTCTGACCTGCAGCTGTGCGGGGTGTGGCAGGGTATGGAGTTCACGTGGCCATCACACCCTGTCCACTGAACCAGCCAGACTTTGCCATAAAACTGTTATCGCGGCATCTCAAACAAGTCACTTTCTTCTCCCATCCAAGTTTTCATGCATGTACTATAGTCGGTTTCTCTTCATCCGACGGAACTGGGCCACTCCCGCAACTTAAATACCAAGTTGTGGTTGCAAGAAATTCGATGGGTCTTAGTTAGGAGGCAAAAAGAGTCCCCTTGATTATTGTGGTTCATTCAGTTCAATACGGAGGAGATTTTCGTCCTTTTGCAGCCTATTTCCCCGTAGCTCAGTGTCATAATAAAACAGTACTACGGCTCTACATCCTTTCCAAAGCACCTCTGACTGCCTAGTACCTTATTCTAGTGTTAATCTCCCGTTACAATTCGCATTCAAGATGGAGCGACGGCAATTGTAGTCATAGTAAACAGAGTATGGGCAAATCGTCCTTCCAGTCTGACTACACTTGGCCATCAACTGAAAGAGATCTTAAGTTCAGAATAATTGCGCTTCTCCATCTTTTGTTTCGTTCGCTATTTATCAGGTCTGTCTGTTGTGTCAGGTATCATTATAATTTCTCCTTCATGCTCCACTTATCTTTGACTATATTTGTCGTTTACTGGCTTTATTCGTTGCTATAATCACCGTTCTCTCTCTCTCTCTCTCTCTCTCTCTCTCTCTCTGATTGATAGATACATACATAGATGAACAGGAAGATGGAGAGAGAGAAAAAAAAGAACCATTTTCCTGTCAAACCATCTCTATCTATCCATCTTTTATCTATCTATCTATCTGTCTATCTATGTTTGTCTCTATAGTTATGTCTCATTATCTGTGTAGCTGTCTATCTGTCTATCTGTTTATCTGTCTGTCTGTCTGCCTGTCTGTCTAACTATCTATCTATCCATCCGTACCCCGTTGAGAACACATCCTTTATGCATGACTTCCGTTCTGTGCTTTACGTTCTGTATCACTAAACCCTCCGTCCCAGCATAACACACACACACACACACACACACACACACACTAACACACAACCGCCTCCCTGTACCTTGCCCGTGCTTCCTCCTTCAGGTGTACCCGGCTACTACGGGGAGGTCACGAGGGCCAGGTGTGGTTCCGGTACAGTGGTTGACCTTGGTGTATGGGTGGTCTGCCCCTTCCTTTTTTATTATTGTTATTTTGTTTCGTTTCAAAGCAAGTATATTTTGCACAGCTCAGCCCATTTACAAGTCTCAATCAGTTGTTGTAAACTTTAGTGCGCGGTGTATACATTACCTATACATTGTGAAAGTTTTAAGATGTACAGAAGCTGATAGAAGCATACCGTATATATTTTATTATTTATTCTGACTTGGCTAAAGAGAATGCACAGTACATTTTCTTTTTTCATAAATATACTGTTCCGTTTAGATTGTAATCAGAATAGTTTATGTGTTACCATTTGCGGGGACTTGGGAGTATCTGAAGAGATTCATGAGGATTTTGAGTTCATCAAGGGGAGGGAATGCAGTGAAAACAGCTAAAAAATTTTGGTCGTCTGGGTTAAGACGCTCGAGCCTGATGTTGCCAGTAAGAATAAATGGCTGTTAGCTCACCTTAAATATCTGGATTAAGTAGCCTAGCCCCGGGCCCCTACGTTACTGAGGCAAGTAAGGCACGGATATATATATATATAATTTTTTTTTTCTTCAGTGCATCCTCCTTTGCTGGAGCTTGGAGTTTGGGGGCTGAAAAGGACGTCGGCTGTGGTTATTGTTGTGCGGTGTTTTCATGCAGCCCACACACACACACACACACACACACACACACACACACACCTCTCTCTCTCTCTCTCTCTCTCTCTCTCTCCATCACGTGACCATCCAGCGACCTCCACCTAACCCAAATCAGGTCATCCTCAGGGTAGGCTTATGTCTTATCACCTGATGCATAAAATATCTTGAACCTAAGTTATACAGAAAAACTGTATCATTTTTACTCTTATCCTCACCCTTATAGTTCCCCAAAAATTCTAAATCCTAGCTAGAGTATGTTAAAATTTAAAAAAAAAAATCAAATTAAACGACACACATTTCTTATAATAATTCGCATTGACGGGAATTTCTTTACTGTAAACATTGGTTAAGATGGTTTATAAATATGGTCTCAGGTAGGCCTCAGGGTGGGTAAGAAATGAGAATGTGGAGCATCAAGGTTGGAATTAACCCGTTTAGTATGAGCGTTGTTGCTAACCTCTGATAGCAGAAATATTAACCATCTTAATATAGTTAACGCTAGACAATTTTATTCGGCTTATGTTAAATCTTCCTAAAGCTGGATGCAATCGTTTAGTAAGTGAAAGTAAAATAATTATCACGGCCTCAACTGAAAGCGATAATAATTCTCTGATTTTTTTAAATTGGGCAAAAGAAACAATGTAGCTGAATACAAATAGTCTGTCGGTAGCAGGAATAAAACGTAGATCCGCCGGGCCCGAAAAAACGGTTGGATGGATAGATAAATAGGAAGACAGACAGATAGATAGTCAGATGAATAGAGATACTTTTCAATGGTATAGCCTGAGCATCCAGGTCGTGTTTCTTTTTTTTTGGGGGGGGGAGAATGAAATTACTGGGCGGAAGCAGAAATAAAAATAAAAAGTACAACGGAGAATGGGCTAATGACACACACATGCCACGTGAAACTGCCGTCAATCATACACGGTCACTAGATGCCGGGAGGACTTAACAAAAAAAGGAAAAAAAGAAAAGAAAGAAAAATGATCCGCAAGTTCCAAGGCCACCCTTAAACTGAATGAGTTCGTCGAGAGTGAGGAAGAATAAAAAGTAGTTAAAACCTCACTGTGAGGAAAGTGGATGCTGAGGATTTACTTTTGTTACTCCTTGGACGACGAGAGGGCAGTCTTTAGATGAATAAAATCGTCTGGAGATAGCAAGAATAAAATACATATATATAGCTGAAATTCCCAGCTTCTTTAGAGAGTCACTGGGTGTTGTTTTCATCCCTCAGACGATTAGTGGCCCACCCCTGAGCTGAATAAAATCGCCTGGTGAAGCACGAATGAAAAAAAAAAAAAAAAAAGCTGTGACACCCGTTAGATATCGATAAAGAGTTGTTTGGGATATGAGTCAGAGGAGAACGTGGAGAGTACATGGGGAAGTTCCACTTACAGTTTATCAGACCAAAAAAACTGGTTACGTGTGTGTGTGTGTGTGTGTGTAACCTATGTTCGTGTAGCATGTGTTTATTCAACCAGTGTACAGTGCGTTGCAGCCTGTGTGTAACATATGCGTATGACCTGTGTGCTGTAACCGAGTGTGTGAGGGCTGTGTGTCTGTGCAACGTGTGTGTGTGTGTGTGTGTGTGTTAATTGAATGGCGTCCTTTAATTTCACTCTTGCTACCCCCGGACGATTCCATTCAACTTAGCAAAAAAAAAAAAAAAAAAAAAAAAAATTAAAAGGACAAGAACATTCCTCAACATTTCGGTAATTTACGTCAAAAGATGATAATGAATTCGTGAGTTACCAGGTAAAATCCATCTACAGTAACCAACCACTGGAGCCAGCCAACACTCTCCACCAATCACAAGGCTCCCCTTACTTTCCTTCCATGACGTCACACTTTTACTATCCGAGTGCATGTATCGTACGCTGCTTTACAATTTACGACCATTCGGATTTTAATTCTAAATTCGTACAGCATTGGAGCCTTCGTAGCATCTCTTCCTTGGCGATTCAAACAAACTATAATATTCTGTGATATGTTATTTGTATCTTCCTACCATACACGCAGATATCATTGTATAATATGTACAAAATAGCCGAGGAAGAGGCATGATGAAATCCTTGTATAAGCGACAACACATGTTACTATGTTGCCGCCGGGAACCGTAACCTATATTTACTTACTGTATAACTTTGTTCCCCTTCGCAGTGAATATTCCCTATCGCTGGAAGGACAAGGATGAAGAGCCCAGGATTTTCCCATTTATCTCACTACTTGGGCAAAATACAAATCTGAGTTCTATCTATCTATCTATTGCCAGACGCCATAGTCCCGCACGGGGTGGCCACTTGACTCTGAGTTATTTGTTTTACAGGGAGGGGCACTAACCCTCCACCAACCCACTTGACACGTAGGGAGCACGTATGGTTTGGTTATATGTTTGAGTTACGGGGTGAAAATCATATTCGGTTGTTGCGTGTAAAATCTTCCGCCCTTGACAGCCGGGGAAAAGCAAACTCGAGATATCACGATTCACTGTACCCTGAGTTCAAGGCTACGTTCTCTGATTATTAGTGACAGGACATGACAGCGAGATTCTTGCTACGTTGTGATTACTCGGGGAAATATAAACAGCAGTTCACCTCCTCACTGCGATGGTGATTTTTCTGATGTTCATACGATTTTATTCCGCTCAAGAAGGCCTCCTCTGACTGAAGGGGAAAAAAAAATCCTTGAATCCACAGAACACAGTACCGTCTAACATCTGCTATATTCGTACTAAGACCAGACGATTTTATCCTCTAGTGAAGGAGAGGTTAAAAAAAAAGGGGGGGTTTTGCCGTTGCCGTTTTTCGCGACTTCACATTATACACAATGGTTGTTATTTGTTGTGCAGTCACCTCGGAGCGATATCCACACACACACACACACAGGAAGAAGAAAAACAGAGGAGAGAGGTAGGAAAAAGGAAAGTAGGGTGAAGAGAGGTAAACAGAGGGAGGAAGTGGTAAGAAATGAAGAGGTAAGTAAACAGAGAGAGAGAGAGAGGAGGGGGGGGGTTGTGTAGACCTTTAATTGGCTTTCTCTTACAGCACCGATTGATGGAGTAGGATTTGTGACCCACTGATTTTCTATCCATCTAGAGCTGGGCCAGGAATCGCTAACAGACTTACGATCAAATGTCTTGCGTAACTAAGACATATTCCAGTAAGGTCAAGGTAGGGGGAAATGCAGAAATTTCGTTTGTCTCTTGTTTCTTCTACAAAATCAAATCTTGTAGATCCTGGAGACAGTCGATCTCGTGGGCCGTATGCTCAAAACTAACATGGCGAGTTTTATACGATAATATTCGAAAGCTAATTATTCCGTACCGTACCATGCTGCAGTCTATAATGTGGGACGCAGGATAATCAGATCTAGCAGTCACAGAGGTCCCACTGTCAAATGACCGTAAAAAAATAAATAAATAAACTTCCTCTCCCATCACGACATTTAGAGAACACTGCCGTTACTCAAGCGTTTCTGAATTCGACCTCTGATTAAAACACACACACACACACACACAAGTTGTCAGTGGTGGATTCGCTTGACCTCCATTTCGAATTGCGCATGGAATATTGCAACGTCGCCTGGATTTATGCGTGCAAATGTTCGACTGTACGGAGGTAGAAGCCTAATGGTCAACGGTAACACCCAAACCCATTTTATCCCTTTCGAGGTGTCGGGGACCGTGGCTAGGCTTCCGTAGTACATGAAGGAATAGATAAAGGCAATCAAAAAGCAAAAAAAAAAAAAGGGGGGGAAGGGGAGGGGAGGGAGGCGGGGTGAACTAAAATACTAGATAACCCGGTCGACAGTCATTAATATTGGCCGCATAATTGATCTTGTACCGTAGACGTTCATAATTCCCTCCCTAGACGAAGAAAGTTCCTATAGATGGACAATTGTAAGTTAAAGAGGGGATAGTATTGCTATTGCATCAGTGATGAAATCATACACTTTTACGCAGGCTACTTTTTTTTAATAGATTTTTTTTTTCTTATATTATGCTAGTAGAAACCAGCTCGGTTTCGTACATCATTTTACTTCGATTTTTTGTCAAATGTTCTTAGCGACAAGAAATCGTTCGTTCGTTCGTTTTAAGATTACCTCCACCTATAGTAGAGGCCGGGCCATATATTAGCCCGGTCGAGCTTTTTCATACCCGGGGGGAAGACAGAGCCTAGGGGGTCCTGAGGAGCCGCCCAGCACACACGCTCTGTCTTCTGCTGTGTGTGTGTGTGTGTGTGTGTGTGTGTGTGTGTGACGAGACATTGATAGACAAGAGATACTGATAGTTGTACAAGAAAGCTGGAGTTTTCTTGGGAAGCCTAGATTTTTCATTTTATATAAATACCTTGCAGTAGAATTAACCATTATTAAATCGTACCACAGTGATGTATATGATCTTTTCTTTAACACCTTTCCAAATCCGTTTTATCTATTTTATGGCAGGCCGGCCGTTATGCTATGAACTAATCGGTCTGGCAGACTAATATACAGTACAGTCATCATCATCATCATCATCATCAGCAGCAGCAGCAACCGTAACTTTTCCCACTCTTGGATGAGGCGAGGTACTGAAAGCCTCAGAGCCAGAGGAAAACCCATGGTAGAAAACTATCCAGGGTTTGTCCAACGGTATGGTCCGCACTTCCACCCACTCACCATTCAAGCTCTCGGAATCCTGACTCCACCACACTGGCATAACCATCCACATTAAGGCGTTTCATACCATCTACTATAATACCAAGAGTCAGTCTGACAACATCACTCTACCATGAAAGAACGCGTGCCAAACCCTTGTCATCATGCAATCCTCGCAAAAATTTTTTCAACCAACTTCATTCGCCGTTACCTCCTCAACACTGTATACCTCACTCATTTATACGGTGTTTTGTTTACCAACCAAGCCGTCTTTGCTATCCTTGTCTTACTCTAGTGCAGGGGTTCCCAACCTGGGGTAAATTACCCCAAGTGGGGTAATTTGGTCTTTTGTGAAGGGTAATGGGGGAGGTAACAAAAAAAATAAATAAATAAAAATCATACCAGTTATGATAGACTTTCAGACCTATACTAAAATTCAGAGATGAATGTTTAAAGTCATGTTTATTTGGTATCAGTGTTAATAATAAAAATAAATTACTCCTTGCAATAACTCTCTTGGTTTTAGCCTAACCTTTAATTAAGTCCTACATTCAAACTAAAATCTAGGCATCAAAATGTTAAGCAGCTAAAATGCAATTGTGGAAACATAAGCAATGAGGGGTAATGAGTGAAGGGAGGTGTGGAAAATGGGGTAATGGGTAAATAAAGGTTGGGAACCCCTGCTCTAGTGGTTCATTTACAATGTTAAAGAAGCTTTCTAGTATGGGCCAACTGACCTACAGCAGTTATGCTCTCTTGTGGTTTTAATGTTCATGTATTGTGTTCACAGTCCGGTCTGATGGTGTACATGGTGTGGGGTTCACATTACCTTTCCCCCCCTTATCTGCGCACGCAGATGTAAACATCCTCCCATACCCTTCCTCCCCTGTCTTTATCAGTGTCTCTTCCCTTGTCCCAGCTATTCCGCCTCCACTGTGTTTCAACTTACGGTAGTACACAGGTCAAATATTGTAAAAATAAAAAAATAAAAATGTCAAATTTCTTGTAACAACTATGGCAATGTTTTTTTTTTTCGTCAGAGCGATGACCGACTGACGAAACATTGAGAGCACCACGAGTGATGCAGATTAGGCAAACGGAGCATGTGTTTTGTCATCTGTTTAGTTTACTGCAAAGACTGAATTTTTGTCTAATATGTGACGCTTGCCATTGAGCCTGATACAAACTTCTTGGTAAATCGTGCAATAATTTCTCAAGAGCTAGTTAGAGGGTATCATCCAGACACACCCCAATCCTTCTAGACGTTAGCCAATCAGACCCGAGGGTCGACAGGTACTGGCCAATCAGATGCCTGGCCGGCCAGAGTCTTCCATGACGTCACGCGCGGCTTTTAAGTGAACGAGAAATAGTGAATCGATTTTTCCTTTAAACATCACTGACATATACTGCTAATAAAACTTAATTGCTTACTAATGCAGTATCAGTTCATACTAATGTGTGTGAAATGCTACTATAATATGATGTATATGCTAAATGTAACTTAGTGACCACAGAAAAGAAATGCGGCATTGAACGAAAAACTGTGGAAAACGTAAGATCTTCAGGTGACCGGTATATAAACTGGAGACAGCACATTGATTATCGTTCACTGGAGGTTTAGTTGTGTGGGGAAGGTGTGTGGATACCGACGCTTGTTTCGTCAAAGGTAATACTTTATTACTTAGTTTTCTTTGTTGATTAATATTAATACCCACATCCGAATGACGTTTTGATGAGTAATCTCAGAACTGTACACAGCATCCAGTCAAACAGTATTGCCGCGATCGACCTAAAAAAAAAAGCAAGTACATGTCGTCACTGCATTAATTGTGCCACATGTCCCCCAAAAATTACGTTGCATTTTTACGGCTGTGTGAGCACATTAGTGCAGTACGTCCTGAGCTTCATGCTTGTACAAGTCTTGTACAAGTTGATTGTAATGTCATTGATTTTTTTTTCTTGAGTTTTGGCGACTACCGTTACGCATGAATGCTAACCCTGTGCTTGATTTTTTATTGTAGTTAATGCACATATAATGCTTGAAATTTGTGCCATTGTATCACCATACATTCACCTATATCAGTATATCTTGGCGCGTTTGACTCGGGTGATGTTGCGCAACGTTTTTTTTTTTTTTTTCTGCTGTGATTGTGTCATTTACATTGCAACGTAATTCTCACAGTGCAATGACGCGTTTTAAAATTATTATCAATTTTAAATTCAGGTTAGGATAAACTCCTGTTGAAGGAATAAGCATGTCTCCATTAAATCCTTCACTTCAGGGACGATTTTTTCCCGCATTTTGCCCATCAGCACATAAAGGATTCCTGGAAATTCGAAGCTTATGAAATTACAGGAACTGCTTAAAATGTACATGGCTTTCCAACGTCAAACGAAATCCCTGGACCCGGATTCACAAATTTACGTGCTTGGTTTTCGGAGGATGGACGGTGAGGGTGTAGAATTTTCCCATGTTTCTGATCTTGGAAAAATAAGTCTAGTTACGAGAGAAATACAATCTTGTTTGCATGAAGGACAAGGAAAAGAGTGTAGAAGCTTCCCACTTCTTTTGTGTTCCCGTAAAAAATAGACCCTGGTTATGGCCTAAGGTGTAGTGAGATAGCCAGCAATTTATCTTAACCGCTTTAGGTCCACGACGTATTTTCAGTTTTACTCCTGCTTCCACCAGATAATGTTATTCAGCTTAAGGCTTTTTCTTTTTTTCTCTGTTAATGGAAGGGTTACATACAACCTTCGTTAATCCCTAGAATGCGAGAGGCCCCTTTATAAGTTGGACAAAATCGTCTGGAGGTAGCAAGAGGGAACTAGAATAAGGCGTCATCGAATTGGAGATATGAAGTTTATATGTGTATGCCCTCTCATGACCACGCTATCGACTCAGGCATGATAAGAGGTGGAAATAAGTCACGTGTTTATCACCAGGTACGAAAAATGATCAACCACTCCAAGCCGATGACTTAGTTTTTATCTTGTTCTTGCTGTCTGACGATTTTTTTTTTATTCAGCTTATGAGACTTCGAAGTGACAGTGTTGGATATGTTCTTCATTATTCACGTTTTTTTTTTTTTTCCCTCTGTACGCAGAACAAAATCATCTGGAGATAGCGAGAAGGTAAACACACACACACACACACACACACACCTGATTGCAATATATAACCAAGACGCCCTTTTTTTTTTTTTTTTTTTTTTTCCTTTTCCCTCTACAAGTTCATGTGTTGAAGTTCTCAGGTGCAGTGAACATTGCTAATCGGGGGCGAAATTATAACGCACCAAAAATATACGATCGATTCCCTGTCGTAGCATTTTTTTTTTTTTTTTTTTTGTACACAGGAAAATACTGTATTTCTCTCTCTCTCTCTCTCTCTCTCTCTCTCTCTCTCTCTCTCTCAGATATAACCTGCAATAATTTTCCTGTTTAATTTAGACATGGAAAAAAAAAATCAGCACTTCCGTATCCTTGTCCTTGCAGCAAAAAATGTCATACTTAGAAAGGAAATTAATCTTAAGTTTGTGAATTAAACTCCGGAGACGGTACCCTCGCAACTGAGAGGATGAGGAGGAGGAGGTGTGGATAGTAGGCGAGAGGAGGGGAGGAAGAGGAAAGGTCACAGCGGTAGTGAAGGTTGGCTGGTATCCGTGCACTTTGTTAACCTCCTCCTGTGCTGGAGAGAGACGCCTTCAAGTGGTGGCACCGATGTTACTGCCCTATTGTACAAATTTCCCTCATTTACATTTCTGTTTCCCAAAAGGAGGACGGTGGTCTGCAAGAACAGAGCATATTCAGCCTGCAGTCCACTGGGTTCGCATTCAGTTGAGGCTGGGGTTGCAGCTACTGTACTGCCACAGCATCAGCTAATAATAGTAGTAGTATTCATAGTGCCTGTAGTAGTAGTACAGCAGCAGTAGTAGTAGTAGTTCGGTGACGCCTTTTTAAAATTCCTGTTTCCTCCAAACGATTTTTGAAAACTTGGATAGATCTCATATTGCATGGATGAATCTAACTCTCCACCTGAAATATATATATATATATATATATATATATATATATATATATATATATATATATATATATCATATGTCGCCCCATGAGGAACGCAGGAGCCCGGGGCTAGGCAAGTTGGTCCTGACATTTAAGATGAGAGTGACCAGCCTCACTCATCCCTGAGTGGCATTACGTGTGCAGTAAACCCCAACCAACCCTTGGATATAAACCTTCACCAGCTCAATACTGAGTGATAGTCACCGGAGTGATACTTGTACCTCCTTCGGCCCGAGGATTTATATTTATAGTTTTATTCTTGCTAACCTTTACGATTTTCTTTAGCTTGGGGAGATCTTACATGGTGGAGAAGGATTATAAAGCTTGTATCTAACCCCCTTTACTGATGGGTCAATGTTTCCCTAAAGTTATATAAAGTAAAATTTGTGGAAACAAGTATGAAGTAAAATGCGCGTCATAATAGTGAAGAGATTTAGCTTACCCCTTAACTGTGAAAAGGTCATGTTAAGTTTTTACTCTTGTTTCCAGACGGTGTGTGTGTGTGTGTGTGTGTGTGTGTGTGTGTGTGTGTGTGTGTGTGTGTGTGTGTGTCATACAACGTCAGAACTCACCAACAGCCCCTTCGTTATCGATACGGCTCAAGTATTCCATTCCTGCTGACACCAGACGGTTTTATTCAGCCGAGAATAAGACCCAGGAGCCTGAGAATGTGATCCTTTTCAGTTCAATCACACATTTTTCCTCATAATTCTTGGTAACTCCTGGCGATTTTAACCTGCAAGTGATGTTTAGTGTTGAAGGGTTTGATGAAGTCTATCTAACCCCTCCAGTTCGATGTCTTTCCAGAGCTAAATGAAATCGCCTGGAGACAGCCAAAACAAACAAATAATAATGATAATTTAGTAGTAGTAATAATAATAATAATACATCATCAGTCAGGAGAGGTAATGCCAAAACTGACCATATATTAATGAGCCCAGCCGTACTTCCTTGCCGTGTGGTATGAGAAGCAGGAAGAAGGAAGGATGGTAAGGAAGTATAGGGGCTGGTTTTTTAGCGGATTGACCCTGACCACCCTTCCCAGCCATCATATTAACTCTGGCTCCCATACTCTCTCTCTCTCTCTCTCTCTCTCTCTCTCTCTCTCTCTCTCTCTCTCTCTCTCTCTGTGAAAATTAGTAGTGTTAGGGTACGATTGTGTGGTGTAGGTTAGTGTTGGAGTTAAGGGCTCTTCTGTGAGACTAGATAAATAAACTGATTTCAGGGTGGTAGCACTCTCCTACCTCCATTACAATATACTGAGAGAGAGAGAGAGAGAGAGAGAGAGAGAGAGATTTGGTACCATGAAAAAAATGAAAGGGAGTATTACGAAGCCACGCCATACATACACACAGAGAGAGGTGCGCAGTACAGGTTATCGGTTGTGATGCGTGGCACAGTGGAGGTCATGTGGTATTATAATTATGCCTCCAAGGTGCTACCTGAGTGGTCATGGTGACTTTTAAAAGTTATCGTAAACAAGTAACTATGCTAATCTAATATGATGAAAAGAAGTATGTAAATTTAAGAAATGTGATTGGATATATATAGATAAAAAAAGCTGACTGAAAAGTAGTAAATAAATGTAACGATTTAAAGAAATAGGTAGATAGGTTAATTGACTGATTGATAATGAGATGGTATGGACATCTATCAAGCATGCATGTGGATAGGGTGGCAAAGAAAGTCTGAAAGGAAGATGGAAGGTAATGTTGAAAGTGGCAAGCCTTGTATGGTAACCGGAGTGGAGTGAAGGAGTATGCTGGTGGGAAAGTTGGTGGAGTAGACTGAGAGACTGAAATAGATACTGTGCGTCTGTGAGGACACGTAGACTTTAAGAGTTTAAGCGGTTGTTATGGTCAGCTTCTTTTGGGATGTTTCCTGCAAGAGGTTGCAAGGCGTTGATGGTGACGATATCCATATTTATCGAGTTCATCTAAAACACTCATTTTTTTTAAATCGAAACTTTCGTCATAGTGGTTTATCGTGCTATCGCCAGCAGTAATTCATACAGCCTTGCGTCAGTAGGAACATCCCCAGAATTGTTAATAATTATCGCTCTAACTTTTCTGTAGAGACAGCTTTTGACTTCTAGGAGCTGCCTAGCATGGGCCAACCGGCCTACTGCAGTTATCCTCTCTTCTTATGTTCTTATGTTCCAAAGCTATTTCTTCTGCACATTCCACCAGATTATCATCATGCATGTCGCTGATAATGAAGTTGATAATAAAACGATATAAATACCAAACAGCAGAAATGTTGAGCTGCTCTATGCACAATAAA
Organism: Coenobita brevimanus; assembly: GCF_032717465.1. Lineage (NCBI taxonomy): Eukaryota > Metazoa > Arthropoda > Malacostraca > Decapoda > Coenobitidae > Coenobita > Coenobita brevimanus. The sequence continues at coordinate 37,838,594 of NC_137004.1, forward strand.
TCGCCAGGAATACTATGCACAATAAATCGCCAGGAAAATACGACCCAGCATTGAAACCATAGCCAGTTCCATCTGCGGTGACGGAGGTAACAGGTGTGTGATGATCTTCGTTTTACGCCCGGTTCACCAGAGCATGGTTGTAAAAAACTGCACTGTCCGGAAGATCATTGCAATAATCAAATCAGAATGGACATACAAAACCAAAGAAATAGTGTAACCAACTTTTAAGGGCCGATCTGTATTCACTACACCATCCCCCTATGAGGATTCCAATAAAGAAGTGAATGAGCCAAAAGTGTATACTCGATGTGACTCATGCATTTGTCACGCCCAGCAAAGCATTATCATGTGAACTGGGTCCAGAGGTCAGTGGCCGCGTGTATCCAAGCATGTGGTACACTGCAGAGTGGGCAATAACTTCTTTATCGTCCTCATTCCACCGCCTGTGATTATAGAATTACTGAAAAATATTGAGTAATCAGTCAATGGTGAAAGCAAGGTCACTTCTAGCTTAGGAGTGTGTAAGGTATATGGTATACAAATATTTAAACTTTCATAGCAGGCGATGGTACAGTATGTTTATCGGAAAGGATCCACAAAGCTAATAGCTCAGTTCATCGGTTGAAGAGTTGCTTCTCACACCGTACACTGTGCCGCAGGTACAGTGAATAACCGATGCTCTATTGTCATACCTCAGTGATATCAGTGAGTTGTCGAGGGGTAGAGCAATGGATTGCTGAACGATCACGAGGGGCATCCCAGTCTTTGCCAGGAAATGATTTGGGATATGAATTTCGTTAAAACTTAGTTGATCCACCGCAGGACTTACTGGCAGGTTATTAAATCACCTCCGTCCCCCCCGCGCCGACACTAATCTTGAATACGTTAAGCCTTAGCATGTATTCAGTACGGATATTGGTTATTAGCGACCAAGCAATGTCATTCGGAATCAGATACGTGAAAGGGAAGGAAACAACTTTCTATCTCTATCCGCTATCCCGTACAGAAAGTCTCGGAAATCCCTATCATATTATCCAAGCAGTTTAGCTTTATATAAAACACATTCTTTTCCATTCTCTTATGATCATTGTTTTTGTAAAATCAACAGTTGTAACAAGACCAGTTGTTTCATAGTTACATGTGCAGATTTCTGATCCTTTGAATTCAGTGTCTCATACTTTGTCTTCGTACTCAAGATTTTCTTCTTCGGCATTTCCATCCACTCCATATAGCTACAAAGGTTTTTTCATCCACTCCATAGCTACAAAGGTTTTACCTTGACCTCTGACCTAGTGCGATAACACTGATAAGTGAAATGGTTGTGCCTCCAAATTCCCTTAGGAACTCTATTTTTCTAGGTTTATCATTCACCACTCATAGGCAATCACGACCATCAACTTCGTCCACTAACATCAGATAAATGTTTTCATTTCTTAATTTCTGTTTTCTTCGCTCTGAAGAAGTGTGATTTGAACTTGTGAGTTCTTACAAGTTTTTCCCCCTGTCAGTTTCATCCACTGCGTAATCGATACCATACTTAGGTTATCTGTGCTTATGACCTCTGTACGATAACAATTATGAGTGGCAGTGTGGTTGCCGGGCTGTGAAAAGTGTGGTGAATGAACAAGGAGATGGTTACCGAGATGATGATGATGAGACTGGCGAAAGATGCTACGGTTCGTGTTGCCCCTTTCATGCTCAGGACAACTCTAGTGTGATAGCCCAGTTGATAACAGAGTTTTCAGCAGTCATGTGAACCTGAGTGTTTATACTATCATCATTAACCCTCTCATGACGGATAAAATAAAACATCATCGTAGTGAAGTAATTAAAAGGTCTTTTCACTACGATGACGTCTTGTTTTATTCTTGCTACACCCAGAAGCATTTATTTAATTTTGAAGTGACATTTCCATCTGTTTGGACCTTCAATAACCCTTTCACTTCGGGGGAGTTCTCCTGTGCTGAATATAATTATCTGATGTCAGAGCAAAATTAACATCAAGTCGTCAGGCTGAAGGTTTTAAAACTGGGATCGCCGAGGGAAAGGGAGGTACTATACCCTTTACCCGGTTATTGAATGCCATTTGTGAAGATAATGAGAACAAACTAAGTATTCAATCATCTCGCTGCTGGATGCGGTCCATAACGTCGCATGCAGGCTCCCCGCATTTAGTGGCCTCAGCTGCTCCATAAATGAGAGTTTAGCCCATTCACAACGAAGACTTTCTCGAATGTTCGAAATAACGCACTTTTTCAACTTCAGGAAAGATTTTTCAAGCTGGAGAAGTTAGATGTAACATTCATTATCCTCATCGCAACTATGGCTCTGCTAAGCTGAATAAAATCATCTGGTTAGCACCAGTAAACTAAAAGAAAAAGACGTCACCGTTTAGCAAAGATGGCTCCATTTTAATATAGTCTTGTCACCCCCAGACTACCTAAGAAGGCCCTCTCGTATTGAAGGGATTAATGTACTGTAAGGTGTATCTAGCACATCAGGTTCGAAATCTTATCCTGTGCAAGTTCGTGACGATACTAGTAGCAGACATAAGTACAGTATACACGTCATCGAGGTGAATATTCTTTCAAAATTGAACGAAATAGTCTGTAGTAAGAACAAGATTTTTTTCTTTAGTCATGCGTCATCGTATTTCCGAAGGTAATGGAAGTGTATTATTATCCCATTAATGCGGGATGTGTGCTGGTACCCTAAGCTGAATGGAATCGTCTGGTGGTGCGAGAATTGATGCATAAGGCTGAAGGGCTAAGAGAAAAATAAGCATAATGGGTGGTAACCTATAAGGTTAATACTCTCAGACTCTCCGGACTCATTCTCAGTGGAATAAAATAGTCTGGTGTTTGCCGGAAGGTAATACCGCGACTAGAAATGTCCTGACCATGAGAAATTTAATGGCGACAGTATAAAGTCACCTCGGACTCTGTCGCAACCGAATAAATTCGTCTGGTGTTACCCGGAATGGCATTATCTCTACCATTAGCAGGTTAAAAGAAAATAGGTCATGGAGAGCTACGGAAGTGAAGGCTAACACGTGGCAAGTGGTGATAGGGAGAAACAGTAAGACTAATCCTGTATCACTGTGGTAAGAAGGGGCAAGGCTAGGCTACGTGGGTCCACGTATTATCTGGTAAGGGACTTAGATTAATGGAAGGTAATGACTGGTCACTTACAAAATCAGCTTGTGTGCGTCAGCAGTAAAGTGAATGTTATTTCCCCAGACTCATTGAAAACATTGACCTGATGGACTGTAGGCTTACGTTGCCCTTTTCTAGTCCACCATTTTCCTTTCGGGGAATAAGGAGGTAGTTGAGGGACGTTTGTATAACAATGCAGTGAAGTCGCCTGGTCATATCGGTGCCACCACATGAAGTCATCCCTGTCCAACACCAAAGTGAATGTTGCAGGTTGTAATTATACATGCCATACGAGTATATGGGCTACCAAATTAGAGAGGTGTAATGTGTTATTCCAACAAACGTTGTTGGGCATATCAAAGATATAGAGAATTGCTGCATCAGCATTAACGGCCGCAGCTGCCTCATAGCCAATCCCATTTGGAGTGTAAACATCCGTGGTGATAACCACATTATCGATCATGAGATAACAGCTTACAGCTGACAAATGACCTTGCGTTGTGGAAAGGGGTTCTTACCAACACAATTTGCGTCTAAAAACCATAGCCAACTAGAGTTAACCCAGTTCTGTTAACATGTTGAATGCCAGGCACAGTTGTAAGTTCAAACGTAAATAGTTTTACCGTAACATTTTTAAAATCGCAATATTTTTACTCCTGTATTTTACCACAAAATCAGCTTGTTTCCCGTCCGATCAGCGAAGTTAAGCAACGTTGGGTCTGGTTAGAACTTGGATGGGTGATTGCCTGGGAACACCAGATGCTGTTGGCATAACGTTCTCCCAGCGTGTCAAGTGGGGTTGGTGGAGGATTAGTGCCCCTCCCTGTAAAACAATTAACTCTAGGCCCTTGGCCACCCCGTTTGGGATACATGGCGTCTAGCAATGAATGAATGAATGAATTTTATAGACGAAACGTGTAAAGATTGCAAAGTTAAAACTTTTGCAGTTTCGAATAATTAAACATGCTGAATAGAATAATCCTGAAGGGTGTGTACAGTACAGTACACATAGGCCTACTTGAAGGTTTTCAGAAAACTAATTAAATACTGTCAGTGAATACACAAATTATTAGGCGCGGATTCAGAGGGGGTAGCGCTGTTTGGCTGCTCAGGTAAGATTGGCACCATGCAGATATTTAGGAGATAAATACGAGAAACTGAAAACTGAACATTGGTTGAAGACAGTTTATGTAGACTAATAAAACGTAGGCCCGTACGCTGGGAATTTTTAACCCCTCACCTGCCACTCCACCCCCCACCCCCTTCCCGTCCGATGATCCCAAAAATAGCGCCTCCCCCCCCCCCTCCTCGTTCCCAATCTTCTGGGTCCGCCTCTGCTTTAATAGTCTCGTTTATGCTTCTTAGTAGGTTACTTCTTTCAGTACAGCGGCAGCTCAGTGTTATACCATGTGTCTTCTCATATACCACGCTGTAGAGCTCTTCCCAAACCCTGAACATCATCACATTCTTGTTTCTATACCGTTTAATTCCACAGTACAGTCCTTGTCTACAATGGGGTGCTTCTGAAAAGCCTAGGATTCCGTTAGATGGCTCCACTGTAGCAGTAAACACATTCCCGCGCTGTTTAAAAAGCATAATTTTATTTGTTAAATATTTACACTGTTGTGTGAAATTGTGAATCATGGTAATGTCATATGCCGTAATATAAATAATACAAACAGAACACGTATATATAACGTATCATGAATTGTTTATATTTATCATAAACTGAAATTAAAATATCACTGATGGCATGTGATGGCAACCCGCCATTTCAGTGGTCCTATATTATTTACTTTCTGCTACATTTAGTGCAAGTTAGATTCTTAATACATAGTTTGTTCAGAGTGTAAAGTACGCCTAGCGGGTATCTTGACTCATCCAGTCTCTATGTGGGCAGAAATTTAATGTTGAGTAAATACTGGCATTCACCATCAAAAATCATCCGGTCTGAGGAACCGTCCCAAAACCAAGATCGTTTACGCGTCATTCTTTGCCCGGTCTCACCGAGGACAGACGACTGTGGAAGGTACACAAGCCAAGACATCGCCTCCAAGTGATCCACAATATTCACACGGAGTCAAGTTCAGTATTCACGATTTTATATATATATATATATATACCTGTATATATATATATATATGCAAACGTGAGAACACATGAATAAATACTACTATATCCTCTTAAATGTCTACCCCCAGTGAGATTTCATCCAGGTCAAGAGGACTGGTATGTGCACAAGCTACTGACTCAGTCAGTGGAAGATCTTACAAACATATGTGTGTGGACAGGTGGCCTGGAGACTGTTCTCATATGACCATACCATTAGGGACTTGCCAAGAGGGGGCAATGTGTGTGAGATATTGATGATAAGATGACCTTAAGGTATTTATTTGGTAGGCACTTGGTGAAATGTAAAAAATTAAAATAACCACTAGTTCTCAACAGAAAAAGACAAAACTTCACTGTAACTTCACTGTAACACTTTATTTACAAAAAGCTACAATGATACATATGAATATGACTCACTCATGGTGCAAGGAAGCTGCAGGGGAAGGTCTCTCTCTCTCAGCTCAACAGTCAGGAACTCACATTACTGAACTATATGTGTTTGTGGGTGTGTCCATTTACGACAGTAATGTAACCAACGTCGGGTACAGGGACATGAGAAATGGGCGTAGCTTAGTTAATAGCTAGAGAGGCAAGATGTGGGAATGACAATCACACAAAGATATCGCTCAGTGAAACACACTGCCTGTACATAGTCACTTATGAACCAATGACGAATGTTATAAATTTAGCTTGTTTCTACTCTGAGTGAATCCGTGACATTACACGCCATCAAAATAAAATTTTTCATGGAAACTTGACATCCCTCGTGAAAAAACTTAAACACGGGACTGTCCTGTGGTGCGCATGCGTGAAGGAAGCGAGCAAAATGTTGAATGCCAGTATTTACTCAACATTAAATTTCTGCCCACATAGAAACTGGATGAGTCTAGATACCCACTAGGCGTACTTGAGAGTCTGAACAGAAAATGTATTAAGAACCAAATTTGCACTAAATGTAGCAGAAATTAAATAATATAGGGTCACTGGAAGGACGGGTTGCCATCACATGCCATCAGTGATATTTTAATTTCCGTTTATGATAAATATAAACACTTCACGATACGTTATATATACGTGTTCTATTTGTATTATTTATATTTCGGCATATGACATTACCGTGATCCACATTTTCACACAACAGTATAGATATTTAACAAAGAAAAATATGCTTTTTAAACAGTGCGGGGAATGTGTTTACTGCAACAGTGGAGCCATCTAGCGGAATACTAGCTTTGAAAGCACCCCATTCTATACTCCCCAGACAATTTTCATTATTACACTCGTTTCCACACAATCTGAGTGCAGTCCGTTTTCGTTTCAAACATCGCTTTATTGTTGGCCACATATGCTCTTATTTTCGACTTTCGTAGACATCACGAAATTTCTGTCACTATCTTACAGTAAAGTAGATCATCAAGTTATATTTCAAAAACAAGTATTCGACTGCTTACCAAACAAGAGTGTCAGTACTGTATTTGTGGAGGCCCCGTACAGAACACGTGAAGTCTAGAAATAATGGCCTCTATTACATTTTGTCAGGGATACCCATGCAGCTGATGATGGGGATTTTTTTTTTTTTCATTTTCAGAAATATTAGCATTGCACACACACACACACACACACACACAAGTAAGATGGCAGGCTGATGCGTGGTCACCCCCACCTCCTCTTAGAATACGACAGCGCGAGTGTGACAGTGTTACCTTGAGCATACAATAGAAATGGTAATTAAGAAAAGATTGCTTTATTTCAGAAACTTTTTATTATTTGTCATTATTTGCCATAGTTTTCATCATGGATTTGGAATTATGGTTAATTTGGAGACCTCCCCTGAAGAGCTGTGGGACCGAAGGAGGCGGCGGGGTTCTATGGTGCCTTTCATATACACCCACAAAATTTCTTATTTAATAAAATGCTCATCCCCTTTTCTTAGGAGTCCCTTTGCCAATTTTTAAAAGCCGCGATAGCGAAGCTGGTATTGTTTTCAGTTTGGCTGTCTATCTGTGTATCTGTTAGCACGATAACTTCGCAACCGCTCAAGGTATCATCACAAAATTTTGCAGGTGTGTAGGATGAAAATCTCCGAGTTCGAAATTGGTGAAAGTAGGTCAAGGTCTGTGTGTCTGTTAGCACGATAACTTCGCAGCCGCTAAAGATATCATCACAAAAATTTACAGGTGTGTAGTAGGGATGAAAATCTGTTACGAGTTTGAAATTAGTGAAAGTAGGTCAAGGTCAAGGTCATATGCTCTAGATACTGTATGTATCAGCTCGTGGGTCTCCCCTTGGGGGTCTCTTTTTTTAATTCCCTTTCTTTATTTAGATACAAATCTCTTCCCTCTACCTCCTCCCTCATTTGACTCCAATTGCTCGGTTTGGATATTACTATACTGCCTTCACTTCGCGTTACCAACACACCCCAATAATATGGAGGGGCTATCTCCGAAGCGAGCGCGTGACTATGGCCGCCATATTGAAACACAACACTCGTAGCCACCACCATGGTGCATGTCAAGCGTTTGCCATCCCTTGTTTAACTTGACAATCGTTGAATTGACTGTTAGACAGATAATTGTGAAGCTACGTGCGGAAAGATGTACATATGAGTTGGAGCCAGAATTATCTGGGCTTCAGTGGTAAACAAGTAGGTTTGGGGCATATTGCATCTTGCATGCTCTTGATTAGCTATTCAGTCATAGTATTTGCCCATTTCGTGCTTTCTAAATCTTAATTCACTCAACCCGCAGGCAGGTAAAATGGGTGGGGTGATGAAAGCTCTTTTTTTTTTTTTTTTTTTTTTTTTTTTTTTTTTTTTTTCGTGTGGGTTGATATGCTGTTGCGATTTGTCAAAACCGTGGTTTTATGCATTTTAAACTAACCTCATCTAATCTGTCCAAAAGAGATCATAATGTATGCAGAGTGCACTACATCGCCATGTGCAATGACAGTGGTGCCCTACATCCCAAACCACAACACCAGGTACCCTTGTTAATCTGTACCAAAAAAGCAGCTTTGTGTGTGGAGCTTGGTGGATGAGTGGATTGGTAAGTTGGTGGGTGAATGGATGGGGTAGGTTAGTTGATGTTTGGATGTTCAGGTGGAGAGGGTGGCATGGGGTGAGTGGGTGGAGTGGGGTTGGAGGGTGGGATGGATAGGCAGAATGCATGGGAAGGGGAGTGGAATGTGGTGTGTGGGTGGGACAGACAGAATGAATGGGTGGGGTTGGGTGGGTGGAATGAGATGTGGTGGGTAGGTGGATGGGTAAGACAGGTGGGGTGAATAGGTGGGAGTTGGTAGATGGGTAGAGTGAGGTGGGTGAGTGGGCAGGGTGGACAGTGGGTGGGTGGATGTGTGGTTTCATGGAGAATAAGGCAGGAGGCAGGCTTTTGCAAGTACAGTACCTACTGTTTATCATATGGAGGCATAGGTAAGATCAGCTTCAAATCAACACACATAGGACAAAAGAAACAGTGAAGGATTGATTGATAGATAAGAATGAACAAAAGTATCAGACAACAATGCTCATGTGGCATTAAGGTAGAGAAAGGTAATGGTAGAAAGGGAGATGGTAGAAGTAAAGGTTAACTAAAGTAGATGTATGATGAAGATGATTCATAAACTGGAAAAGACATCAGTGTGACTGAAAAATGACCTAAGACAAGTACAGGTAGCTAATGGGAAAGGAGGAAATCCACATAGAATAGAATGTCACTTATGTTAGGGGTCCTACAAAGTCAAGCCAGGTGTGGGAAGGTGTGTCTGTGTTATCAAGCAAGGGATAGTGTAGAATTATGAGGGAGATATTGAAACATGACCGACAATTTGATTAACCCCTACACCGCGGGCTTGTTTACCAATGACTTGCGTGTGCCGCGGGGTTATTTGGGCTCCGACAGACTCTCAAAAAATATTTGCCAAAAATCAGTTATTAGTCCTAGAATAATAAAATTACATATGCTTATGGCACATACCTTCAGCTTTCTCCTGGAATGATTGTTGAGCCTTCGTCAGTTACCATAGGACTTGTGGAGACCTCTGAAGTAGGGTAACGAAGTCTCCACTTTACACTTCCCGACAACCCGTAATATGATTACCACAGCCAGATACAAACACTATAAACACTATTCTACAATTTTCAAGTAGTTTGGGATCCATACTAAAAAAAAAACACACTGTGAAAGCAATGGAAATTACGAGCGCGTCTGATCGTTGCACTGGCACTAGTTCGCTCTTAGCAGTCTGTCATTTATTATTCATAAAACCCCTCACACTTTATATTTCTATTACTATATAACACTTATATATATCTACAGTCTTTATTCATAAGTTTCCTTCAGTAGTATTAGTTTATTGTCACTGTAGGGATTCAATTTCTTTCAGTAAAATACGTAGCATTCACTTTCTCGTCCTGTATACTGGCATTGAGAGTGAATGTCACTTTCATCTTCACCCTCATAACTCATAGCATTCAGACATGCTAGAGTGAAACTCTCACTGTCATTACTCCTAGGGTATGTACTCGTATTCTTATAATACTACTCATTTACATTTCTATTTACGTTCTCTATTTTATTTACGTTATTTACATTTCTATTTTATTTACACTGTGTTGTGCACTGTCACTTGAAATAACTTATAAAACTATTTTCCATTGTTCACGTATATTTACATTCATTACTTTCACTTGCTGTTTACACATTATTTACACATTATTTACAATTCCACTTGCACTGTTTTACTCAATAGAAAGATCGTAGTCACTCTTTTATCAATTGTCAGCCCTTTACCTCTTTCCACACGAGGTTTAGTAGGGGGTAAAGGTCACAGGGCCATTTGCATGGGGGTGAAAAAAGGCCTTGAAGTCAGCAAGAAGAAACATACGTACTCTCGCTTCGGAAGTTGAGAGTAACCTGATAACGGAGGGCCAGCTGGAGGCCTGCTAAGGGGTTATTCAGAGTTACCAATATTACTTCTTGAAACAGCTAAGTCTAGCACTGATATGATTGGCAGGAAATCTAGACAATACATTATAAATTTGGTAGTTCCAGGTGAATGTAAATATCACTTAGGCTTCTCCCTTCCCTCCTTACATGTATATTTATTTCGAAAATAGATTAGAGGCCTACTTGGGAGATATATATTCAGAGCTACCAATGTTAGATCTTGAAACATCTTTGTTTAGCACTGATATGATTGGCAGGAAATCTAGACAATACATTATAAATTAGGTAGTTCCAGGTGAATGTAAATATCACTTAGGCTTCTCCCTTCCCTCCTTACATGTATATTTATTACGAAAATAGATTATAGGGCATATTTCAAGGGGAAAAAAACAGCGAAAATTAGCGAACGAGTGCACGTGAGGTGTTGTCAGGTGATAATTAGCCAATTCCAGGTGTTTGGCACTCTCACTTACCTTATTTCTTTCTTGTATATATTATTTGGTATAAGAATAGGACATAGGGCTTATTTCAATGGATGAAATCAGTGAAAAATTCCAGGGAAGATTTACTTAGCGTAGCACGGCCGGTCAGGCGAGAGGATAGGGTAATGGAGGGGGGTAGGGAGGGGAGTCAAGAATGGGGAGAAATGGCTAAATTGTCAACAATGGATGGGAGTACAGATGAGATTAGGAGTGCTGACTAGTGTTGGACATTGGCAGTACTGATAGATGATACAAGCCCCCACTTGGAAGCCCGGGTGAATTCAAAATAACACAGAATCACAAAAGCGACGCCGCGCAGTATGATCCCTTGCTCCCAAGCGTCACAAAAGTGACGCCCCGCGGTTAAGGGGTTAAATGAGAGGCTGATCATTGGTCATGAGGTGACCATGGTAAAGTTGAGTATGATCTATTTGAAGAGTATCAAGTTCTGTTCCCCAGCACCTTTTATTGTGTGTGTGTGTGTGTGTGTGTGTGTGTGTGTGTGTGTGTCCAGGGGAGGACCTTAGAGAATCAAACAGTTTGCAAAATAGAATTTATTGTGTGTAGCTTATGACCAGTGGTTTGCCAGTTTTGTAATATAGTTCAGTAGTAAGGCTTTAAACACAGGGAAAAGATCAGAATGTGGAATTGGGTAAGAGACAGAAGTATGGAGGGAAATGGCTCACCAATTAAGGTGATCTGCCTCATCAGTACCTGCCCCTGTTTGTCAAGGAACCCTGCAAAACTGGACAGAATTATGGCAGACAGGAGAGAAGGATGATTCTGAATAGGGCAAAATGGATGAACAAGTAGAGTAATGCAGTAACAGCCATGGAAGATAAAGCAAAGGATGGAAGGAGAGGATACTAAGGAGGAAGAATCTAGGAAGGACCACAAAAGGAAGGGATAGGAGAAAAGGGAAGGAAGAAGTGATAGTAAAAGAAAAAGGCCTTACAAAAAAGCAGGTAGGGGGACCCAAGCTTTGAGGAGAGTGGCAGGAAGGCCCCACACACACATCATTCAAGTCGTCATCTTCAACCCCCACCCCCCTTGGCACCAACAGGCACAAAAATAAGGGGGTTGTGAAAGAGGTAGGGGGGGGGGGGATGCCACCTATAAAGTGCAGCTAATAAATATAGTCTGGTACCAGTGCCCCAGTATTACATCCTGACTCATGCCATCATTATGACTAGTATCAACAAGTACAGTAATTACCATACCTTACTGTAACCTGTTCATGTCCTAACACCGTTTTAGTGTTAACTTCTCAGAGTCAGATTAAGAAAATAATCAGAGGGTGAAGGTGAAACATTGTAAGAGAGACAGAAATGGAAAGAAATGTCCACACTTACTAGAGTTCTGTATTATATGCACTCTGCTTTTTTGTTTCACGTCAGGACTAGTGAGAATGTCACTGCGATGCTCAAGACTGCTGGTGCAGAGAGTGGCAGTGCCATTGCTGCAGACCTCCCGCCAGGTACATTCACGGGGTAAGTAATCATCACCACATTTCTCTCCTTCTTGACTTTGATACACCAGACATACATAACCCTCAGCATCACTGACCTCCATTCACTTAACATTACCCATCTGACTCACCACTGCCTTTTTTCCTTCATTTTTGATTGTTTTTACACGCATCACTCAGTACCGTATTTAACTTGCCTTCTTGCATGCCAGATGTGTCTTATACAGATGTAAGTTGTACTAGACAAAATTATATGACATGTCATCATGTACAGTCATAATGTGTGCAATAGCCTTAGGTAAAGAACAGATAACCACTAGAGACCCTGTGCCTGCCACATGGTGATGATGATGGTCCACCCCCAACATTAACACTTCTCACATTCTGCACCCAGTTATCATCCCCCATCCTCTCCACATGCCCAAACCATCTCAATCTACCTCTCCTCATCACAACACCAATACACTCCTGTCCCATCCTACCTCACAACTCTTACTTCATAAACCTAGCCCCCCCAGGCCTTGCACTCAAGGACACACCTCACATCCACCTAATCATTGCCATTTCTGAACATTTGAGCCTGCAAATATCCTATATTCTGTATACAGTATATAAATTCTGCCCAAGTTGCATAAACCTTTTCCTGCCTTAGAATGATAATCATTGTCTTATGCTGAACCAGATTTCACTTTGTAGTACAGCATAGTTCATTTTGTGGCTTTTAAATAATGCACTGTGTACCTGATACTTTGATGCACTTTGTCACTTCTTATATTGTAGCTAGTGCATTTTCTAATAATCAGGGTCAGCATTCTTAAACTGAAGCATAAGGCAGGGAATCACATGAGCCTAAGTCAAATTTTCATTAGCTGTGACATCACATGGCACTGTTTCTAAGAACATGATTTTTTATATAGCTGTCATCTCTGAGAGATACTTGAAGTTTGGTAAATATTTAACTTAGTGGAAAGACTGTCTAACAAGTATAAATCCATGCTTTAAATGACTTAATCTTTAACTTACTTGCTTAGAGTACAGTAAATCTCTTTCAGGTCCAAAAACCAGCATAAGTACAGTACCGTACAGTACAGTATTTTATTCTGGGTGGGGGCACTCACCATCCACTCACTCAATGTAATGCTGCTCTTGGATGAGTGCCCTTTCCTCTCTTCCTTTCTTCTTTCTTTCTGTCCTCTTCTGTCTTTCTTTCCTTGATTCTTTCCTCTTTCCTTCATTCTTTCATCTTCCTTATGCCTACAGGTGACTCCACACTCCCTCTTCTGTCTCTTTTCCTTCATTCTTTCATCTTCCTTCTGCCTGTTGGTGACTCTACACTGAGTGACAAGCCTAATGGTTTCCTGTACACCAGGAAACCATTTACTACACTGGGTGGTAACTATCTGTCTATCTATGCTAGATGCCTTAATCCCATAAAGGGTTGCCTCAAACCGCCTCCATGTAGCCCTGTCCCCCGCCATTTCACTGCCCTGCTCCCAGCTCACACCCCCCCTCTCTCATATACCTCCACTCCATCCCTCCATCTCATCCTCAGCCTCACCTTCCTCTCCCCCACTCCAGGTAACACACATACTCACTCAGTTTAGTGATACTTTGTTTCTGGGTAACTCTGTATTGAGTGACAACCCAGATGATTCCCAGTAAACCAGGAAATCATTTAATATACCATGTAGTAACCTTATAACAAACCAACACGTGTTCCCTACGTGTCAACAAGTGGGTTGGTGGAGGGTTAGTACTCCTCCTCAGAAGACAAATACACTAAAAATACAAATAAAATGCCTGGTGATTCCTGCTGTACCTATCTCAGTGGGCCTTAAGAGATGGTTTTGCAGTAGTCTGTCTCAGTCAACTAGTTCAGGCCAGTAAACAAACTTTGTGTCTTCTGGCTACTGCTGAATGATTTTATTAATTATTAAGGATGCTCACAGTTTTTACCCAACTGTTACCCTCTTAACCCTTGCTGAGCTGCAGACCTCATATGAGGCACAATGGTTTGCCTGGGCCAAGCCGCAAGCCTCATATGAGGTTATAAAACACTGACTTAGAGAAGGTAAAATACCTTACAAAGAATCAATGCAGCAAGGGTTAAGGGATCCAGGGGTCAAATGGATCAAAAACTTAACTGCATCTGTGTGAACTGTAGTATTTCTAATTCCTAACTCCCTGGCAGCCAAATCCACAATGGTGTCAGCAGCAATACGAGCTGAGCAGAACACCACCCCAGTCATCACCTCTGCCCTGCCTGCACAACACCTCACAGCCAAAGTCATCTTCGATTCAAATGCCACTGCTGACTTCAAGTACATTTGGGTGAGTGTTTATGTGTGGGTGTGTCATTTGCCAACACCAGTTGTAGGTGATATATAATATGATCAGCTGAGTTGCAATTGCCTGTCATCAGCTGCTTCCAGGACACTAATTTGTAAGCTACCCAGAAGAATAGTCCTAAATGAGTTTTATTACAGTTTGTAGCTGATGAATTGTGTTTGTGTAAAGCTGCATAAATTTTTCTGTATCATTCACCTTTTGTTTTGTTTTTTGTTTTTTTGTTTTTTTCACAGGAAATGCACAAAAGTTTGAATACAACATGTTAGTTAAAGGTTCTAATTTCATTGGCACTAAAGAAGATATATTGTGACCAAGTACCTTTTTTTTTTAATCACCCACAAGTTATTTATGTATGAATTACAGGAAAAAACATGCTTTTTCTGGAATATCATGATCAAATGATACAACTGTTGATGAAGATAACATATGGAAAGTTACTTTGACACACTTTTTCATGAAAGTTTGCTTACTTTGTATGCAGTACCTGTATATAAGGTGAATTTTTATGTCCATGAACATTGGTGTCAATGTGTATTGTGTAATGCAGTAAAATTTTTCATGATTTTACTGGTATTTATGTGTCATACATGGTTTGTTAAGATGTATTTTTTTAAACTCAGATGTTACATACTGCCATGCAGTGACAGCTTTATCACTTCATTTCTGTTTTTACTGCACAGTCTAAAGTAAATGAAGCTCATGTATTTGTATCTGGCAGCTGCGAGACAACTGCCAGTGCCCAGCATGTGTTGATCCTAGCACCAAACAGAAGCTGGTGGATACACCTTCCTTGGACGTCAATGTTAAGCCCTCTTCCCTTACCATAAATGAGGCAGGCCAACTACAGATCACATGGGATGAGGCAGGGCACACTCACAAGTCAGAATATGACCCAGCATGGTAAGTGGTGACACACTGGTGCAGGGGGAATGGAAGGTGCAGTGGTATGAAGAAGATTTTTGCTATGGTTAATAGACTCATGAAGAAGCAAGGGTAAGCCTGAACACAAACCAGTTTGACAGTTGATGTCAAGGAGTTGTAGAGGAATATGCACTAGAAATAAATGGATTAGAGACAAAGGTATTTAGAGCAAGATAAGGAAGTAAAAGATATAGGACAGGAAATAGTTACAGTGTATCACCTGTGTGTAGTAAAAGGCAGCTAAATAATTGCTCCTTGTATTGCTGCTAGGGTATGGTAGCTTTACTGCCCATTATTCTGATACTTGTATTGCAAGCAGCCTCATATGTCTTGTGATGCAGGATGTTTAATTACTTCCTCAAAAGGATCAGAGAGCCTTGTATTGGATCTCCCTTTGTAATGGGATCTGTTAGTCTGCACTGCTGGAGGCAAAGCAAGGGATTCTCTCTTTGGCTCTGGTATAACATGCATCCCTTGGAGTGCGAGGGCCTGCGTTTGAATCCCAGCTAGTACAGTCCCACTATAGTGATTAACCAATGGATTGTGCAATTTCCTTTTTTTTTATACCACCCCATGTTGCACAAAAAAATGAAGAAAAACTGTTTTTTTGGTTTTTGTTTATTATAAACTTGAAGATAAACATCCAGGGCATCATCTGATGAAAAAGAAGATAATCTCTCTCTCTTCGTCTTTGCATAGGGCCATGCATAAGTTTACATAGGGGAGTAGTAAAACAATATATATATATATATATATATATATATATATATATATATATATATATATATATACAATTTTTTTTTTTTTTTTTATTATAAACTTGAAGATAAACATCCAGGGCATCGCCTGGTGGGAAAAAAAAAAATCTCTCTCTTTGTCTTTGCACAGCGCCATGCATAAGTTTGTGTAGGGGTGGAGTAGTTAACGGTGATGCACAGCCAGCACAGCCTGAGCTGTGGCTCGCAACGGGATGCTTCCCAGCCTGAGCTGTGGCTCACAATCCACTTGTTAATTTAGTAAGTTTTGTATGGCCTTTACATTGGTTGGCAGTGGAATGGGATGTGAAGCGAGGCTTGGTAGGCAATATGATTCAGATCGGAAGGATTTTTGGTCTGAGCTGGCTGCATCTGTGCCATCACACATCCCAGGGAAATGCTCCAGGTTCCATCAACCACCATCCCCAATGGGGGCCTCCAGTGCTATGTTACCATGCATGTGTTCAAAATTCTCCAGATTAATCACGAGGGGAAGAAAAGTTGTAGTGTAATAAGATCTACATAAGCCAACATTGCCAGAGGAAAAACAGGGGATCCTCTCTTTGGCTCAGGTGCAATGTGTGTGCATTTGGAGTGCAAGGGCCTGTGTATAAATCCCAACCGGTACAGTGATTAATTTAGTAAGTTTTGTATGACCTTTACACTACCTTATATGAACATGGGAAATAAGGATGATGGATAGTTGGAAAATTAGGTCACTGCAGTATCCGCAAAAACTGGATTATAAGATAAACTACAGGAAAAAATTTTATTCACTAGGTATTAGAAATGATTACAGAAGTAACGATTTGAAACTTTTAACAATTGCAAATGATATGATTGTGACAGCAGCATAGCTAGCTGAGGATTGGCAAAAAAAAAATAATAACAATAAAAACAATAAAAATAGATTCTAATGCCTGACTAAAAGTTGATGTAGTTGCAGAGTCTAATGTATTTATGAACAACCCAAACTAGTAGAATGATGGTCAGTTTAGTTCTTTATTTAAACAGCTACTTGCATGTTCATCATATTTGGAAAAGTTGCTTAAACTGCAAAACAAGTGTTTGATAGAGTGTGTTGGCCTGTTTTCTTACCTATTCATGTACTTTAGGTCACGAGGTAGCTTTACACAGTGGCTTCTTGATAAAAGTATGATTTGTGATCATCCTAAACTGTCTCTGTTTTGTGAATATGAAGGCAGCTCCGTGTGTGTGTGTGTGTGTGTGTGTGTGTGTGTGTGTGTGTGAGTGTGAGTGATCAGACATTACCTCTTCATGTTTTTGCTACCCAGGCTGTTGAAATATGGCCAATCATTCATGCACAACAACTTCGAGTGTGAGAGTGTGGACGTGGACCAAGTGTCACAGCGACCGGAGTTTGAACTGTGGGACCGCACCACCATTTGGGCCTCCTTCCCTGAGATATCATATAATGAGATGATGGAGAGTGACAGTGGCCTCTTGCAGTGGCTTGACATGTTTTACAGGGTATTGTGCACAATAATTTAAATTGATGTACTGTATAAGCTTATTTGGGTTATTCTACTCACCTGAGATAAAAGGCAGTACTATATTCATTTGAGGTATTCCAATCCTTTTGTTTTGTAACTAGTAAATTATCTCAAGCAATGGATTTTTTAAATTCATAAGGAATGTGTTTCCATTGCTAATGCATACAGTTACAGGAAAGCTGAAACAGTGAATGTATAGTTGTTATTAATAGGTTGCTGGTCTCACTTTACTGCCAGCCCTACCATAATGCATTGTTGTCTTTTGTGCCATAGTTCGGGGTGGCAGTGTTACGTGGGGTACCAACAGAAAAGGGCAAGATTCAGGATGTGGTGAAGCGGTTTGCATATGTGAAGGAGACACAGTACGGCCTTACCTTTGATGTTATCAACAAGCCAGTGGAGGGTTCACATCTAGCTTACACTGGTGTGGCACTCGCACACCATACAGATATGAACTACAGGGAGAAGAGTCCTGGCATGCAGCTCTTACACTGTCTCAAGGTATAGTCATGAAATAAAACTAAGATTGAATATGCTGTATGCTGTAGTGAAAAGTAAGTGGCATAATAATAGCAGAGAGGGTAAGGCATCTTTCAGAAATTGGTGAGTAATGAAGAGCGGGGTTCCTGGAATGGTAGGGGATGTTGATTAAATATTTCCTACACCAGGTAAGGCAGCTAGTGGAGAAAACGTTTGAGAAGGATGAAGATTTTTGACACTGATGGATCAAGAGAAAGAGTACATATTGTGAATGCTATAAATCATTATTGTGATGGTACTGAATCATGTACAGTATTGGGTAGATGGCTGTTGTTGCTTAGGGTCTCTTTGGCTGAGCAGACATGTCAACTACAGGTAAGTGACTGTTTCTGTAGGGCCATCCAACAGGTATAGTACAGTATATGAAATCTCTCCACTCAAGTGAATGGAGGTATTTCGGTTAAGACAAAGATGACGTACTGTATTCAACTCATGTAAGTTGGTAAAGGATCAAAGATTATGCATAAATAAAGTAAGAGTAACCTTAAGTAAAACTCACAGAGGCTCAAAGAAAGCTAAAAAGGAGAGAGAGAGAGAGAAAATAGCAACAGCAGCAGCAGGATCATGTCTTGTTGAATTATATGGTGTCAGTGTTCTGGCTTTTCCCATACTTCACTCTTGAGTCTCACGGTTTGGTGCAAAACACAAGACATACTAACAATATGGTAGCTGTTTGTTCATTCTATTCTCTTACTGTATTTGGCAGGCCAACGACCCTAAACTGTCAGAAACAGATCCTGGTGGCCGCTCCTTCTTTGCTGATGGATTCCGTATTGCCCGCTGGCTGGAGGAGAATGAACCTGCTGCCTTCCACATTCTCACCTCCACCCCAGTCAGGTCAGCCCATTTTCCCACTCATTACATGGCATGTTACACTGTTGGTTGATTCAGTCTTCATACATAGTCCAAGAGTTTGAGTCAGAACCATGTGTTTGATTTTTGTTACCCATTCCAAGCTCAGTTTATCTCCACACATTTCTAATATTATAATATTGTGTATCTGCCATATATTTTTTTATAATTGCTTTACTAAGCTAGGTGTCTGAGCATTTATGTCATATGGATATTTTGTATTAAGGATTCTGTCTGTGCCATTGGCGCCTAACTTACTGTCATATTTTGACTTTGTTGTTAGGGATCTGAAGAGGCCATTGGAAAACTCAGTGATGTAGTGGACATATCTTCAAGCATTTGAAACCATAGATACTAAAGCTAATTCCAGGAAAATTACACAGCTGACTTGTTAGCTTAAATCAAATGTACCTAGGTTCTGCAGAGGTAGATGATCTGCTGCCTCTGGTATTTAGACAATACACCTCATATTCATGTTACCTGTGAGATGGGATGAAGGAATACTTGTGGGAGGAAGACACAGAATAAAGAGAGGGAATGGAGTTAGAGGGCCCTAAAGGCATATTGCTGATTTCCAGAGTCAGCATTATACAATAAATGTGCATTGTTCATATAGAAACCCCATCCAGACATTATTACAATTATCAGATTGTATAAGTTGTTAAGAGTAGAGGTAGGATCTGTATTTTATTTAATACATTCTTTCTTCTAACAGTTTATTTTATTGAACTTATATTTGTCTTCCATTAGATTTGCTATTAAGAATGAGGGACAGCAGTATGCAGCCCTGTGGCCCATACTGTGCACCAACTCTGATGGAGATGTGACAGAGGTGCACTACAACAACCGAACCATGAAGCCACTCCAGGCACCTACACATGTTATCACACCCTTCTACCATGCCTACAAGGTCAGTCACTAGTTTCATGTGTTCTATTTCAAGTCATTAGCCATCTGTACCTACAAAAGCTAAGCACAGAAAATTACATTTTCATCCCAACTCACATGATGAATGTCATAGTTCTCAGGTTGAAGAAATGACCTTCACATTATTCACTTGTCCCTTACTTCACATTCTTATCACCAATATGCACTTTTCAACTCAAGTCTAGCAGTTTTATCTTCCGCTCAGCCTCTGATAAAGAATTTACCAGCCATTTCCCCAAAATAGAGGGAAAGGGATGGTGTGGTTGTGGATCAGAGTTGTGGGAGGTCAAGGGACATGGTTTGGCCATTTCCACCTACTGTGCTATATTTCACATAATTCTGTGAAACCTGTTATATATCACCCACATGCTCAGTTCAAGTAGGAGGTTTTGCCATTAAGTCATTTATGTAGCCATTGCATGCCACTTTGCTATGCATCCTAGACTTTTTGCAATTTAGCATTTAGGAATAGGACCTTGGCATCCTCCAGGGTCATGCCTAGAAACAGGACATACAGCAAAGGGATGAAGATGCAACCAGTTTATCATTGCTTTTATGGTGTGCAGTACTGTTCAATTTAAGATCTAACCAGTGCATCCACGCTGCCTTTCGCCCTCACAGTTGTTCTCAGAGAAGTTGGTGGAGGCATCATCAGGGCTGGAGTTCAACATGGTGCCAGGTGACTTGGTGGCATTTAACAACCGTCGGGTACTCCATGGCCGTACTGCCTTTGACGTCACCAAAGTTGACAGGTAATGAGTCCTTAGAGGCCTTTTACATTCACTAGTAGACAGTACTTGTTATAGTTCAGCAGCTGATATCATCATGTCATCATCATCATCATCATCATCATCAGTGTTACACTAAACACTGATTCCAACTAAAGAATGGGATGAGTAGGGTCCAGGTATAGGAAAAGGGAAACATAAAAGTAGGAGAACAGTAATAAACCAACCAGTGAAATATGCCAGATATCATTAACATACCATTAAGCTCTCAAAATTGAATGTATACATGTATATATATATATATATATATATATATATATATATATATATATATATATATATATATATATATATACATACACCCACCGCAAATTGACTTAGGACCTACACACACAGAATTGCTGTGGGAGAGTTGTCTGTCTTTGCTTTGTGTTTCCACCTCTACCAAGTGAATTTTTTGGGCAAGAAGTAACTGGCAACTCCTCTGGTGTTGGCAGGAGGTGGTGAAACACTCAGTACGTCAGTGTTTGCCCAGAAGCGAGAATGAGAGTATAAGTTCCTGTCACTTCGAGCTTGCACCTCCCTCTTTTTTTGTATGCATTACTGTTTGCCCTGTTATTTTCCTAGAGTCAATTGTCATGCCTGGAATGTACTGCGCAAGGGATAAGAGGGTCCGTAACATTACATGGAGGCAGGATAATGTCCCTATCAACACGATTTGTGAACGTATTGGACGCGCAAAGTTGACCATCATGGAGATGCTTATTGCAGTGCGTGGCCTGTCACCTGATGTCATACCAGAGCTCAAGTATGGCGGTGGAAAGAATAGGACAACTTTCAGAGATACAGATACGCTTCTGAAGAGGGAAGTAATCAAGAATCCTCAACTGACAGCAGCAGAATTGGAGAGAATGCATCCCCAGCTGTTACAAGACATCTCAATTGGAACTATCCAACACCGCTTGCAGAAGGAGCTGGGTTTGCCAAGCCACACCGCAGCCAAGAAAACGCTTCTCACTGCCCGCATGAAAAGCAGCGCATTCAGTTTGCCAAGAAGTATGCACACTGGATATCGGATGAGTGGAGAAGAGTTATATTTTCCGATGAATGCACATTTCAACTGTTCCAGGTGCGTTCTGCCAAGGTTCGTCGCCCTGCCTCCCATAGTTAATATGACCCTGCTTACACGGTGCTGACTGTTAAGCACCCACAATCAGTAATAGTATGGGGGTGTGTCTCAGGTGAAATGGGGAGGGGAGGCCTCTACTTTCTTCCCAAGAACGTGATGATGAATGGTGGCCAGTACATTCAAGTTCTGAAAGATCATTTGTTAAACTTTTTTGCTATTCATGGGTGTGACTTTTTCATGCATGATTCAGCTCCACATTACAAGTCAAGAATGGTGACAAAATGGCTTCAGGATAATCGGAATGAGGTCCTTGACTGGCCTGGCAACAGTCCAGATCTAAATCCGATAGAAAACTGCTTGGCAAAGATGAAGAAAATCACGGCGGAGAAGCAGACACCCAACCTGGACAACCTCAAGACTGAACTGACAAATGTTTGGTGCAAAGAAATGTCCTCAGATTACTTTAGAGATCTGAGTGATTCCATGCCAAAAACACATCCAACTGGTCCTGAAAAACAAGGGAAACATGATTTCATATTAATGAATGGCATTTCATGAACAAACATTGTGTTATACTATAATTTCTGTGTTTTGTAATACCTTGTGGGGGGAGGTCTTAAGTTAATTTGCGGTAGCTGTATATAGTTATATATATAAAGTGACATTGACATTCACAAACAGGTATGGGATATTGCCATTCTATCGACTGCCAGTTTGAGTGCAGCCTCTGTCATGAGCATTCATCCATTTCTTTCCTTTACTAGTTTTTAGACATAGTCAACATTCATACCTTGCATACTGTCAGTCATATACCATACCCTGCCATCTCTTGGGCCTTCCATGCCTCTTCCCATCATTAAGCTCTTCCACATACACCCATTTCATCTTCCTCTTCATGTCCTCTCTCTCGGTGACCACCAGAGTCCTGTACACTCTTACCCACCCTTCACAACCCAAATACTGGTATTTTCTATCTTTTACACTACAGAGGTCTTTTCTTTCCTGAACTAAAGTCAAGGAGATTGTTAGATCAGTAGAGAAGGATTGCAATCATAGTGGTGTGGTTAAGTAATATTGCCCAGACGATCTTTTGTACTGTACTCGGTATAGTAGTCAGTCCTCTGTATAGCTGTGTAATGGGGTCTATTTAAACCACAGTGTGGGGATTCTCTCTTTGGCTCAAATGTAACGTGCATGCATGTGGAGTGCAAGGATCTGCATTCAAATCCTGGGCTTTGCAGTGATTTTTTTTTTTTTTTTTTTTTTTAATGCATCTGACTCTGGGCATAGGCTTCACAGCCAGCTGTCAAGGCCCAGCAGTCCTCCTACTTACCATACACCTCTGCATGTCACCACTTCAGCGCTAACACCCACCGTCCATATTGAATACATGCTAGGGCTGTCTCATACAGGACTGGTGTATTGGTATTAGCGGGGGTATTTTTACGACATCGGCGGGTCTTCTGGTAGATCGGTAAGGCCTGATTTAATGAAATTCAAATCCTTAAACTGTTCCCTGCCCCAGCCGGGATTTGAACCTGGGTCTGTTAGGACTGCAGACCACCTCTCTTCCAATTGAGCCACTGCCTCCCCTTTTATTAATTTAGTAAGATTCATAGTCTAAGCTGAGGTCACTTTTTTGCCTTGAGCCACACTACTCCACATCTGTTACACATATGCAGTTCAATATCCATATTATTACTGCAGTAAGGTATTTAAAATCTTCAACCCGTTTAAGTCACTCCAATCTCCACCACATTATTGTGAGAGACTTCTTCTTCACTAATCATCGCTATGCTTATCAGCAATTAACTTGTAGACATTGTTGCTCACAGACATTCAGTAATGTGAATCTGTATATAGTATAAAGATTTTATTCACTGTTAAAAGGCACCACAACACTTTATGCATACATCAGATTAGGAAATATTCCATTCCTCACCACTTTTGTAAAGCTTTTATGCTTTTTCTGTCATTGTTTGTTGTATGGCACCTGATTCCTCGTGACCTTATTAAGTACAACATGTGATGCATTCCAAAAGTTTTTATACTGGATTATGTGGTAGGTGGTGGCGACCATCATCCACTCACTTGATGTAGTGTTGCCTACATCTTCCTTAGCCTTCATCATTCTTTTTCTGTGTCAGCCCTCCTCTCTTCCTATTTCTCCCATCTTTCCTGTCGCTTCTTATTGCTTTTCTTTCCTTTACAGGTAGCTTTACATTGCGTGACAAGCCAAATGGTTTCCTGTAAGCCAAGAAACCATTTACAACGCTGGGTGGTAACCATATAACCAAATCATACATGCATCCTACATGTCAACAAGTGGGTTGGTGGAGGATTACTGCCCCTTCCCAGAAAACAAATAACTCAAAGTCAAATGGCCACCCCTTACAGGATTGTGGCTTCTGGCAGTAGATAGATAGATAGATTTTAATTTGCATGCCAGTGATTTAAAATGAAGCATATGTGCCTAGTTAATAATACAGCACTTCCACTTTACATTGCATTGAGGTGGGGGCGGTCACCATCCACTCACTCGATGTAGTGCTGCTCTTGGGTAACTGTTCCCCTCCTCTCTTCCTCCCATCTTTCCTTCCTTCCTCTTCTGTCTTTCTTTCCTTCATTCTCTCCTCTTCCTTCTGTCTACGGGTGACTCTGCACTGAGTGACAAGCCAAATGGTTTCCTGTACACCAGGAAACCATGTATTACTGTGGATGGTAATCATTTAACCAAGTTATTGCACCTGGTGGTTAAGTGAGTAATTAAAGTGCTCCAATCGGATTGAGCCTGGGCAGGTTCATATCCAAGGGATGGTTGGGGTTTATTGCTCATGTAATGCCACTCAGGGATGAGTGAGGCTGGTCACTCTCATCTTAAATGTGAGGACCAACTTGCCTAGCCCTGGGCTTCTACGCTGCTTATGGGGCAACACAGGATTGGATGTTAGACAGATGAGTGAATATTTTTTTTTATTTTATGTCACTATATTGCCACATTTACATGCTGATTCTTGTAGCACATAAGATAATTATTTGATCTGCTTTTTTTTTTTATATATATATACAGTATATATACTGTATACTGTATGCATGCCACATCAGTTGATATTAATTCAACCAGTACTGTATTATTTTTCACTTTGCATCTCATACTGAGTGTACAGTTCAGCTTGCTGAACTAAAATTACATCCTGTGTAAACAGCTGTCGTATGATGCAATGGATTCTTAGTTCCTCTCTAAGTAACTTCATTTTTTCTTTAACAGGCATTTACAGGGGTGCTACGTTGATATTGATGAAGCATTCTCTAAATACGACAGTTTGCGAGCAAAGTAAGTTTCCCAGCTTTATACTGTAAGTTAAACTTGCTTTCGCTTGTTAGCTAAATGACTTATTTATAGCAAATTGGAGTAGAGAATAAAGCATGTCTGCCTTGAATGTAGCATTGAAGTAAGTATGAAAATGGCTTATGGGAAAGACAGTATTTTGTATGAGTTGTGTTGTCAATCATCACTTTGATTTCTAACCATGTAGTTATTGTTTCTAAAGGGATGGGTATAGTACAAAGCTTTACAGTGGAAATTATCCCTTTTTTTTTCCATTGGAGTATCCCATAATGTACGGTATACACTACTTTTATAGAATAATTAATTTCAAGTGGTCCTGGCTAAGGTTTTAAAAAAAATAAAGTTTGACAGGCAAAAGTTACTGATGGATACATGCACTTGCCAATTATGGAATTAAACTGTTCTGTTATAGAATGTACTTTGGTATTTTGTTTTAAAGTTTATCGCTCAGAATGTCGCACCTTTCCTTCTGAACTTGATGAGTGTGAGGTAACAAGGTTACATCTACACATTTATTGTAGCAGTATCATGCCAGGTGTAAGTTTAGCTACAAGAACATGAACTTATTTCCATGTGGTCTTGCCTGGTCTCATTTTAAAGCCACCCACCATGACCTTACCTTTCACTTCATGCCATTTTCACCTAATTCATTTCATATTATTTATTTGTTTGTTTATTTATTTACATTTTTATTTCCAGAATTGCATATGAAAATTCCATTGTTGCCTGTAATGTTGATATGCCAGTTATCCCCTAACTTACAGTTGCTGCCAGTTGTATAGAAAATGTTATGATAATTTGGAACACATCCATGATATATAATGAGGGCTCACAATCTGTTTTTCCATGTTTTAGGTACAGTAGTCAAGAAGAGTTTGAGCATGTTTTCCTTCCAATTTAAGGGCACAGTTATTTGGCATATGTTATTCCCCCAATATAAGGGTACAGTTATTTGACATATATAAAATTATCTTGTAGATGGTGGCAACCATCATCCACTCACTTGATGTAGTGCTGCCTACTTCTTCCTTAGCCTTTATCATTCTTTTTCTGTGCCTGCCTTCCTCTCTTCCTATTTCTCCCATCTTTCCTGTCACTTCTTATTGCATTTCTTTCCTTTACAGGTGGTGGCGACTATCATCCACTCACTTGATGTAGTGCTGCCTACTTCTTCCTTAGCCTTTATCATTCTTTTTCTGTGCCTGCCCTCCTCTCTTCCTATTTCTCCCATCTTTCCTGTCACTTCTTATTGCTTTTCATTCCTTTACAGGTGGCTTTACATTGAGTGACAAGCCAAATGGTTTCCTGTAAACCAGGAAACCATTTACAATGCTGGGTGGTAACCATATAACCAAACCATACGTGCTCCCTACATGTCAACAAGTGGGTTGGTGGAGGGTTGGTGCCCCTCCCCGTAAAACAAATACAGTAACTCAAAGTCAAATGGCCACCCCTTACGGGAGTATGGCATCTGGCAATAGATAGATAGATAGATCTTTTTATATTTTTTTTTAGTTAATGTCTTAATGTCTTTCATTTATGTCTTCAGCTTTACCTTGAGAATATATTAGTTGTATCATGTTTTATGCACTGATTAACAGTTTTCTCCCATTGGGTTTTTCAGTGATACAGTACTTTCTCTGTGCTGATGCAGTATTGTATCCTATCAATCAGTAGATATTTACAGCAGAGAGGTAGTGTGGGATTTGGAATAGTGGTACAGCATTGATTGCTGTTGTAGTATGTTAAATGTTTGTCATCAGTATTTCCTAAAGTTAATGATCATTGAGCAGGGTCTGTGCCCATAGTATCATAGTTAATCTTATGCAGTATGACTTTGATAATGGGAGACATTTGTCATGGCATATAACATAATTATGCTTTCAAGTAATTTTGATATTTTATTCTCTTAAGACTATGCAGTCTTGTTTCTTGTATTACATGGAAGCACTTGAGCTGTACTGAACTGTAGCTGATGACAAGCAGTGTAACTATTGTCAGATATTTTTTCCTGACATTAATTGAATCATAACAGCCTGTTGTTTTAATACTGTACTATACTACAGTACTACAGTAGTACCGTATTACTGTTTTTAATAACATGAGCTGTATAAAGACAAAAAGCCTCAGGTCTTTCCTAGTTAATTATTTGATTACTAAACTTATCACTGCTACCATTCTTGTGCTTTTTCAACTCCCTTCTATAGACAACCTTCAGTCAGCCACTGTTACAATGTATTATAGTGGTGATTATTTTCTCACCTTGACCACACAGCCATGACACTGATCAAATTCTCTTGTCTGCAGGTTCCATAAAGTTCAGTGATGTGATGATCCAGAATGAAGAGTGGACAGTAGAAGTATAGTTGTCATCATCCTTATCCTACCAGAGTTTGGCTCATGGTGAATCTGGTCTTTCAGTCGCAAAGTAGAAAAAGCATCACAACCACAGCCATGTCTTCTAAACTGATGCATATAGTTTGATAGTGGTTGCCAATATATAATATTCTATTTTCTCATGAATATAGATAGATCCTAATACCATTTTTCTACACATTCCTAGAATTAATAGTACACACACACACACACACACACACACACACACACACACACACACACACAGAGTTGGGTCTTGCTTTCAGAAGCAATGAAGATTTAGTTTTCTACCATACTTGTCATTATAGCTTTTAAGGTATGATCATTAAGTGCCATCTATAGTTTACCATTTATGAGTTAACCTGTTGTTCATTTCAGGTTTATATTACAATATGTCCTTGTTATAGGTCATGTTCTATGTGCTCTTTATACATGTTGGAGGACATGTAAGTTTTAAGAAAAAAAAACATAACATTCCAAGTCTACCTAAAGATGATTTGCCGATTACCCCAGTTTTCAGTATCATTTGTATAAAAATCTGCTTTAATGTTTCAAACTATCCCTGACTTATTACAAGGACTACCTCTTCTAGTTTGTGTCTAATAACCAGGGCTTTTGTTATAGATCCAGTGCTCTGTGAACAAAGGAAATAACCAGGAAAATAATCCAGATGCAAATAATTATTTTTTGTTATTGAAGCTTTCCTGTTTATATCCTATGTTCTGTATTTGTATTCAGTTATTGCAAATATTGCCTGAGCTGGTTGCAGGAAGTACTGTACATTAGCCAGTTTTTCTGAAAGAGAGTCAACCCACTCTTTTGTTTTATCATTTAAGTGAGAGACCTTCATCCACAATGAATCGACTGCTGCAAACCCAGCATATGAAATACCTGTTCAGTGATAATTATTCATTAGTCCTTACCTGTTGTACCTGTTCAGTGATAATTATTCATTAGTCCTTTCCTGTTGTAGTGGTTCATTTTTGGATGTGTACCTCATGCAGCTCTTTTCACGTAAGTTTACTGGTAACCCTTTATTTCTCTTTGCCCTTTTATTTCTGCTGATCCCATCTCTTCACATGTTTTGCCTTTACAGAACATTAACTAGGTATGTTTATTATATAAACAAATATAAATGTAGGAAATTAATCAGTTTTGGTTACATTTTGTAACACCTTATGCTATACTAATAAGCTTTGATTATATTTTCAACACCAAATGTAGTAACTCAGTATTTGTTGAACCCAGAATCACCTTTAAGGGTGGCTCTTTAGTTTTAAAGATATGGTCATTCTGCATGGGTCGGATGTATTTGTCTGTCTAAAATTCAAGGACATCCCACTTCATAATCCAGAAAGTATTCTTACAGTGCAAACCCATGCATGTTTAGGAAGAGGAAGAGTCAACAGGATAACATTTCACCTGTACAAAAGTGCCTGTGATTTTATTAAGCCCAGCCCTGAAAATTTTTTAGATGGGTTCTGTACAAGGCTGTCATTAACGTTGGGAAATACGACTGTCTGAGAAAAATTTGACTACAAGCTTAGTAAATACCCACACAATCTTCACTCTTGGGTAGGAACCTGGCCAACAAGTTAATATATTTCAAGATGTGACAGTGCAGTAATAGTCTTAATTACACATTTGATATTCCTTTTTTTACTAGTTTCTAGCAGTTGTTCGGAAGTAATTTCAGAATATGGTTTTGATGCTTAGTTAAGCTTACAACCCAGTAAAAATTTCATATGTACCATTGCCAGCCCTTGTATGGGTGTTCTGTAAAGGAAGCATGGCATGGTACCATTTTTATTTTTATTTGATTTTTTTAAAAATTTATGTGATGAGATACTGGAAAATATTTTTAACCATTTGGAAGCAGGAGCAGCTGAACCTGGTTGGCAAAACCAATAATTCCACCATTTATGAAAGAGTAAAGCATCAGATATGCTGCATGTACAGGTTGCTTTGAAATCCTGCCCAAATATGGCTTTGGTGAAGATTGTCTGGGTTACAAGGTTGAAGTATGTGATGTTATAGAGGTACACCCCAGTGGCAGATGAATAATTTTTCTTTTTTTTCTTTTTTCTTTTTTTAAATAATGTATGTTATTGTGTTTACTGTATATTATCATCATGTCATAAAACCATTTACTGTAATCAATGTCAAAACTGGGAATGCTTTATATATACGGTATACAGCATTCCCTAACTATTCATTTCTTTGAGTTAGTGATAAGTGACTGCTGTACATTATATTAAGCAATAGAAATTATATGTTGGTATGTTGTGTACTTAATATACTGAAAATGTATACCAAAGTAGTCAATGCAATTGCTTTACCATTCTAAGCAGTATTATAAATGAGTAATATCTGTTTTGAGAATATCATAAAATGACATAATGGAATGTAGTATATCTTGAGATACTGTAGAAAATTTGAATTCTAAAATTGTCATATAGATCCCATGTTACTGTTTACTGTATTTCTTGAGTCAATATTCCTGAATTTTGATATGATACTTTCCTTATTTTTCCTTTTAGAAATAAGGATGTAAATGAACAGAATGTTATTATACAGCTTCTTTCTTGATGGAGAAAGAATGGTACTTCCTAAAGGATTGTAAATTTGAAACATCTAAACTGTATGACAGTAATGGATCTGGAAAAAGTCTGTGACTAGTTGAGGAGAAAGAGATTATGGGAGGCGTGTTTCCTGTACACCAGGAAGTCATTTACTATGCTGAGTGGTAACCATATAACCAAATTATGGCACCTGGTGGTTTAGTGGGTAATTAAGGCAGTCTAGTCAGATTGAGCCAGTGCAGGATTATATCCAAGGGGTAATTGGGGTTTATTACTCACGTAATGCCACTCATGGATGAGTGAGGCTGGTCACTCGCATCTTGAATGTTAGGGCCTACTTGCCTAGCCCTGGGCTCTTACGCTTCTCGTGGGGCATCACTGGATCAGGTGATGAGTGAATGAATGAATGTCATATGTATAGTTTATGTACAGTCTATCCATCTATCTGTCTGTCTATAGCCAGACACTACAATCCCCTAAGGGGTGACTGTTTGTCTTTGAGTTGTTTTATGGGAAGGGGCACTAATCTTCTGCCAACCCACTGGATCAGGTGATGAGTGAATGAATGTGTCATATGTATAGTTTATGTACAGTCTATCTGTCTATCTATAGCCAGACACCAGTCCCCTAAGGGGTGACTGTTTGTTTTTGAGTTAGTTGTTTTATGGGAAGGGGCACTAACCTTCTGCCAACCCACTTGTTGACACTTAAGGAGCACATATGGGGTTATGTAGTTACCACCCTGCATTGTAAATGGTTTCCTGGTTTACAGGAAATATATAGTGTGTAAGGAAAGTAGCTAAATGAGGTGAGGAGTTATTGTAATGGTTCTGCGAAAATTCTTGGGTAAGCTGCCCCATCATCATTGAATAATACTGTATCGTTTATAGTGTTGAATCATGCTCAGACTTGTGTCCCTGCAGCTGACATACTTGGTTATCTCAAGCCCATTGGTGAAAGCCCATTGCCACTGTCTCAAGGTTGCAAGCACACTGGCGTTGGCTTACATTGGTGAATGGAAGGAGCTAGGTGGCTGAGCACTGATTGCACCATTATATAGAACACTAGCAATATAAATAAAAAATAACTAAACCCAATAGACCAGAACCACTAAGAAGATGATGGAATGGTGGAGGGTGGTGTGGCAGGGTGGAATGAGTACATTCTATAAAAGTGCACATTGTAGAAGAGTCAGCATTGGCAGTATTGAAGATGGGGTTAAGAAAAATAGTGTGGGGTACGTGGAGAGTTGCAGATGGGAAAGATGTTCTAAGTAGTGGTTGATAGGACAGAGTACAGGTACTGTAGTACACCTAATAAAAATGGACATTATACTGTATCATGCATGGTATGAGGGTAGTGAAAGTATATGAGGGTAGTGAAAGTTTATATCAAATTTTTTAAGAACAACAACAGAAGAATAAAGTTGCCCCAGTCTCACATACCTGGCATCTCACACCACAGATAATTATGATAAAGCATTTGATTCAGTTGATACTGGAGATATGAGAGGAAAACAGAGACAGGGGCTTAGAAGTAATCTACAGTATGTTAAAGTACTGGAAGACATCTTTGGAGATAGCACTGCTATTATTACATTCTATAAGAATAGCCAGGATAATCCATGAATGAAATCAGACAGGGACAGAAAATTTTGCCAGAGTTATTCACTGCATGCCAGAGAACACTTTTAGTAACAATGTGGGATGATCAGCAGACAACATATGATTCCAACATGTGATTCCAAAGAGAATCTACAAGAAATGGGAATTAAGCTGAATAGAGAGAGTGTGAAAGTGGGCTTTAGGATGTCTCTGGAGGGAAGAGTAAAGTCTAGAGGATATGGTGCAGGCAAAGAACATCTGTTTGTTTAAAAACAGACTGGAAGAATCCAGAGATGGAGATAAGATAGCACAAACCAAGCTCAAATCATGTATAACACAGCTAGGTAAATACAAACCTCATAAAGAGGCTTCTTCACGTGATGGCAAAGGTGGGCAGCTGCTGTGTGATTATGCAAAATGCTCCTCATCTCCCTCCTTATCCTCTGAAAGGAGGATGGTGGACTGTAGGAGGGGAGCAACTTCAGTTTGCAGTCTACTGGGTTCACATTCAGATAAACCTGGGGTTACAGTTGCTACTACTGCTGCTAGGTAAATACTTTAGGTAAACAAACACACACACACACACACACACACACACACACACACACCGCTCGCTGGTGCAGTGGTAACGTTCTCGCTTGCCATCTGGTAGACGGGAGTTCGCGCCTCGCTCAGGTTGCGAAAAGTTTCACTGACGAAGTGGGTGGTTACTGTCCCCCTTGAGCAAGGGGACGGGTGTGTGCATGTGTGAAGGTCACAGCCTTGCCCTTAGATCGGACTATATGAGCTCTCAGCTCCCTTCCGGGAGGGTAAAAGCTGACGATCACGACCATCAGGTGATCCTGACCGACCCGGTGAATTACACACACACACACACACACACACACACACACACACACACGAACTTGACTCATTCCTGTAAAGATACAATTAGGTAAGAACACACACACACACACACACACACAGAGAAAACACTGCATGCCTGTACAGTGCACACACACACACAAAGAGTGCTCTACAATGAACTGATGTCATGTTCACGTGGAGTCGACAGTGACATCACATGGCCCTCTGTATTAACTTTTTTCACCACATTTATGGAGGGAACATCACATGTGTTACCTCCTGTGTTAATGATGCAAGAAACAAGCATTACTGGTTACTGAGGACTGACAGTACAGTACACAAATACTGTACAAAGCACAATCATTCTGTAATGAATAGTTTTCAAGGGACCTAACTCTGTTGTATAATGGGGGTGACGTTAGTGGCAAAGCCAGAGACTGAGAAGTAAAGAAAGACAGAGAACAAGATAGAGGGATGAATAGAGTGAATATGTTGTGAATAGATTAGATTGAATAAGTCAGAATGGAGAACAATGGAAGAGGCCTTTGTCCTGCAGTGAAATGATGATGATCATAAACATTTCCCATTGGTTCTATTTAAGCCATGATCTTTCTGTACCAATTCATTCGTTTTTATAACTTGTTTATCTCAGAGGTAGCTCAGATCAACACACTCAAGGTGAGTCTTCACTTTCAGTTTCAGGAATATAGTCAGGATCTTTGTCCAGTGAATCTTCACTTTCATATTCAGTAAGACTGCCGACTATGTCACTTTCGGAAGACTAGTCTGAATCGTTGTGCAATTACTCTTCACTTTTAGATTCAGTAAGACTGACCATCTGACTTTCAGTTTCAGTTTTGGGAAAATAGTCAGGATCTTCATTCAATGAATCTTCCTTTTCAGATACAGATTCAGCAAGATTGTCGACTGACTCCTTATTTTCAGTCACAAATTCAGGAAGATAATCAGGATCCTTGCCCAGTGAATACTCGCTTGCAGATTCATTTGTAAAAACTGAGTCAGAGGATTCATCACATCTTGGGATTTCAGTGTATTTTGGAGGTACTTATCTCTTTTGCCTTTGTCCTCTAAGTTTCCGTAGGTTTTGTATTCCCTCAGAAATTCCTGCACACTCAGCAAAGCATAATTTCCATGCAGATCTAAGAGCTTCATACCTGATGGCTAAGGCCTCAATTTGTTTGAATGACTAAGCTCCTTTTGCCTAAAGCCATGCAAACTCTTTGTGGCGTATCCGAAGATCAATTTCATAAAAGGCGAGGTCGCATTTTAGTCTTCTCATAACCTCTCTGTCATCAGATAAACTCATTCTAGAGGTCTTCCCCAGCCTGGTAAGTTGTGGGGTTTTAGTGTCTCTCACTGAGTGGTTCTGCGACATTTGTACTCCTAAATCTCTCTTGAGCAAGGAAAATCTATACAATAAATGCCCTGTAAATTTTAGGATAATTTTGTACACTCCTTCCCTTGCAGTTTTTACAGGAGCAAATTTTTAAAGTTGTTTAATAATCTAAGCCCTGGCTTCTATGCTTATGATATAAGTGCAGAACCAATCACATGTATTGTAGTTTACCTAGAATTATTTACAGATGCATTTATTGTACATCAGTGACCCACAGCAGGGTCTCTTTAACCCTAGTCTGTCAGAACTTAAACAGGGATCTGGGTATATATAATGATAGTTGCATGTTGTAGTGTAGAGGAATGTTTGTTGGGTGCTTCCTGGTCAGTCATGTGGGTCCAGTTGTAGTAAGATAAAGTACTTTAGTGATGATAACTGTATATGGAGGTCATGGAATGGTGAGCATGGTAGTAATGGTGTTAGGGTACAGCAGTGATGATAATTTTAAATAACAGTTATGGAGGTGGAGCGATATTGGTGAGGTATAGTGGAAATAAAGTAATGGTTGTGGTGGTGTTGGTGATGAATGTGGCCCAGATAAGGTACAGTGATGAAAATCACATTGGTAATGATGATGAGGAGTGTTATATTGATGAGGTAGTGATGATATTATGATATAGCTTTGATATTGTTGGTGATGATAGGGGTTATAACTGTTATGACCTAATGCTACCTGTGATGCTGTTTGCTGATCCAATTAATGTTCTAGGAGCATGGCTGTAAAACACCCATTGATGAAAACCCGCCCTGCAGGAAAATGTGTCCATGTCCTTTAGCAGTTGGCTGTGGGTCGTTACGCAGCATTGTGGGTGGTGGATTTTGAGGTTCCATGATCAAATCTTGTGCATAACATAGTACAGCAGAAGTAGTCAAAGCATTTCTTAGGTAGCTATAATGAGTATACCTTCTTGGGGTACAGTATATAAGTAACAAAAACATTTTATAGAGTGTCATTTCTGTCACACCAGAGAAAGCTTCATTACTTTACTTTTTAATACTGTACAGAATATGGAAAATTCAGATTGTTTGATAACATACTGTACCTGTACCATAAAATATATGGACAAGTAAGCAGAGCAGAGGCTGCAAGGGGAGAAATAAAAGAGGTCTAGTTTGTTGACAGTTGATACCAGTAGAATAGTATCAGCCAGGTGCTGTCACTCAGTATGGCAAAATAGGAAAAGAAACTGTCCACCTGTCTGCCCACATTGATGGCATGGGGGAGGGGAGCTATCTGCACTTTCAGCTAAATTATGGTGAATACAGTTGTAGTTAGTAATCCTGTTGTACACTTGGAAATTCAAGTTAATAAATAAAAGTTCAAAGTCATCCAGCCTGCCTGAATATTACTGGTTAGTTTTGCAAGATCTCATTATGTTTTGACATGATTTCAAGGTTTTAAATAAGCACTATATTGACCACAGTTCCACTTATTGTAATGTGAAGAAGGAAAAGCTATTGACCCAATAGGCTGTACATAGAGGCCTTAAAGGACAAGGGTTTAACAGCACAGTTTGTCTTCCAACTTAGCAGTAAAAATAATTCTTTTTATTTAAGTACACTTTGGATTGCTCAGAATGCCTTTTGTTTGCAAACCTGCTTTAAAGCTAGTTTTGGATTATTTTATTCCTTTGCCCAGTTGCTATGAATCGGTTGTTTAAGCCATGCTTTCTGCTAGTACTCAGTAGGGTGGCTGGGGACCAGTACACTGTTGGTGAACATTTGATCAATGTTTATTTTAAACTCCCTTCTCCATATCCAATGAGATCTGTGAGATTACCACACATTTATTTTATTGTTATTTTATGCATTCAGCTCTGGGCATTAGGCTTAACAGCTCATTCCGTGAGGCTCAGCAGTCTAAGCTCCTTCATACCAGAGACCTTCATATTGCCACTTTTGTGCCAACACTGAACATCCATTTTGAATACATGCTAGGGCTGTCTCCTACAAGACTGGTGTATTGGTAAAGGTATTAGCAGGGATGTTCTCAGAACATCTCACTGGATCTTATGATAGATCAGTGAAGTCTGTTTCGTCAGACTCAGACCCTTAAACTGTTCCCTACCCTATCCAGGAATTGAACTCACATCCATTAGGACACCCAGATACCTTCTTCTAACTCAGCCACCATCATCTCCACGATAATGTGAATTGTTTGTAGTAATGATTATTTGGGGTACATGTCATGTGCTGATAGGTGGGCCCAGAGCTAGCTCTGTGAGTAAAGTAAGAAGTGGTTGGAGGAATTTCAGGGAGCTGGTGCCTCTCTAACACTGAGATGGTTCTCCCTCCATGCTAAGGGATCACTGTATGCTACATGTGTTAGGAGTGTAATGCTGCGTGGTAGTGAGACCTGGGCAGCAAAGGAAGAGGAAGATATTTGTAGGATCAAACATACAGAAATGACAGTGATTAAATGGATGTGTAATTCATTCTTGAATGCGAGGCCTGGAGGTCTGAGGTTGTGATTGAAAAGTTAAGAGGAAGGATGGGACTTGAATATATTGGTATAGTGATGAGGAGGGGTTGACTGAGATGGTTTGGGCATGTTGAGAGGATTGAAGATAACACCCAAGCCGTGGAGTTTGTATTAATAATTAACCAAAAGTCCCTTGCCCTCAGAAAATAGTAAAGTGAACACGCTACCAGTAAATTCCGCCTCATACTACCATAATCACAATTAGACCCCAGTGCCTTACACCCTCCCCTATTGAGCCTCATCTCAACTCCTCCACGCGCTCAGAGACCTTGGACTGTACTAATTCTGCATACTCCGCCTCAAGTGTTATTTTAGTGTATTCTCCCATAGTATCCTGTGAGATACTAATTATCTATGTATAAGTGCTTGTGATCAACCATATATTGTGTTTGTAACATCTGCTGTTGTCCCTTGTCTGACTGAGTAATACACATGTAAGGTTATTGCCTGGAGGTTTTGTGTCCTGCCTCTCTCTTATTTGTCCTAAGCCCCGGTCTCGAAAGAGAACCCCGCTCCATGTTAGGTGTCTGAGGAACGGGAAGTCGAGCCTTAAACACCTAGCATTACAAATAGACTCAAAAACCTTTGAGACACAGGATGTTAAAGCACCTGGATGATAGTTAAAGAGTTGGGAATGGTCACCCTTCTTTGTGACTGGCTGAATGAGAGCAAACTTCCAGCAGGAAGGAAAGGTACAAGTTGGAAGATAAAGGTGAGAGTTTACCTAGGCAGAGTGTAAGCACAGAAGCACAGTGCTTGAGGACAACAGGAGGGACTCCATCAGGCCCATATGCCTTGTTAGTATTGAGGCCAGTGATGGCAGAAAATACATCAGCTGAAGACATTTTAATGTCAGCCATAAGGAAGTCAGAGAGGGGAAGTGATGAAGGAACAGCACCATAATCGTCTAAGGTGGAATTGGAGGAGAAAGTCTGAGCGATGAACACACTCTCTCTCCCAGTTTCCTTGGCATCAACACTGACCTTTCTTCTCAAAGAACCACCAACCCACTTCCTATCACCATGGCTCTTTCCAACCTTATTCCTTTCCCTGCTGTCTCTACTACACCAGTCCCCCTGGCCTGTTCAAACTTCAGCCCAGCTACACATCATCTAGCTACCTGTTTCAATTAGCTGAAAAACCAAATATCCAGTCTGCAAATACCGACACCTTCCATGCTTGGGAGCACAGCAGAGGTTGGGTGCTCTGCCATCTGTGTGTTGAACACATGGGAAGCAGTCAGGAAAACACCTGGCCAAAATTCAAGCAGAGATTGCAAAGCCTGAAAATGCTTACCAGTTGCTGTGCAGCCAGAATCATTCACTCTGAAAAACCTCAGCATTTACAACCTTACTGGCCCATCATTAGGAGCCAGGATATGCTACGCAGTCCCAACACTAAAGGAAAGAATGGCTAATTGTTCCCAGTAGCATAATGTGCATGATTAACCGCAACCATTCCTTGGATTTAAACCATTATTGGCCACACTCAGCTGGGGCACCAACAAATAGAAGCCTACCAGGCATCTATTTGTTGGTAGAAGAGGGAGAAATTAAGGTGGAGGTAGGGAGAGATAGGGAAGATAAACAGAGAAGGAGGCATGCACAGGCAGTGGCAGGCTAAGTTTGGGAAGGCAGACAGAAATAGGGAAGATAGACAAAGGTAGGGAAGGCACATAGATAGGAAAGGTAGCAGAGGTAGGGAAGAAAGGCAGAGGCTGAGAGAGCAGACAGAGGCTGGAAAGACAGGCAGAGGTAGAGAAGGTTGGTAAGGGTGGTGGAAGGTTAGGGAGAAGGCAGTGGGAGTGAATAAAAGTAGATGTTAATACAATAACAGATATCAAACACGAGCGGAGAAGGTGACAAGGCAAAGGAAGACAACAAAGGTTTAAAAATTAGCATAAGAGGAGGAAGAGTAAAGAAGAGGCAAAACAGGGAAACAGAAATGAAGCAGGAGGAAGAAGAAGGGGTGAAAGCAGAGATGGAGGAGGAGGAAGAGGAGGAGAAGGGACATACAGAGGTGCAAGAGAATGAAGCAAGTAGAAATGCAGGAGGGAAAGGAGGGGCATGCAGAGGTGAAGGAGGAGGAGGAGAAGGAGGAGGGGCATACAGGAGTGAAGGAGAAGAAGAAGGAGCATCCAGAGGTAAAGGTTAAGGAGGAGAGACATGCATAGGTGAAAGAGTAGGAGGGGGAGGAAGCAGACATAGGAGGAGGAGGAAGAGGACAAGATAAACAGAGAAGGAGAAGGAGTTGGAAACCAGATGAGGAAGCGCAGGAGAAGGAAGGCAGGCAGAGAAGTTGGATAAAGGTGGAGGAGGCAAGAAGAGGTGATGGAGAAGGAGGGGGAGGCAAGCAGAAGAGATGGAAATGGAGAAAAAGGCACACAGAAGTAATGGAGAAGGAGGAGGCAAGCAAATGTGTGTAGTATTTTGTCCGTATGGTGAAAACTGTTGTACTACTCAGTATTAAACCTTTCAACACCATAGCCTCTTTTTAAAATTTTATCTTGGCAATATTCCAGACAATTTTATTTAGTTGCAGAGAGATTTTTTAGAAATGGAGAGGTTAGATGTTGCCATTATTAATCTCTTTTATTATTAAGTTGTTCGTCTGAATAAAATCGTCTGGCAGCAGAAAAGTAGACTTCAAATTACGTCCTCTGGTTGAAAGAGTTAATGATTATATAATTATATGGTCTTAGATGTGCAAATTAACCCTTTAGGCCAAGTGATAACTTTTTAAAACAATTTTTTCCCGTCAGACACTTGTATTCAATATGGAAAATGCCCTAGTAGTGAAGACTGGTTAACAAAGGTCAGGGCCGACCTTAGGAGCTAGGGAACATTTTTAGTGTGGCCTCCAGGTTCACAGCCAAGGTCTGTAGAATCACAGATATATAAATACAGT
This sequence comes from Coenobita brevimanus, assembly GCF_032717465.1. NCBI lineage: Eukaryota > Metazoa > Arthropoda > Malacostraca > Decapoda > Coenobitidae > Coenobita > Coenobita brevimanus. The sequence continues at coordinate 37,878,032 of NC_137004.1, forward strand.
CTATGATCGACTTTATATCTCTATGGTGGAATGGAAAGCAATCAAAATGTGCGCTTAAAAAGTGAATGTAAGTTAATGGACCAAATAGATCTAAGCTACATTTTAATATAAAATCGCACACATGTAAGCCTACAAGTAAACAAACAAAATGTATAGATCACCTTTGAAAGGAACATAGTTCTCTGTAAAACCTGCAATGTGGTGTTAGGTGTATGTTGCAATGTAATGTTGTGTGTACTTGACAAGACTACTGTAGAGTAGATTAGGCCTATCCTAGCTCCTTAGCGAGGGACCCCGTTGCGTGGTAAAGCAGGCCCTGACGAAGGCTGTATCTAATCCCTTCAACTCGAAAAGCCTCTTCTAAAATTATAAAAAAAACGTCTAATGATCGCAAGAACTGAACTTTAAGGTGGTGGTGGCGATAACTGAGAATGATGGTGATGATGCAGAGATGGATTCAGTTAAACACACACACACATACACATTCCGCTCGCTGGTGCAGTGGTAACGTTCCCGCTTGCCAACTGGTGGACGGGAGTTCGCGCCTCGCTCAGGTTGCGAAAAGTTTCACTGACGAAGTGGGTGGTTACTGTCCCCCTCGAGCAAGGGGACGGGTGTGTGCGTGTGTGAAGGTCACAGCCTTGCCCTTAGATCGGACTGTATGAGCTTTCAACTCCCTTCCGGGAGGGTAAAAGCTGACGATCACGACCATCAAGTGATCCTGACCGACCCGGTGAATTACACACACACACACAACTTATTTAATCTAGCAATCACAATAATGCATTAAGAAATTCAGTGAAAAATAACACACATTTATATGTGTGTGTGTGTGTAATTTTACAATCAAAATTAAAACTCTTCCTTATCGATAATGTTTATGTTCATTCTTGATAGAATAGACAACTGAATTTTGTACAATAATTCCGTAACCATGTCGCTGGACAAAAAAAGAAAAGAAAGAAAGAAAAGAACTAAAAGGGGGGAGGGCGTCCAGTCTCCCTAGTCTGGATCGTCCATTGCGATGATAGTGTAAGGGTGATGGTAGTGGTGGTGACAATGGCGACCGTGATAGCGCAGCGTGATGGTCGTGACACAGAGTGATGATGAGGTGCTGTAACGTAATAGTAGGGGTGATGTAGCGTGATATTGGTGTGTAGTGTGATGGTGAGGAGATGTAGCCTGATGGTAAGGTGGTGTAGCGTGACGGTGAGCTGGTGTAGTGTGATGGTGAAGTGGTGTGTCATGATGGTGAGGTGATGTAGCGTGATAGTGATGTGGTGTTGCGTAATGATGAGGTGGTGTACCCCGTAGTGGGAGAAGCTGCAACTGATAACCTGCTTATCTGCTTCACCTGCCGCACTCCCACACCAGATAGACAGTAAGCGAATGGTGAGGCAGCACGAGGTGAGAGTAGTGTGGGGAGAGGCACAAACAGAACAAACATAATAAGAGAAACTGGTATGCGGAACCGAGGGATAAAGCAATAATAACGAGAAAACACACACATACAAAACACAAATATTAGATAGTGTGACGAGCTGTGGTCAATGAGAGGGCTGTACAAACGAGAAAATCCAAGAAGTAGTGTGTGCGTATACTTCAGAGACCACATCATCAGTCCAAATTGCAAAGCAGCTAAGCCCACAATGTTCATGGCTAAGGTAATCATCAGTAGCATCACAAACGTTACTGCAGCTACATTAAGAGTTGCTTCGTAACATGAGGTTATTGTTTGAGAATATGAAAGTAGGCGTATTAGCAATTATTTCCCAGGATGATGATGCCGTCAGTATTTACAGTAATTTGTGTGTGTGTGTGTGTGTGTGTGTGTGTGGCAGAATGAGTTTTGTGACATCAGATGGACGGCTCCAGGGGGTTGAATAGTGAGTGGATGGGAGTGTGGCTCATTCAGAGGGGCAGACTTTGGTTAGTATTTCATCCGTCAGGTTTTTCTGGCCCTCTGGAACACAACCTCACCCAAACTTGGGGTGAGATAGAAGGTCTGGGTGATGGTAATGATCATGACGATAAACAAGGGAGTTTCGTTGAATAGTCCTTTTTTGTCTTCAGAAATTTGTTCCTTAGACTTTTGTTGTTAAAATTTACAAGTTCATTCTTCTACTGCCAGGCGTGTTGGTTTCTTCTGCTGTTGCTGTTGTCCACCTGTCAGGTACTTGTCCGTGGCGAGTACCAAGTGGGACCCACTGAGGGAGTAGTCGCCCAAGACACACAATATGTCGAAGAATTAATCACCGAGGAAGAGATATCGGCCGAGGAGGAAATTATAGCTGAAGAGGATGTAAGGGAATATATATATATATATATATATATATATATATATATATATATATATATATATATATATATATATATATATATTAATGACATCTTAGTGTGATGAACACATTTGAAAATATTGCATGATTTAATACTCAGGTTTGAAAACTTAATACTTAAAGTAACCAGTGTTTATTATTGTTAAGTGTGTCAATGTGTGTGTGATAAAATCGTTTGTAAGAATGGAATCAATGGTGCCTAATGACCTATCCAGTTGTGTCAGCGGTGATAACAAGCACGACATAATGCAGGGTCTTTTGTAAACACTACTCATATTTCGACGTGGACCTAATTCTATGCTTATGACGGTGCTTCAGAGACAGTAAAATTTTTGTAGTTCGAAGTACAATTCCCTTTATGTTCCTCGAGATCAAGTAAGATTTAGTTAGAATGCAGGTCTTTCTGGCATAACACCTGAACACGATTAAAAGAATGATGAGTATGGAAAATATGAAGAGGGAATGGTTCTTTTTTACAGTAGGTATAATACCACTAGATCCTGTGTAGTTCATTCTTAACAGTTACAGTAATTCCACTGAGAAATGTTACACAGTTTGTTGGAAATTATTGAAAAAGTACTAAAAGGAGTATGTGGCAGCGGATTTCATGAATGGCAATTAAGAAAGCTTGAGCTACTGATAAAAAGATGCACAGGGAAATTTTCTAGGTAACGTATATCATTATATTTTTCAAAGTAAATTACGGCATGACAAAACGCATGCTGGTAGTAGCATACCTGGAGCATGTAACTAAGGACCTGAGGAATTAGACAGACACATGCTATGAGTCCGTATTCGTGACGTTATGTACTTGCAAGGGGACCACGTGTCACCTGTGTTCCCTTGCAAGTTACGACAGAGTATAAGACAAGTAAACGAATGCCACACCCAGAAATATACAAATCTGAGTCTTTTTCCATCTTTAACATTTATGCCTCCCTTAAGCTGGCTTTTTCCTCGTCACCTGCCTAGATTCACTCATACAATGTCTCATTCCTCTACCGACATACGGGCAGGAGGTGGAGTGGGATGAGGATCCGGCCAACATGGATGATGTAGCAGAGGCGGGCGGTATTTGCTCCAGACTCTCGCCGAAGGAGGTCTTCCACACCGACATCCACCCTCGCCTACTACGGGTTCTGGATGGTAAAGCACACACACACACACACACACACACACACACACACACACGAAAATTTATTGTCGCTGGCAGTTTTATAATCTTATATTTACATCTGTGTTATTACTCTTAATGCGTTTTCAGTGCTCTGTCGGAAACTGGTAGATGTATTCAGTATGATTTTTATACATTTTACTCATTCTTCATTTCACATCTGTTTTGTGTGCAGAGATGAGTCACTTTGTGGAGGCGGTGCTGGACAAACTGAAAGCCTCACTCGCCACACTCCTGCCTCACCTCGACCAGTCCCCCATGTGAGTTGGATTTCTTATTTTTTAAGGAAAGAACAGAACAGAGGAGAGGAAAGGAGCTATTATTATTATTATTATCATTAGTATTAGTATTAGAATTATTATCATTATTATTATTATTATCATTAGTATTATTGCCTAGGACTCACTGTGCGATAAAAGAATAAAAAGAATTATCAGAGTTGAATTTACGATCAGTTCTTTATTGCAACTGATTCAATTTTGCAGGACAAACAATAGGCACTGCAAGATTCTGCACTCACCTTTCATTGTGCATCCTGCACAACTAAGTACCTAACTATGATTTCGCTTGGAACTAACGTTTTAACATGAACAAAAGATATGGGAAGTTTCTCTGTTCTGCTTGTCCTTCCTGAGAGAGAGAGAGGGGGGGGGCTGAATGTGGGCCCTGGTTCAGAAACACTGCGAAGTAAATGTTCTCCTAAAACGGTAGGAAGGTGAAGTAATAACACAGACCTATGATTAAACTTGTACCTCAGCAGTCTTGGACCTAAGCATTAAGATGGTTGTGCATCCGATTTTGAAGAAACAGCTAGCTGGGAAACTGGTAGAGATCGTTTTAATTTCTTCACTACAGGGGATCGCTCAGGCTGAAAGAAATAGTCTGGTGGTAGTAAGAGTGAAGAATCTACTCGTCCTCTGAGTAATAGGAGTTCATCTTATAACTGTTCTCAGCATTAGCGGCAATTTTATTTATTTATTCATTTATTTATTTTGTTTATTCATTTGTCACGGGCACAGAGGTAAACTGAGCGTGGACGAACTGTTTGAGGAGCTTCGACTCTTCATGTTGGGTACGATGAAGGACGTGTATGATGTTATTAGGGTGGCGTGGCGGGAACTGATTCGAGCTCACACATACATAGCCACACCACCAAGGCAAGCACCCCCACCCTCCATCCTCAGAGCCCTCACAACTGTCAAAGGTATTACATAAAAGATAAGTACAATAGGATCTCGTGTAAAGTCGCCCTTTACACTACACATACACAGAATAGCACGAGATCAGCACAAATCCTGTTTTGTCATAGGTAAACACGCGCACGCACGCACACACACACACACACACACACACACACACACACACACACACATTCAAAACACCACTCAGAATCGATAGCAAAACACTAAAAGCACAACAGTAAGTAGATATTTGGATTGGTGAGTAAATCTAGAGAGTCAGACTAATAAGATTTGGGCTGTATGTTTTCTTTTCCGTAACTGTTATTCGCTATCCCTACGATATGACCCCCGCTCTACGCCCTTAAAAAAAAAAAAAAAAAAATGTGAAGCTGCACACTTTGCTTCGCTCAAACCTTGCCACCATGTATCCTTTGCAGGGGTCCAGAAGGAGGGTGAAGAGAGACCACTTTGAGGAAATGATAAACGATAAAGCCTTAACCCTCCTCTAGAGGCTCAGATGGGGGAGAACATTTTGAGGAAATAATAAATAATAGCACCTTATTCCCTGCAGAGGCCCGGAAAGAAGGTGAGAAGAGAGTAACTTGAGGAAATGATAAATAATAGTGCTTTATCCCTTGCAGAGGCCCAGAAGGAGGGTGAAGAGCGCCTGGTTGCCAGTTTGAAAGAATTCTCCATCACGCTCAAGGCGGTCCTCTTCAACTGTGAGTCTTTAGACCTCCTTAACTTTTGTGATCAATAATGTTTATTATTATTATTATTATTATTATTATTATTATTATTACTAGTAGTAGTAGTAGTAGTAGTAGTAGTTGTAGTAGTAGTAGTAGTAGTAGTAGTAAGACGAGTATTGTTATCTCCAGACGATTTTTTTCAACTCGGGAAGAATCTGAAGTAGTGAAGGGGTTTATTAAGGTGATGTATACCCCCTCCCGTTCGAAAAGAGCTCCCCCATAAGCTGAATAAGATCGTCTGAAATAGCAAAAATAAATAATAAACTACTTCACCAAAATTTTAGGAGTTTAACTCCTTGGATTCAGTGACGTCCTCTTTCATTATATTTCTGTGCTCTCCAGACGCTTGTATTCAGCTTGGGAGAGACTTTTCGATGGGGGGGGGGGAGTTAGATTCACCTCCATTAAATCACTACAAGAGGTCTCTCATTAGCTAAATATAATTGTCTGGATGTAGCAAAAAGAATCCGATCTCGTCATTTTCCATTGGTTTGCTTTTGTTTTTGTTTTTGCTTTTGTGTGTGTGTTTACCTTTTTTTTGTTTTTGCTTGTGTGTGTGTGTGTGTGTGTGTGTGTGTGTGTGTGTGTGTGTGTGTGTGTGTGTGTGTGTGTGCTGCTTCCAAACGATTTTATTCAGTCTTAGAGAGTTTTTTTTTTTTTTTACTAAAGGGATTAATGGAGACTATATTTAACCTCTCCAGTTCGAAAAGTCTCTCAGGCTTAATCAGATTGCCAGAACACAGCATTTGATAGCCCCATTCTTTAAGATTTGTTAATGGGTTTCATCACCCTCCGGCGGTGCACGTGGTACTTGACACGCGCCAAGTGCAGCATGTCGAAAGTCTTCAAACGAGGGCCACAGGCCAGAGTTTGTCGTGAAGGCATGAAACTTGGTAGGTAGATAGCCATCAATATATTCTGGGTATCCTCGGGGTGTAAGGCGACATTTCAGTGCTTTCGGAGTTAAATGGCCTCTCGTACAATGCCTCGCCGACAAAGGCCTTTTTACTGATATAGTATGCCTCGCAATACCTCTTTCTCAGAGACTTATTTTGCATATTACAACTTTTAATCATCTTTTATGCCACTGAGGCAAGCTATGTTAATACTAAGAATATATGAATAACAAATAGAATGTCAAGATGTATTGGGCATAGTCTACTAAGTCACAAATACTCGTAGATGCCATGAAACCTTCAATGGTACTATTAGGATCCACATCTGAGTAACGACTCTGAATGGATCATAAATGTGTTTGTGAATTCGGCCCATGCGTAATACGACCCCGTTTCTCCCCGCCACAGGCATCTACTCCGTCGGGGCGAAACTCAAGCTGACCAACGACACCAGCGAACATGAGGCTGCGCTGGAGATCACCAAAACGCTCCCTGAGGTTAGATTTGACTCATGGGTTAGCATTTGCCGTATTCTAAGTTGTTTTCTTTGTTGCTTAGGTGATATGCTATGTTTATTCTAACGTGGCCCAGATTTCATCCCTTTTCAGTTTATTTCTCGTAGCTCAGTGGCAGAAAGGCAATGCTACTGCTCTACATTTCATTCCACTGCACTTCTTTGTGACCAGGACCACATTTAGATGTTAATCTGTTTGTATAACTCAGCACTCAGGACAGAAAGATAGCGATTTTTAGGCAAAGTTTGAGTAAAAAGCAGTCTAAAATGTCCGTTAGATTTACCTTCCAGTTTACTTAATCCTTTCAACACCATGACGTGGTGATGGAGATTTTTTTTTGGGGGGGAGAGGGCGAGAATTTTTAATACGAGGAAATGAATTCCCCGAGCTAGACCTTGTTAGATCATATGGCCCTAGGTGACGGGAGATCGCTACCTCTCCCAGCAGAGCAGCTACCCGGATGGGGCGCGAACTCTCGACCCTTTGGTCTCCAGTCAGGCGCTCTACCACTGAGCCACCCTGCCCCCATGATGGTGAAGAGGGACGCCTTCACGTTGTGGCACTGATAGAACACTGTGACTCCGTTGCCTAGTTATACCAAAGTCCCTCACTTCCTTTCCTGTTCCCAAGAAGAATTTTTTTATTAATACACTGAAAAGGTCATGGCAGCGTAGCAACAGAGGGAACTGCCGCAACCTGGGAGGAAACGACAACAACAGCAACAACAATATAATGGAGTGCTGTTAACTTCCACTGTTACTTCCAGACGATTTTATGCAGCCAAGGAGAGACTTTTCGAAATGGAGGGTTAGATATAGCCTTCAATAACCCCGTCAGTACGAGATGCTTTTCCTGAGTTCAGTAGTTATTTGGTAGTGAGAGAGAGAGAGAGAGAGAGAGAGAGAGAGAGAGAGAGAGACGTCACCAGATTCAATGGGTGAAGACATCTAGACTTGATATTAATATCGACTTTGCTTTCAACATTCAGATGGCTCCTAACTTCCTGGGAACCCTGCTGTCGTCACTAATGCAGCGTGGAAGTGATCCTGAACTCTACCAGAAGATCCTCACCAACCCCTTCAGGTCCTTTACCCCAATTGTGGATCAGGTACTGTGTTTTTCACTGACCTATAGGCGGTTTGCTTTCATTTGGAAGATATCCGTAACCCCTTTTAGCTCAGCTGATGGCCAGGTGTTGTTAGACTGGTGGGCTCTTTTGGACACTAACCAAGGGCTCTCATTTGTACCTCATAACCCTCGTCGAATTTCATACAGTATTCAAGTTGTGCATGTACCCTAGTTCCGTTAGATGAAAGCAAACCGACTACAATGCATTGTTAAGCACCGTATATAATGTGAATATAGTGAATGCTAAGGAAATCAAGACACACCTGGAGAAACTACAGGGAAAGTTACATGAGCTCATTTTTTATACGCAATTTTTATTGCATCTGATATAGTTAAATTCGTTGATCGAATACGTAATATAGAAATGTTCGAGGTAATTATTCTTTAACTTAAATGGTGTAGCCTATTTGCTAACGATCAACGTATATTACTGTTGCGTAAGTTCTAGGGAAAGGTTTATCGGGAAAAAGATAAAAACAGCACTCGATATGTAAAACTTATTACAGAATATGTAATGTAAAAAACTGTGCGCAGTCATTATAAATCGTGTTCATTGTATTTTTAAGCCTCAAGATGTCTTAATTTAAGATAAACCGATAGAGTACAAAATCGTCCTTCCCGCCAGCTCTACGAGTCCTTGGAGACCATCATAGAAAATGGCGGCAGCGAGGAAGCTATGGAGGACTATTGGAGATCAGCCGTGAGGCTCGCACATCGCCATCTGCAAGACGATCCGCTGCTAGTTGAGAACTACTACGTCATTTACCAGAATGAGGAGTATCTGCACGAGCTGGTCCTTCAGTTGTTGGCCTCATTTTAATACGACCTAAAGGAACGTGTAATTTTGCTCATGTTGTTAGTCACTTCACTTCTATCACCTGCTTTTTCTTTGTTCCTGCTATCTTCGGACGATTTTATTTTGCATATGAGCTATTTTTCTAATTGGAAGGGTTATTTCATTAACCCTTTCAATTGTAAAGGTATATTTCATATTGCACATAACTCCCATCGCGATAAGTTGGTTAATTTCAGCCACACACTTAAGAACTCGTTCGGCTTCATGACAGGATGTGTAGATTTAATATAAAACATGTGGCAACAGTGGTGTTCCGGAAGCCAGGGTTTACCAGCAGCTGTACTACGGTTCTCAAGCCCCATTAACGCTTTCACCCCGATGTTCCCATGATTTGATTCACATTAGGAAGGATTTTTTAAATAGGAAGTGTTAAATAGTCTTAATTAACCCCTTCACTAGTAGATCCATAAGTAGCATAAATCGTCTGGTAGTAGTAAGAAGAAAATAAATATCAGTAGGTATTTTGTCACGGTCAGAGTCATGATTTTCTTCAGTGAGGGATTTTTTCTTTTTTTTATCTGTAAAAGGATTAAAAACTATTTCAAATAACACTGACTCTGTGGGCAAACCACTGAGCTGTAGTAGGGCAAACAGGGGTATTTCAATCATATAAAGGCTTCGTAGCATCTTTTCCGTGGAGATTAGTTTTATAACACCTTGATATTTTATGTTGATTATTTATTGTAGAGATGGAGGTGTAATAATATGTGCAGAATAATTCGCTTAAGATTATGTGTTGCGAAATCTCCAAAGCCACCTAAAACACAATCCTTTCACCAGACTGAAGGAAAATCTATCAGGAGTGAAATGTAACGCTGGTGTGATTAATGGCAGGCTGTTGCTCAGCTTGGCTGCCTGAAAAACTGACTTCATTTCAACACCAGGTTGTTTTAAGTGAAAGATTATTATTAACATCCAGTCATTATTTTGTGTTGCAAAGGTCTGTTTCTGTACAGTAGCAATTTCGTTTAGTAAATTGTTTAAATACTCCTTCTGTCATTTACTAATATTTAAGGATTTATGAATTTGTATTCCTCTGTGATACATTACAGGTTTACTGTTAGTAGCAGCAAGTCAGAGATGACCTAGTGATAAGTGGGGGTGCCCACAAACGACTCACTCGATGTAGTACTACCTTAAGTGACTAGACTAAGCCAAATGGTTTCCTGTAACTCAGGAAACTGTTTACTGGGTGGCAACCGTATAACCAAACAATGCCAGGTGATCTAGTGGGTTAAGGGGCTCTAATCGGACGAGGCCTATAAAGGTTTGTATCCGAGGAATGGCTTGGGTTTATTGCTCTCATAATGCCACTTGTAGAGCAGAGCCGGTCGTCCGGGCCTTTAATGCCAAGAATGAATACTCTAGCCCTGGGCCCCTGTGCTCCTGATGATACAAAAATGATTGGATAATACGTTGCTCATGTTAGAGAGCGTCAACACGTGCTCTCGAACATTGCAACACGGAAGGCAACATGTTTGGATATATTATGTATGCAGCAGTATTTGGACAGATGTATGCAAAAATTTTTCAGTGCAGCTTCGAATACTGGCAGCAGAGGTGATGGGATTAGTGCGTCCATACCAGGCAGCTGAGACTTCATCATGATGTTGCTAACATATGATCTGGACGCTGCTGTTCCCGACATGTTTGCAGCGTGTTCGTTACTGTGTTGCTTACATGTGCCAGCACTTGTTCGTGCACACGTTTGGACGCGCTCTTATATCACAAGGTTGAAACGAAGAAAAATGAACCCATCCTGGATGTGAGGCAACAAATTAATGTAACTAAGGAAATGCAATAAACAAGTGAAAAAAAAAAAAGAAGACAAAGAAAAGAGGAGGAGGAGACTGATGCATAGGTCTATCCCTGCACAATCACTGACCCTCTAAGGGTCCCTTCAGGAAAGTTACACTTGCAACAGAACGGTCAACAATGAGACTGTATTTTGAGATGATAGGCCTACTAAGAATCATGCAAAAATATTTTTCTTTTTTCTTTTTCAGTCCTTAAAAAAAAAAAAAGACAGGAAACGATGTCGTTGAAAGTCAAATAGAAATAATATACATCAAGTAAATACACATGGCAAGAAAAAGGTTGAGCGGAAAGAGCTTAATGACAATAGAGCAATGACGCAAGGACGAAACTGTTCACACGGAAGTATATAAGGATGAACAAGTGGTAATGAGAATTAAAACAAATATCCGGATGATATGGAATCAAAGAATAAGGATATCGGGATTCGGGAAGAGTGAGAATATCTATCAACGACGGGTATGAGCAATGAAGCAGTAACACATTGTTAATTGAAGCTGCTTTACAGCTACATACATCCAAAGCAAAACGAAAGATAAAATACAGTCCATCATGGATGAGGGGATAACCTATATCTAAGAATAAGACTCTCAGGTAAGATATATAAATAGGGCAGTGTATACTCCACTCACTAAATACGTGTCTTCCGGGGGGCCAGGGTGGATAATGTGTTAGGAAAAATTTCAAATACCGTTAAGGATAGTGGAGACAAACCCACTGTATGCCTCAGTGTAGGAAGCAACGATACTGGTAGGCGTAAGAGTGAGGTACTGTGGCAGCAGTGTTGGAGAAGGATAGGGAGAGGGGACGGACCCCTGTAGTACTCGGTGTTTTGCGTAGGAGGGGAGTTTGGAAGGAGTGGTTGAGCAGGGCGATTGGTTTTGACTGCCGCCTTGAAAGGTATTGCAAAGTTAATGCAATACCTCTCATAGACTGCTGGGACCTGTTTTATGGATGAAGTGCCATGTATAGCTGGGATGGGACTCATCTTATTAGGAAGGGAGTTACTGCTCTAGCTTGAATGATAGGGAGTTAGAGGGTATTTTTTCGAGGTTGAAAGTAAGATGTACAGGAAGCTGTAACAATTCCGCTCAGAAATCATTAGCATCAGGTTTGGATAGATGCATCGAGACTTGCAAAATTAATTAGGAAGAACAATTTAACCATTAGCGTAGCTACACTCATTCAGGCACCTCAAAATGTGCCGGCGATAATAGAGGACAGAACAAACGATGATAGAGGAGAGATAAGTGATGTTAAAAAAAAAAAAAAGTTATATTAGTAAAGGATTTCCCAGATACTAACAAAAAAAAAAAAAAAAAGGTAAATCCCAAAGTCGAGGTTTAACTACCCGTAATAATCTGAAAGTAGGCCTTGGTATAAACAAACAGCAGGAGTTTACTTAATAAAATGGATGAACTGAGGGCTTTAATTTGTACACAGAAAATAGACGTTGCCGTTATTAGTGGAACTTGGATGAACACAGACACTTCAGAATTTTTAGCAAAATATCAAGTAAAGGACTATAATATTTTTGTCAAACCGTCTGGGAAGAAATGGGGTCGGGGTAGCTGTTTACGTAAAGAATTAATTAAACTGTTACAATGAGGCCGACATTAAAGTAAATAGAGGCACGGAAAATGTCTAGGTTGAAAATAGTAAGAATAGGCAGAAATTAGTCTTAGGAGCTTTTTACAGATCTCCAAAATTAAGTAGAGCAGATAGCACATACTGTACCTTTGGGAGGAAATTAGGAAAGCGTCACAGTCCAATTTAGCAATAATTGTAGGGGATCTTAAGCTGCCCAGGATAGATTAGCGAAATCAGACAGGGGATGCAGAGTCAGAGGAATTTTTTTAGTATAATACAGGATCATTTCCTTCATCAGTATATCAGGGTTTATCTAATAAGGAAAACGTCATTAGTGATACAGAAGTTGGTGGACGACTTGGTAATAGCGACCATGAAGAAATTAAGCTCAATTTTATTTGGGATGTCTATTCTGCTGCAAACCCCTCGAATATTTTCCTCTAGGAGATTTTGATGGATAAAGAGCTTATTTCAGAACCGTATTCCGTGGGGACACTAGTTACTTTAGGGAGAGTCAAGCCACTGGGGAACCCCAGGTCATAGGTGAGGGCCAAGAAATGGGTGGGAATGTGCGCCAGGTCGCCAGGGAAGCTGGGAGTGTAGTTCAGGTGAAGGAAGTTAACTCAGGTCCGGTAACAAGCAGCCTTTCTGCTAGTGAGAAATATCATGAGTTAGTAAATATGATACACAGAGGCCAAGATAGTTATGTCCCTTCAAAACCGTTTAGAACAAGTAATTGAGAACCAAGATGGTTAAACAACAGATTAAAATCTCTCATAGGCCAAAGGAAAGGAATGTATAGAAAAATACAAAGTGGAGAGCAACTCTTACGTAACCGGTACGCGATTTTGAATAGGGAAAGCAAAGTGAGGTTATGAAATTAAGGTTGCATTAGTAAGGCAACATTTAGGCTACTCCTTGCAATTTTTGGTGTCTGTACTATAGAATGGATATAAATTCGTTAGAAAATGGACAGAAAAGAATGACAAAAATGATACATGACGCTCGGAACCTGTCATATGATTGTAAAAAGACTAAATTTGCCCTCGCTAGAAAGGCGTAGAGTAAGAGGAGACTTAATTGAGGTGTTTAAGTGGATGAAGGGACATAATAAGGGAGATATTAGCAAGGTACTTAAAGTGAGCATACAGGATAGAACTAGAAATAATGGTTTCGAACTAGATAAATTCCGTCTTAGTAAGGAAATAGGTAGAAATTGTTTTGGCAACAGAGAAGTAGACGAATGGAATAAGCTTGCCTAGTGATGTAGTTGCTGCCCCTTCCAGTGAGAGTTTCAAGCATACAGTAGGCTAGGTAAGCATGTTACAAATAAGGGGTGGGTATAAAAAAAAAAAAAAAATCTTATAACCAGTACTAATTCATTCTTTTTCCTCTTCAGGTTACCCTATGATAGTCTCTTTTTCTCCTTTCACACTTTCCTATAAAATGTCCACGCCAGTTTTTCTACACTGCTTGGTGTTCCTTCTGACTTTTTCCTACAGGCTTCGTTTGGAGGGTTTGAAGGGCTGAGGAAAGCCTTCTTCTTTGCTATCCATATCTCATTCTAGTAGTTCAGTTACTCTTTTAGGGGCTACCTAGTATGGACCAACTGGCCTACTGCAGTTATCCACTCTTCTTATGTTCTTATGTTCTAAAGATGATGGTGATGACGATGATGCTGTTCCTCTAACCCTACCCTTTCTCACTTCTCGCAGGTATGTGGGAAATAAAGCAATCTTCAACCATATCCTCTCTAAGCGATGTGACCCACCCTTACTGAAAGTCCCTGTTTATCTCAAGGTGAGAGAGAGAGAGAGAGAGAGAGAGAGAGAGAGAGAGAGATCCTACATTCAACTCAGCCGCGTGGTCGCCGTCTAGGTCGCCATTTCCTACACTATAGCCAAACTAAATGCCTGGATCCTGCCCTTACATCGTCTTTTTTTTTTTCTTTTTTTGGTCCAGGCTCGGTAGCTTGTAGAAAACCACGTGGTGAGAGGTGTGTTCATATAGTACTCTCCCTCCCATTTTTTTTTAAGGCCGTGAAAGAAGTCGCTTAGGAAATGGAGTTAGGGAGCTTCTTAGATTGCTAAAGGACAGAGCATCTTAAGAATTCTTGAAGACGTTAAATAGACAAGAAAAGACAGAGGCAAACAGGAGAAGATGACGAGAATGAAACAAAAATACCAGACAAACAAGACCACGAGGACGAGAAACGAGACAAAGACGACAGAGAGACAAAGACGATGACGAGGACAAAGACGACGAAAACTGCAGATAAGACAAAAAAAAAAGAGACAAACAGGAGACAACGACGAGGACAAAGACGAGGACAGACAAGACGAGGACAAGGACGAGGACAGACAACACAACAAAGATGACGATAAAAAGACGCAACGAGGACAACGACTATAAAAAGACACTACGAGGACATGGACGAGAACAGATAAGGGGAGGACAGGGACGAGAACAGATACGACAAAGAGACAAGAGACCACGACGAGAACAGCACCGAGGCCAAGGACGAGGACAGCACGGCAACACACTCCTCCCCCTCAAGGATGCACCAACACACTCCAGCTTTGCCACAAAATAGTTCCTTGGATTTCTTTCTTCTTTTTTCCTTAGATGGGATGTTGCTGCAGAGAGAGAGAGAGAGAGAGAGAGAGAGAGAGGTGTTTATATAAAAGGAAATAGTAAAAGAGGGAGAGAAATGAGCTGCTTCTTTTCCCTATTGCCACTTCCTTCGGTCTGGTCATAAACAACCACTCACACTCACTCGCTCTCACACTCATTCTCACTCACGCACACATTCTCTCAAACTGCCTGTCACTGCAATGTCTTATACTCACACTTGTCTTCACTCTCATACACACTCATTTTCACAATTTTCCACTCACTTTCACTAATCTTCGCTCAACGAGTAATGCTCACTTTACAGCGTCTCTCTCTCTCTCTCTCTCTCTCTCTCTCTCTCTCTCTCTCTCACACACACACACACACACAACAATCATGTGTGGGAAGGCTCCACACATACAGCTCTTCTCAATACGTTGGAGTCAATGGATTTTGGTCTCATAAACTCTCCCCCTCTTACTGGCTCCCTCCAACCTCTGTCTCTTTCCCGCACTGTTGCATCTTTATCTCTTTCCTACCACCACTTCAATGGTCACTGCTCCTCTGAACTGTCTGCTTGCATCCCTCCACCATTAGCTACGGCGGCGCGTAGCACCCGTCTAGCATCAAACTCTCATCTCTTTTCTGTCCAGCTCTTTCATGAGAGTTAACCGTTACTTCCAGTCCTTCATATATGCAACAGGTCAACACTGGAACTGTCTCCCTGTGTGTGTATTTCCTACTTCGTATGATATCCAGTCTTTGAAACGCAGTGTGTCAGGGCATCTCGAAATAAAGGGATCTTGAATTTGGCTTTCTGTTTACTTGTTTTTGTTTTTTCTTGGAGGGAACAATTTGCAGGCTCCTAGCCTTTGGTTCCTTCTTCTTTACATAAAAAAAAAACTAACCTAACCTATTTCAAACCTAACCGAACTACCAAACATAACAGCAAAATTCTAGTGTTTTGAGCTGAATTGTAGTGGTATTGACCTAACCTAACTTAATCTAACAAATATTGTGTATAAAAGCTATGTAAGTGCCGTAATCGTGGTCCGTGAGTGTGTGTGTATAATTACAGCTGCCGTAATCCTCACCACTTCCTATCCACGGACGTTGACATGATTCAGAGTGTTACCTAACTACAATCACATCTAGTAAAAATCAACGTGAGGCACCTTGATGGGAAACTGCAGCACGAAGGATAACCTTCTGGAAGATGCAATCAGTATGGCACCCACAACGAAATGGGAGAAATGGAGTTCCCCCGAGCTAAGCCCTGCATTGGACTATATAGCCCCGCTAGGGTTACAGGAGCGAGCTACCACTCCCGGCACGGCAGCCCGGGCGAGGCTCGAACTCGCAATCCCCCGATTACGAGTCCAGCGCGCTACCACTGTGCTACCGCGCCCCCGCACCCACAACGAGAGTGTGGGAAGCTGTCTATAGTTTCCTGTCCCACCTGGGTTCCTAGGATCAGTGAAGGTAGCCAGAACATGGCTCATACCTCCATGGCTTACAGGCCATCACATCATCATTCGAAGAGGTTGAATGAAATGGAGATTTGGTGGGACTTGAAGTAGTGGAATTAGGGTAAAGTGCGGTGTGGAAAATGAGACTGGAGTTGGGATCGAGACTGGGGAAGAAACTGAAACTTAACTGGAATTTTGGAACCGACAGAGAATGGTAGATGGATAGGGAGTAGGGACCTCAGAAGCAAAGGAAGAGGCTGCATAAAATGCCCCATTTCTGATGTCAAGACTGCAGGGAAGAAGGTTGAATTGGTGCCTCGGGGAAAGTGGATTTATGGACAGTGCACTAGCCAGCCCCGACTGGCACTGTAAAATTGTTGTTTATATTGGAAATGACACGGGCGTGTTGGGCTTCGTGGTGGTGGAGGAGGGGGAAGTGCGCATTTATAACCTCTGATACTGCGTCAGTCACAGGGCCACGGCCAAACCGTGAATTATGCGCGAATATGTTAAAGCGCTGGCAATAGAGCAGCCCCGCACTGAACACTCAGTACAACCATATGGTCCCTGTTTTGACTGAGGTGCACTTAATTCAGAAAAGCTAATGTCTGTATTTTTCTGTCCTATCTGAATAAGGCAGTAGCCTACATAGCCGCGAGGAAATTCCTGGGCAAATATACCCTCTGCAACAACCATTTACTTGTATGGAGAGGGGATGAGTGAGAAGGAAGGACACATTTTGCAAAGTTAGAGGGCCAGGTAGCTGTTCGAGGTGTCGCTAGGGCAGTAAAGTTTGTATGGAGAGGCTAACGGAGGCTAGGAGGGTAGGTGGAGGAGGGAAAAAAATGAAATTGGTAGGAGCGATAAGACCGTGATATGCGTTTCCCCCTTCTAATGTTTTGGCAGAGGACCAGAAGATGGAGTTTGGAAGTGGCTTGATTCCACAGGGGCTCAATGCCTCCTGGTCTTCCAACTAGGCATATCACTGACGTCACTTAGGCTACTATTCCCCGACTTCCCATTAGTGACGGCATGTCGTAGGTCACTGGTAGGCGAAGGGAGATGCCCCTTTGGACCCCTGCATGTGCGAGTGACTAGGAAGCTCAGTCGGTTCGGTACTACATTGCCTCGTGTTTGAAAGATGCTGCACGTGACTTCGAGGGTTGAATTCTCGTAGGTTAAAGAGTCTCCCTAGCAACTTCTTGTCTGCTGTTTCTGTATTACGTTGCGTTACTATTCTCTTATATGTTATTTATGCAATCCGTGTCGGTATTACCAAGATTTTGATACCATGCAAAAGAACAGAGTGTAGGATGCAAAATGAATCGCTGAACTGATGACGTATACTATCCTCTTCAGACACAAGAATATGTCCCTGGGGTGGAAAGTCACGGCTAGCACCTTCCCCAGCAATTAAATAACTAAACCTACACCATTCTACTGTACTATCTTCTGTTTCACCATCTATGATTTGCGTGTCCCACTCTCCTTTTAGCCCCCCTACGACGTTACCCAGTACTCCTGTGGTCGTCATATGTAGGGGTGGTTAGAATCAAGGGAAAACCTTAACATTTTTATATAGAAGTACATATTTAAAGCTAATAACAGCTAAAAGGTTATTTTCAACAGTTGACCATACCCTAATACTCAGCAATGTGTGTGTGAAGACTATTCCTAAGCTTTGTATTTTAATTGCTTAAAAGTGTTTTTCCTAGGTTATATTTTCGTTACATTATAGCATGATTGATATCACTTGACCATTTATAGCTTTTTCATTTTAAGTATATATTTTTTCTTTTTGTAATTAAAATAATAAAACCAGCATAAAATGGTTTTAAACTTGGCGGGCGTACGCCTGCGCAGTATCTTCTCCGGCGGCCCCTCACGTCATGGCGAGGTTCTCATTACCTGCTCACACAGAGGTCTAATTCTTCCCCTGTAGCGGCTCAACGGGACTTCCTTGTGACTTTTTGGTATATAGTGAGGACAGAAGGAGTACCAATCTTCAACCCAGGGATGCGGTAGCGTGACTGAAAGTTGTGAGTAATTTTTTATTTAATTTTAAATGTCTTCCCAAGCCATTGTGCTGACCTCGTGAACGAAGATTGAAGGAGCCATAAGAATCACGCGGGAATTACCTTTTCAAACTTATTTTCCTCTGTGAATTGAAGATATTCAGATACTTTCGAGGAAAAGCAATTGAATGTGACTTCCTAGTGAGAAGTAAGTGAGTGTGAAGCAGTGTAGTGTGAAGGAGGAAGTGTAAAGTGTAAATGGAGGAGCCGAGAAGCTGGGACAACTTCGCTCAGTTACTCAGGAGTTCCCATGAGGTGCAGCCGCGTCACTGCCCCTCCCTTTTTCCATCACTGTACATTCCTCCCCAACATATTCTAGACTTTACCATGCGTTGTTTTAGGTTCATAAGGCCGGAAGATATTTGTTGATAATGGAGGATTGATGAGAAAATGGCCAAGGTCATTGTCCCGAGTGGTGGTGGTGGCGCAGGGGAGGTACAGTTCCACATCTGGACCATAATGGCCCTCTAGCTTGCTCCCCTGGGACCATGTGACCGTATTATTGTCTCAGAGTAACTTTTAGGGTCAATTTTAACAATAATGTACTCAGTCGTTAAGCCAGGAGGTTC